>NC_134403.1:171399997-171724801 GCF_038048845.1 Mixophyes fleayi | reverse complement strand
TTGAATCATGAATTAAATCGTAAATCATAAATCATTAATTGAATCATGAATCATGAATTGAATCTTGAATCATGAAGCGAATCATGAATCATGAATCGAATCATGAATCATGAATTGAATCATGAATTGAATCATGAATCATGAATCATGATTCGAATCATGATTCATGAATCATTAATCGAATTATGATTCATTAATCATGAATCATAAATCAAATCATGAATCATGAATAAAATCGTAAATCATAAATCATTAAATGAATCATGAATCATGAATTGAATCATGAATCATGAATCATGAATCATAAATTCAATCATAAATCATGAATTGAATATAGAATCATGAATTGAATCATAAATCATGAATTGAATCATGAATCATGAATCAGGAATCAGGAATCATGAATTGAATCATGAATCATAAATCATAAATTGAATCATGAATCATGAATCATGAATTGAATCATGAATTAATGAATTGAATCATGAATCATGAATCATGAATTGAATCATGAATCATGAATTGAATCATGAATCATGATTTGAATCATGAATTGAATCATGAATCATGATTTGAATCATGAATCATGAATTGAATCATATATTGAATCATGATTTGAATCATGAATCATGAATTGAATCATATATTGAATCATGAATTGAATCATGAATCATGAATTGAATCATTAATTGAATCATGAATCATGAATCATGAATTTAATCATGATTCATGATTCATTAATCATGAATTTAATCATGAATCATAAATTGAATCATGAATTGAATCATGAATCATGAATTGAATCATGAATAATGAATTAAATCATTAATTGAATCATGAATCATGAATTGAATCATGAATCATGAATCATGAATCATGAATTAAATCATGATTCATGAATCATGAATCATAAATCGAATCATAAATCATGAATTAAATCGTAAATCATAAATTATTAAATGAATCATGAATTATGAATCGAATCATGAATCGAATCATGAATCATGAATCATGAATCATGAATTGATTCATGAATTGAATCATGAATCATGAATCATAAATTGAATCATGAATCATGAATTGAATCATGAATTGAATCATGAATCATGAATCATAATTCGAATCATGATTCATGAATCATTAATCGAATTATGATTCATTAATCATGAATCATAAATCGAATCATGAATCATGAATTAAATCGTAAATCATAAATCATTAATTGAATCATGAATCATGAATTGAATCATGAATCATGAAACATTAGTCATGAATCATAAATTGAATCATGAATCATGAATTGAATCATGAATTGAATCATGAATAATGAATTGAATCATGAATCATGATCAGGAATCAGGAATCATGAATTGAATCATAAATCATAAATCATGAATTGAATCATGAATCATGAATCATGAATTGAACCATGAATCATGAATTGAATCATGAATCATGAATCATAAATCATGAATTGAATCATGAATCATGAATTGAATCATGAATCATGAATTGAATCATGAATCATGATTTGAATCATGAATCATGGATTGAGTCATATATTGAATCATGAATTGAATCATGAATCATGATTTGAATCATGAATCATGAATTGAGTCATATATTGAATCATGAATTGAATCATGAATCATGAATTGAATCATGAATCATGAATCATGAATTGAATCATGAATCATGAATTGAATCATGAATCATGAATTGTATCATGAATTAAATGATGAATCATGAATTGGATCTTGAATCATGAATTGAATCATGAATCATGAATCGAATCATGAATCATGAATTGAATCATGAATTGAATCATGAATCATGAATCATGATTCGAATCATGATTCATGAATCATTAATCGAATTATGATTCATTAATCATGAATCATAAATCGAATCATGAATCATGAATTAAATCGTAAATCATAAATCATTAAATGAATCATGAATCATGAATTGAATCATGAATCATGAATCATGAATTGAATCATGAATCATGAATCATAAATTGAATCATGAATCATGAATTGAATCATGAATTGAATCTAGAATCATGAATTGAATCATGAATCATGAATTGAATCATGAATCATAAATCAGGAATCATGAATTGAATCATGAATCATAAATCATAAATTGAATCATGAATCATGAATTATGAATTGAACCATGAATTAATGAATTGAATCATGAATCATGAATCATGAATCATGAATTGAATCATGAATCATGAATAATGATTTGAATCATGAATTGAATCATGAATCATAATTTGAATCATGAATCATGAATTGAATCATATGTTGAATCATGATTTGAATCATGAATCATGAATTGAATCATATATTGAATCATGAATTGAATCATGAATCATGAATTGAATCATTAATTGAATCATGAATCATGAATTGAATCATGAATTGAATCATGAATCATGAATCATGAATCATGAATTTAATCATGATTCATGATTCATGAATCATGAATTGAATCATGAATCATGAATTGAATCATGAATCATGAATCATTAATCATGAATCGAATCATGATTCATGTATCATGAATCATTAATCGAATCATGATTCATTAATCATGAATCATAAATCGAATCATAAATTATGAATTAAATCGTAAATCATAAATCATTAAATGAATCATGAATCATGAATTGAATCATGAATCATGAATCATGAATCATAAATTGAATCATGAATCATGAATTGAATCATGAATTGAATCATGAATAATGAATTGAATCATGAATCATAAATTGAATCATGAATCATGAATTGAATCATGAATAATGAATCATGAATTGAATCATGAATAATGAATTGAATCATGAATCATGAATCATGAATCATGAATTGAATCATAAATCATGAATCATGATTTGAATCATGAATTGAATCATGAATCATGAATTGAATCATGAATCATGAATTGAATCATGAATTAAATCATGAATCATGAATCATGAATTGAATCATGAATCATGAATTGAATCATTAATTGAATCATGAATCATGAATCATGAATCATGATTTGAATCATGAATCATGAATTAAATCATATATTGAATCATGAATTGAATCATGAATCATGAATTGAATCATGAATCATGAATCATGAATTGAATCATGAATTATGAATTGAATCATGAATTATGAATCATGAATTGAATCATGAATCATGAATTGAATCATTAATTTAATCATTAATCATGAATCATGAAATTAATCATGAATCATGAATCATGAATCGAATCATGATTCATTAATCATGAATCATAAATCGAATCATAAATCATGAATTAAATCGTAAATCATAAATCATTAAATGAATCATGAATCATGAATTGAATCATGAATCATGAATCATGAATCATGAATTGAATCATGAATCATAAATTGAATCATAATTCATGAATTGAAATATGTATTGAATCTATAATCATGAATTGAATCATGAATCATGAATTGAATCATGAATCATGAATCATGAATCATGAATCATGAATTGAATCATGAATCATAAATCATGAATTGAATCATGAATCATGAATCATGAATTGAACCATGAATTAATGAATTAAATCATGAATCATGAATCATGAATTGAATCATGAATCATGAATCATGATTTGAATCATGAATTGAATCATGAATCATGAATTGAATCATGAATCATGAATTGAATCATGAATCATGAATTAAATCATATATTGAATCATGAATTGAATCATGAATCATGAATTGAATCATGAATCATGAATCATGAATTGAATCATGAATTATGAATTGAATCATGAATTAAATCATGAATCATGAATCATGAATTGAATCATGAATCATGAATTGAATCATTAATTGAATCATGAATCATGAATCATGAAATTAATCATAAATCATGAATTGAATCATGATTTATGAATCATGAATCATGAATCGAATCATGAATCATGAATTGAATCATGAATCATGAATCGAATCATGATTCATTAATCATGAATCATAAATCGAATCATAAATCATGAATTAAATCATAAATCATTAATCATGAATTGAATCATAAATCATGAATCATGATTTGAATCATGAATTGAATCATTAATTAATCATGAATTGAATCATGAATCATGAATTGAATCATGAATTGAATCATGAATCATGAATCATGAATTGAATCATGAATCATGAATTGAATCATTAATTGAATCATGAATCATGAATCATGAATCATGATTTGAATCATGAATCATGAATTAAATCATATATTGAATCATGAACTGAATCATAAATCATGAATTGAATCATGAATCATGAATCATGAATTGAATCATGAATTATGAATTGAATCATGAATTGAATCATGAATCATGAATCATGAATTGAATCATGAATCATGAATTGAATCCTTAATTTAATCATTAATCATGAATCATGAAATTAATCATGAATCATGAATCGAATCATGATTCATTAATCATGAATCATAAATCGAATCATAAATCATGAATTAAATCATAAATCATTAATCATGAATTGAATCATAAATCATGAATCATGATTTGAATCATGAATTGAATCATGAATCATGAATTGAATCATGAATCATGAAGTGAATCATGAATCATGAATCATGAATTGAATCATGAATCATGAATTGAATCATTAATTGAATCATGAATTGAATCATTAATTGAATCATGAATCATGAATCATGAATCATGATTTGAATCATGAATCATGAATTAAATCATATATTGAATCATGAATTGAATCATGAATCATGAATTGAATCATAAATCATGAATCATGAATTGAATCATGAATTATGAATTGAATCATGAATTGAATCATGAATCATGAATTGAATCATTAATTTAATCATTAATCATGAATCATGAAATTAATCATGAATCATGAATCGAATCATGATTCATTAATCATGAATCATAAATCGAATCATAAATCATGAATTAAATCGTAAATCATAAATCATTAAATGAATCATGAATCATGAATTGAATCATAAATCATGAATCATGAATTGAATCATGAATTGAATCATGAATCATAAATTGAATCATGAATCATGAATTGAATCATGAATTGAATCTATAATCATGAATTGAATCATGAATCATGAATTGAATCATGAATCATGAATCATGAATCATGAATCATGAATTGAATCATGAATCATAAATCATGAATTGAATCATGAATCATGAATTATGAATTGAACCATGAATTAATGAATTGAATCATGAATCATGAATCATGAATTGAATCATGAATCATGAATCATGATTTGAATCATGAATTGAATCATGAATCATGAATTGAATCATGAATCATGATTTGAATCATGAATCATGAATTAAATCATATATTGAATCATGAATTGAATCATGAATCATGAATTGAATCATGAATTATGAATCATGAATTGAATCATGAATTATGAATTGAATCATGAATTGAATCATGAATCATGAATCATGAATCATGAATCATGAATTGAATTATGAATCATGAATTGAATCATTAATTGAATCATGAATCATGAATCATAAAATTAATCACGAATCATGAATTTAATCATGAATTGAATCATGAATCATGAATCGAATCATGAATCATGAATTGAATCATGAATCATGAATCGAATCATGATTCATTAATCATGAATCATAAATCGAATTATAAATCATGAATTAAATCATAAATCATTAAATGAATTATGAATTGAATCATGAATCATCAATCATCAATCAAATCATGAATCATGAATCATGAATCTTGAATCGAATCATTAATCATGAATTGAATCATGAATCATGAATCATAATTTGAATCATGAATCATGAATTGAATCATTAATTGAATCATGAATCATGAATCATGAAATGAATCATGAATCATGAATCATGAAATGAATCATGAATTGTATCATGAATTGAATATTGAATCATGAATCATGAATCGAATCATGATTCATTAATCATGAATCATAAATCGAAACATAAATCATGAATTAAATCATAAATCATGAAATGAATCATGAAGTGAATCATAAATCATGAATTAAATCATGAATCATGAATCATGAATCATGAGTCATGAATTGAATCATGAATCATGAATTAAATCATGAATCATGATTTGAATCATGAATTATGCATTGAATCATATATTGAATCATGAATTGAATCATGAATCATGAATTGAATCATGAATCATGAATCATGAATTGAATCATGAATTATTAATTGAATCATGAATTGAATCATGAATCATGAATCATGAATTAAATCATGAATCATGAATTGAATCATTAATTGAATCATGAATAATGAATTGAATCATGAATCATGAATTGAATCATGAATCATGAATTTGATCATGATTCATGATTCATGAATTATGAATTGAATCATGAATCATGAATTTAATCATGAATCATGAATTGAATCATGAATCATGAATTGAATCATGAATCATGAATCATGAATCGAATCATGAATTGAATCCTGAATTGAATCATGAATCATGAATCGAATCATGATTCATGTATCATGAATCATTAATCGAATCATGATTCATTAATCATGAATCATAAATCGAATCATAAATCATGAATTAAATCGTAAATCATAAATCATGAAATGAACCATGAATCATGAATTGAATCATGAATCATGAAACATGAATCATGAATCATAAATTGAATCATGAATTGAATCATGAATTGAATCATGAATAATGAATTGAATCATGAATCATGAATCAGGAATCAGGAATCAGGAATCATGTATTGAATCATGAATCATAAATCATGAATTGAATCATGAATCATGAATCATGAATTGAACCATGAATCATGAATTAAATCATGAATCATGAATCATGAATCATAAATCATGAATTGAATCATGAATCATGAATCATAAATTTGAATCATGAATTGAATCATGAATCATGAATTGAATCATGAATCATGAATTGAATCATGAATCATGAATTGAATCATGAATCATGATTTGAATCATGAATCATGGATTGAGTCATATATTGAATCATGAATTGAATCATGAATCATGAATTGAATCATGAATCATGAATTGAATCATGATTTATGAATCATGAATCATGAATCATGAAATGAATCATGAATTGTATCATGAATTGAATATTGAATCATGAATCATGAATCGAATCATGAAATGAATCATGAATCATAAATCAAAACATAAATCATGAATTAAATCATAAATCATGAATCATGAAATGAATCATGAAGTGAATCATAAATCATGAATTAAATCATGAATCATGAATCATGAGTCATGAATTGAATCATGAATCGTAAATTGAATCATGAATCATGAATTGAATCATGAATCATGATTTGAATCATGAATCATGCATTGAATCATATATTGAATCATGAAATGACTCATGAATCATGAATTGAATCATGAATCATGAATCATGAATTGAATCATGAATTATGAATTGAATCATGAATTGAAACATGAATCATGAATCATGAATTGAATCATGAATCATGAATTGAATCATTAATTGAATCATGAATAATGAATTGAATCATGAATCATGAATTGAATCATGAATCATGAATTTAATCATGATTCATGATTCATGAATTATGAATTGAATCATGAATCATGAATTTAATCATGAATCATGAATTGAATCATGAATTGAATCATGAATCATGAATTGAATCATGAATCATGAATCATGAATTGAATCATGAATCATGAATCATGAATCGAATCATGAATTGAATCATGAATTGAATCATGAATCATGAATCATGAATCGAATCATGATTCATGTATCATGAATCATTAATCGAATCATGATTCATTAATCATGAATCATAAATCGAATCATAAATCATGAATTAAATCGTAAATCATAAATCATGAAATGAATCATGAATAATGAATTGAATCATGAATCATGAAACATGAATCATGAATCATAAATTGAATCATGAATCATGAATTGAATCATGAATTGAATCATGAATAATGAATTGAATCATGAATAATGAATTGAATCATGAATCATGAATCAGGAATCAGGAATCAGGAATCATGAATTGAATCATGAATCATAAATCATGAATTGAATCATGAATCATGAATCATGAATTGAACCATGAATCATGAATTAAATCATGAATCATGAATCATGAATTTGAATCATGAATTGAATCATGAATCATGATTTGAATCATGAATCATGGATTGAGTCATATATTGAATCATGAATTGAATCATGAATCATGATTTGAATCATGAATCATGAATTGAGTCATATATTGAATCATGAATTGAATCATGAATCATGAATTGAATCATGAATTGAATCATGAATCATGAATTGAATCATGAATTGAATCATGAATCATGAATCATGATTCGAATCATGATTCATGAATCATTAATCGAATTATGATTCATTAATCATGAATCATAAATCGAATCATGAATCATGAATTAAATCGTAAATCATAAATCATTAAATGAATCATGAATCATGAATTGAATCATGAATCATGAATCATGAATCATGAATTGAATCATGATTCATGAATCATTAATCGAATTATGATTCATGAATTGAATCATGAATTGAATCTAGAATCATGAATTGAATCTTGAATCATGAATTGAATCATGAATCATGAATCATGAATTGAATCATGAATCATAAATCATAAATTGAATCATGAATCATGAATCATGAATTGAACCATGAATTAATGAATTGAATCATGAATCATGAATCATGAATCATGAATTGAATCATGAATCATGAATCATGATTTGAATCATGAATTGAATCATAAATCATGATTTGAATCATGAATCATGAATTGAATCGTATATTGAATCATGATTTGAATCATGAATCATTAATTGAATCATATATTGAATCATGAATTGAATCATGAATCATGAATTGAATCATTAATTGAATCATGAATCATGAATTGAATCATGAATTGAATCATGAATCATAAATCATGAATTGAATCATGAATCATGAATCATGAATTGAATCATAAATCATGAATCATGATTTGAATCATGAATTGAATCATGAATCATGAATTGAATCATGAATCATGAATTGAATCATGAATTGAATCATGAATCATGAATCATGAATTGAATCATGAATCGAATCATTAATTGAATCATGAATTGAATCATTAATTGAATCATGAATCATGAATCATGAATCATGATTTGAATCATGAATCATGAATTAAATCATATATTGAATCATGAATTGAATCATGAATCATGAATCAGGAATCAGGAATCATGTATTGAATCATGAATCATAAATCATGAATTGAATCATGAATCATGAATCATGAATTGAACCATGAATCATGAATTAAATCATGAATCATGAATCATGAATCATAAATCATGAATTGAATCATGAATCATGAATCATAAATTTGAATCATGAATTGAATCATGAATCATGAATTGAATCATGAATCATGAATTGAATCATGAATCATGAATTGAATCATGAATCATGATTTGAATCATGAATCATGGATTGAGTCATATATTGAATCATGAATTGAATCATGAATCATGAATTGAATCATGAATCATGAATTGAATCATGATTTATGAATCATGAATCATGAATCATGAAATGAATCATGAATTGTATCATGAATTGAATATTGAATCATGAATCATGAATCGAATCATGAAATGAATCATGAATCATAAATCAAAACATAAATCATGAATTAAATCATAAATCATGAATCATGAAATGAATCATGAAGTGAATCATAAATCATGAATTAAATCATGAATCATGAATCATGAGTCATGAATTGAATCATGAATCGTAAATTGAATCATGAATCATGAATTGAATCATGAATCATGATTTGAATCATGAATCATGCATTGAATCATATATTGAATCATGAAATGACTCATGAATCATGAATTGAATCATGAATCATGAATCATGAATTGAATCATGAATTATGAATTGAATCATGAATTGAAACATGAATCATGAATCATGAATTGAATCATGAATCATGAATTGAATCATTAATTGAATCATGAATAATGAATTGAATCATGAATCATGAATTGAATCATGAATCATGAATTTAATCATGATTCATGATTCATGAATTATGAATTGAATCATGAATCATGAATTTAATCATGAATCATGAATTGAATCATGAATTGAATCATGAATCATGAATTGAATCATGAATCATGAATCATGAATTGAATCATGAATCATGAATCATGAATCGAATCATGAATTGAATCATGAATTGAATCATGAATCATGAATCATGAATCGAATCATGATTCATGTATCATGAATCATTAATCGAATCATGATTCATTAATCATGAATCATAAATCGAATCATAAATCATGAATTAAATCGTAAATCATAAATCATGAAATGAATCATGAATAATGAATTGAATCATGAATCATGAAACATGAATCATGAATCATAAATTGAATCATGAATCATGAATTGAATCATGAATTGAATCATGAATAATGAATTGAATCATGAATAATGAATTGAATCATGAATCATGAATCAGGAATCAGGAATCAGGAATCATGAATTGAATCATGAATCATAAATCATGAATTGAATCATGAATCATGAATCATGAATTGAACCATGAATCATGAATTAAATCATGAATCATGAATCATGAATTATAAATCATGAATTGAATCATGAATCATGAATCATAAATTTGAATCATGAATTGAATCATGAATCATGATTTGAATCATGAATCATGGATTGAGTCATATATTGAATCATGAATTGAATCATGAATCATGATTTGAATCATGAATCATGAATTGAGTCATATATTGAATCATGAATTGAATCATGAATCATGAATTGAATCATGAATTGAATCATGAATCATGAATTGAATCATGAATTGAATCATGAATCATGAATCATGATTCGAATCATGATTCATGAATCATTAATCGAATTATGATTCATTAATCATGAATCATAAATCGAATCATGAATCATGAATTAAATCGTAAATCATAAATCATTAAATGAATCATGAATCATGAATTGAATCATGAATCATGAATCATGAATCATGAATTGAATCATGATTCATGAATCATTAATCGAATTATGATTCATGAATTGAATCATGAATTGAATCTAGAATCATGAATTGAATCTTGAATCATGAATTGAATCATGAATCATGAATCATGAATTGAATCATGAATCATAAATCATAAATTGAATCATGAATCATGAATCATGAATTGAACCATGAATTAATGAATTGAATCATGAATCATGAATCATGAATTGAATCATGAATCATGAATCATGATTTGAATCATGAATTGAATCATAAATCATGATTTGAATCATGAATCATGAATTGAATCGTATATTGAATCATGATTTGAATCATGAATCATTAATTGAATCATATATTGAATCATGAATTGAATCATGAATCATGAATTGAATCATTAATTGAATCATGAATCATGAATTGAATCATGAATTGAATCATGAATCATAAATCATGAATTGAATCATGAATCATGAATCATGAATTGAATCATAAATCATGAATCATGATTTGAATCATGAATTGAATCATGAATCATGAATTGAATCATGAATCATGAATTGAATCATGAATTGAATCATGAATCATGAATCATGAATTGAATCATGAATCGAATCATTAATTGAATCATGAATTGAATCATTAATTGAATCATGAATCATGAATCATGAATCATGATTTGAATCATGAATCATGAATTAAATCATATATTGAATCATGAATTGAATCATGAATCATGAATTGAATCATGAATCATGAATTGAATCATTAATTTAATCATTAATCATGAATCATGAAATTAATCATGAATCATGAATCATGAATCGAATCATGATTCATTAATCATGAATCATAAATCGAATCATAAATCATGTGAATTAAATCGTAAATCATAAATCATTAAATGAATCATGAATCATGAATTGAATCATGAATCATGAATCATGAATCATGAATTGAATCATGAATCATAAATTGAATCATGAATCATGATTTGAATCATGAATTGAATCTATAATCATGAATTGAATCATGAATCATGAATTGAATCATGAATCATGAATCATGAATTGAATCATGAATCATAAATCATGAATTGAATCATGAATCATGAATTGAACCATGAATTAATGAATTGAATCATGAATCATGAATCATAAATCATGAATTGAATCATGAATCATGAATCATGATTTGAATCATGAATTGAATCATGAATCATGAATTGAATCATGAATCATGAATTGAATCATGAATCATGATTTGAATCATGAATCATGAATTAAATCATATATTGAATCATGAATTGAATAATGAATCATGAATTCAATCATGAATCATGAATTGAATCATGAATTATGAATTGAATCATGAATTGAATCATGAATCATGAATTATGAATTGAATCATGAATCATGAATTGAATCATTAATTGAATCATGAATCATGAATCATGAAATTAATCATGAATCATGAATTTAATCATGATTTATGAATCATGAATCGAATCATGAATCATGAATTGAATCATGAATCATGAATCGAATCATGATTCATTAATCATGAATCATAAATCGAATCATAAATCATGAATTAAATCATTAAATGAATTATGAATTGAATCATGAATCATGAATCATCAATCAAATCATGAATCATGAATAATGAATTGAATCATAAATCATGAATCATGAATCGAATCAAGATTCACGAATCATGAATCATGAATCGAATCATAAATCATGAATCATGAATCTTGAATCGAATCATAAATCATGAATTGAATCATAAATCATGAATCATGAATCTTGAATCGAATCATAAATCATGAATCATGATTTGAATCATGAATTGAATCATGAATCATGAATTGAATCATGAATTGAGTCATAAATTAAATCATGAATTGAATCATGAATCATGAATTGAATCATGAATCATGAATTGAATCATGAATCATGAATTGAATCATGAATTGAATCATGAATCATGAATCATGATTCGAATCATGATTCATGAATCATTAATCGAATTATGATTCATTAATCATGAATCATAAATCGAATCATGAATCATGAATTAAATCGTAAATCATAAATCATTAAATGAATCATGAATCATGAATTGAATCATGAATCATGAATCATGAATCATGAATTGAATCATGATTCATGAATCATTAATCGAATTATGATTCATGAATTGAATCATGAATTGAATCTAGAATCATGAATTGAATCTTGAATCATGAATTGAATCATGAATCATGAATCATGAATTGAATCATGAATCATAAATCATAAATTGAATCATGAATCATGAATCATGAATTGAACCATGAATTAATGAATTGAATCATGAATCATGAATCATGAATCATGAATTGAATCATGAATCATGAATCATGATTTGAATCATGAATTGAATCATAAATCATGATTTGAATCATGAATCATGAATTGAATCATATATTGAATCATGATTTGAATCATGAATCATGAATTGAATCATATATTGAATCATGAATTGAATCATGAATCATGAATTGAATCATTAATTGAATCATGAATCATGAATTGAATCATGAATTGAATCATGAATCATAAATCATGAATTGAATCATGAATCATGAATCATGAATTGAACCATGAATTAATGAATTGAATCATGAATCATGAATCATGATTTGAATCATGAATTGAATCATGAATTGAATCATGATTCATGAATTGAATCATGAATTATGAATTGAATCATGAATTGAATCATGAATCATGAATCATGAATTGAATCATGAATTATGAATTGAATCATGAATTGAATCATGAATCATGAATCATGAATTAAATCATGAATCATGAATTGAATCATGAATTGAATCATGAATCATGAATCATGAAATTAATCATGAATCATGAATTTAATCATGATTTATGAATCATGAATCATGAATCGAATCATGAGTCATGAATTGAATCATGAATCATGAATCGAATCATGATTCATTAATCATGAATCATAAATCGAATCATAAATCATGAATTAAATCATAAATCATTAATCATGAATTGAATCATAAATCATGAATCATGATTTGAATCATGAATTGAATCATGAATCATGAATTGAATCATGAATCATGAATTGAATCATGAATTGAATCATGAATCATGAATCATGAATTGAATCATGAATCATGAATCGAATCATTAATTGAATCATGAATTGAATCATTAATTGAATCATGAATCATGAATCATGAATCATGATTTGAATCATGAATCATGAATTAAATCATATATTGAATCATGAATTGAATCATGAATCATGAATTGAATCATGAATCATGAATTGAATCATTAATTTAATCATTAATCATGAATCATGAAATTAATCATGAATCATGAATCATGAATCGAATCATGATTCATTAATCATGAATCATAAATCGAATCATAAATCATGTGAATTAAATCGTAAATCATAAATCATTAATTGAATCTATAATCATGAATTGAATCATGAATCATGAATCATGAATCATGAATTGAATCATGAATCATAAATTGAATCATGAATCATGATTTGAATCATGAATTGAATCTATAATCATGAATTGAATCATGAATCATGAATTGAATCATGAATCATGAATCATGAATTGAATCATGAATCATAAATCATGAATTGAATCATGAATCATGAATTGAACCATGAATTAATGAATTGAATCATGAATCATGAATCATGAATCATGAATTGAATCATGAATCATGAATCATGATTTGAATCATGAATTGAATCATGAATCATGAATTGAATCATGAATCATGAATTGAATCATGAATCATGATTTGAATCATGAATCATGAATTAAATCATATATTGAATCATGAATTGAATAATGAATCATGAATTCAATCATGAATCATGAATTGAATCATGAATTATGAATTGAATCATGAATTGAATCATGAATCATGAATTATGAATTGAATCATGAATCATGAATTGAATCATTAATTGAATCATGAATCATGAATCATGAAATTAATCATGAATCATGAATTTAATCATGATTTATGAATCATGAATCGAATCATGAATCATGAATTGAATCATGAATCATGAATCGAATCATGATTCATTAATCATGAATCATAAATCGAATCATAAATCATGAATTAAATCATTAAATGAATTATGAATTGAATCATGAATCATGAATCATCAATCAAATCATGAATCATGAATAATGAATTGAATCATAAATCATGAATCATGAATCGAATCAAGATTCACGAATCATGAATCATGAATCGAATCATAAATCATGAATCATGAATCTTGAATCGAATCATAAATCATGAATTGAATCATAAATCATGAATCATGAATCTTGAATCGAATCATAAATCATGAATCATGATTTGAATCATGAATTGAATCATGAATCATGAATTGAATCATGAATTGAATCATAAATTAAATCATGAATTGAATCATGAATCATGAATTGAATCATGAATCATGATTTGAATCATGAATCATGAATTCAATCATATAGTGAATCATGAATTGAATCATGAATCATGAATTGAATCATGAATCATGAATTGAATCATGAATCATGAATCAAATCAAGATTCATGAATCATGAATCATGAATTGAATCATGAATCATGAATCATGAATCTTGAATCGAATCATTAATCATGAATTGAATCATGAATCATGAAATGAATCATGAAGTGAATCATAAATCATGAATCATGATTTGAATCATGAATCATGAATCATGAATCGAATCATGAATTGAATCATGAATTGAATCATGAATCATGATTCATGAATCGAATCATGATTCATGTATCATGAATCATGAATCGAATCATAAATCATGAATTAAATCGTAAATCATAAATCATGAAATGAATCATGAATCATGAATTGAATCATGAATCATGAAACATGAATCATGAATCATAAATTGAATCATGAATCATGAATTGAATCATGAATCATGAATTGAATCATGAATCATGAATTGAATCATGAATCATGGATTGAGTCATATATTGAATCATGAATTGAATCATGAATCATGATTTGAATCATGAATCATGAATTGAGTCATATATTGAATCATGAATTGAATCATGAATCATGAATTGAATCATGAATCATGAATTGAATCATGAATTGAATCATGAATCATGAATCATGATTCGAATCATGATTCATGAATCATTAATCGAATTATGATTCATTAATCATGAATCATAAATCGAATCATGAATCAAGAATTAATACGTAAATCATAAATCATTAAATGAATCATGAATCATGAATTGAATCATGAATCATGAATCATGAATCATGAATTGAATCATGATTCATGAATCATTAATCGAATTATGTTTCATGAATTGAATCATGAATTGAATCTAGAATCATGAATTGAATCTTGAATCATGAATTGAATCATGAATCATGAATAATGAATTGAATCATGAATCATAAATCATAAATTGAATCATGAATCATGAATCATGAATTGAACCATGAATTAATGAATTGAATCATGAATCATGAATCATGAATCATGAATTGAATCATGAATCATGATTTGAATCATGAATTGAATCATGAATCATGAGTTGAATCATGAATCATGAATTGAATCATATATTGAATCATGATTTGAATCATGAATCATGAATTGAATCATATATTGAATCATGAATTGAATCATGAATCATGAATTGAATCATTAATTGAATCATGAATCATGAATTGAATCATGAATTGAATCATGAATCATGAATCATGAATTTAATCATGATTCATGATTCATGAATCATGAATTGAATCATGAATCATAAATTGAATCATGAATTGAATCATGAATCATGAATTGAATCATGAATAATGAATTGAATCATTAATTGAATCATGAATCATGAATTGAATCATGAATCATGAATCATGAATCATGAATTTAATCATGATTCATGAATCATGAATCATGAATCGAATCAAGAATCATGAATTGAATTATGAATTGAATCATGAATCATTAATCATGAATCGAATCATGATTCATGTATCATGAATCATTAATCGAATCATGATTCATTAATCATGAATCATAAATCGAATCATAAATTATGAATTAAATCGTAAATCATAAATGATTAAATGAATCATGAATCATGAATTGAATCATGAATCATGAATCATAAATTGAATCATGAATCATGAATTGAATCATGAATTGAATCATGAATAATGAATTGAATCATGAATCATGAATCATAAATTGAATCATGAATCATGAATTGAATCATGAATTGAATCATGAATAATGAATTGAATCATGAATCATTAATCAGGAATCAGGAATCATGAATTGAATCATGAATCATAAATCATGAATTGAATCATGAATAATGAATCATGAATTGAACCATGAATCATGAATTGAATCATGAATCATGAATCATGAATTGAATCATAAATCATGAATCATGATTTGAATCATATATTGAATCATGAATCATGAATTGAATCATGAATTGAATCATGAATCATGAATTGAATTATGAATCATGATTTGAATCATGAATCATGAATAGAGTCATATATTGAATCATGAATTGAATCATGAATCATGAATTGAATCATGAATCATGAATTATGAATTGAATCATGCATCATGAATTGAATCATGAATCATGATTTGAATCATGAATTGAATCATGAATTATGAATTGAATCATGAATCATGAATTGAATCATGAATCATGATTTGAATCATGAATCATGAATTAAATCATATATTGAATCATGAATTGAATAATGAATCATGAATTGAATCATGAATTATGAATTGAATCATGAATTGAATCATGAATCATGAATCATGAATTGAATCATGAATCATGAATTGAATCAGTAATTGAATCAAGAATCATGAATCATGAATTTAATCATGAATCATGAATTTAATCATGATTTATGAATCATGAATCATGAATCGAATCATGAATCATGAATTGAATCATGAATCATGAATCGAATCATGATTCATTAATCATGAATCATAAATCGAATCATAAATCATGAATTAAATCATAAATCATTAAATGAATTATGAATTGAATCATGAATCATGAATCATCAATCAAATCATGAATCATGAATCATGAATTGAATCATAAATCATGAATCATGAATCGAATCAAGATTCATGAATCATGAATCATGAATCGAATCATAAATCATGAATCATGAATCTTGAATCGAATCATAAATCATAAATTGAATCATGAATCATGAAATGAATCATGAATTGAATCATAAATCATGAATCATGATTTTAATCATGAATTGAATCATGAATCATGAATTGAATCATGAATTGAATCATGAATTAAATCATGAATTGAATCATGAATCATGAATTGAATCATGAATCATGATTTGAATCATGAATCATGAATTCAATCATATAGTGAATCATGAATTGAATCATGAATCATGAATCATGAATTGAATCATGAATCATGAATCAAATCAAGATTCATGAATCATGAATTATGAATTGAATCATGAATCATGAATCATGAATCTTGAATCGAATCATTAATCATGAATTGAATCATGAAATGAATCATGAAGTGAATCATAAATCATGAATCATGATTTGAATCATGAATCATGAATTGAATTATTAATTGAATCATGAATGATGAAATGAATCATGAATCATGAATCATGAAATGAATCATGAATCATGAATTTAATCATGATTTATGAATCATGAATCATAAATCATGAAATGAATCATGAATTGTATCATGAATTGAATATTGAATCATGAATCATGAATCGAATCATGATTCATTAATCATGAATCATAAATCGAAACATAAATCATGAATTAAATCATAAATCATGAATCATGAAATAAATCATGAAGTGAATCATAAATCATGAATTAAATCATGAATCATGAGTCATGAATTGAATCATGAATCATGATCTGAATCATGAATCATGAATTGAATCATGAATCATGATTTGAATCATGAATCATGCATTGAATCATATATTGAATCATGAATTGAATCATGAATCATGAATTGAATCATGAATCATGAATCATGAATTGAATCATGAATTATGAATTGAATCATGAATTGAATCATGAATCATGAATCATGAATTGAATCATGAATCATGAATTGAATCATTAATTGAATCATGAATAATGAATTGAATCATGAATCATGAATTGAATCATGAATCATGAATTTAATCATGATTCATGATTCATGAATTATGAATTGAATCATGAATCATGAATTTAATCATGAATCATGAATTGAATCATGAATTGAATCAAGAATCATGAATTGAATCATGAATCATGAATCATGAATTGAATCATAAATTGAATCATGATTCATGTATCATGAATCATTAATCGAATCATGATTCATTAATCATGAATCATAAATCGAATCATAAATCATGAATTAAATCGTAAATCATAAATCATGAAATGAATCATGAATCATGAATTGAATCATGAATCATGAAACATGAATCATGAATCATAAATTGAATCATGAATCATGAATTCAATCATGAATTGAATCATGAATAATGAATTGAATCATGAATCAGGAATCAGGAATCAGGAATCATGAATTGAATCATGAATCATAAATCATGAATTGAATCATGAATCATGAATCATGAATTGAACCATGAATCATGAATTAAATCATGAATCATGAATCATGAATCATAAATCATGAATTGAATCATGAATCATAAATTTGAATCATGAATTGAATCATGAATCATGAATTGAATCATGAATCATGATTTGAATCATGAATCATGGATTGAGTCATATATTGAATCATGAATTGAATCATGAATCATGATTTGAATCATGAATCATGAATTGAGTCATATATTGAATCATGAATTGAATCATGAATCATGAATTGAATCATGAATCATGAATTGAATCATGAATTGAATCATGAATCATGAATCATGATTCGAATCATGATTCATGAATCATTAATCGAATTATGATTCATTATTAATGAATCATAAATCGAATCATGAATCATGAATTAAATCGTAAATCATAAATCATTAAATGAATCATGAATCATGAATTGAATCATGAATCATGAATCATGAATTGAATCATGATTCATGAATCATTAATCGAATCATGAATCATGAATTAAATCGTAAATCATAAATCATTAAATGAATCATGAATCATGAATTGAATCATGAATCATGAATCATGAATTGAATCATGATTCATGAATCATTAATCGAATTATGATTCATGAATTGAATCATGAATTGAATCTAGAATCATGAATTGAATCTTGAATCATGAATTGAATCATGAATCATGAATCATGAATTGAATCATGAATCATAAATCATAAATTGAATCATGAATCATGAATCATGAATTGAACCATGAATTAATGAATTGAATCATGAATCATGAATCATGAATCATGAATTGAATCATGAATCATGAATCATGATTTGAATCATGAATTGAATCATGAATCATGATTTGAATCATGAATCATGAATTGAATCATATATTGAATCATGATTTGAATCATGAATCATGAATTGAATCATATATTGAATCATGAATTGAATCATGAATCATGAATTGAATCATTAATTGAATCATGAATCATGAATTGAATCATGAATTGAATCATGAATCATGAATCATGAATTTAATCATGATTCATGATTCATGAATCATGAATTGAATCATGAATCATAAATTGAATCATGAATTGAATCATGAATCATGAATTGAATCATGAATAATGAATTGAATCATTAATTGAATCATGAATCATGAATTGAATCATGAATCATGAATCATGAATCATGAATTTAATCATGATTCATGAATCATGAATCATGAATCGAATCAAGAATCATGAATTGAATTATGAATTGAATCATGAATCATTAATCATGAATCGAATCATGATTCATGTATCATGAATCATTAATCGAATCATGATTCATTAATCATGAATCATAAATCGAATCATAAATTATGAATTAAATCGTAAATCATAAATCATTAAATGAATCATGAATCAAGAATTGAATCATGAATCATAAATTGAATCATGAATCATGAATTGAATCATGAATTGAATCATGAATAATGAATTGAATCATGAATCATGAATCATAAATTGAATCATGAATCATGAATTGAATCATGAATTGAATCATGAATAATGAATTGAATCATGAATCATTAATCAGAAATCAGGAATCATGAAAGTAAGGGGTTCTTTACAGTAATGGCAGTCAAGATATGGAATTCATTGCCAGGGAAGGTTGTGATGGCAGATTCAATAGATATGTTTAAGAAAGGGTTAGACAAATTTTTAGCGGAAAGGTGTATCCAGGGATACGACCGTTAATTTAAAATAAAGGATAGTAGTGGATATAGGGTAAAAATTGGATTGCAATATTGAGTCTGGGGGGATTTTCAAAATTGAAACAGATGGGCGGTTGCCTACTCCGGATTAATTTCAAATATAAGTGCAGGATCGCAGGAGATCCAAAATAGGTTGAACTTGATGGACTGGTGTCTTTTTTCAACCTCATCAACTATGAATTGAATCATGAATCATAAATCATGAATTGAATCATGAATCATGAATTGAACCATGAATCATGAATTGAATCATAAATCATAAATCATGATTTGAATCATGAATTGAATCATGAATCATGAATTGAATCATGAATCATGAATTGAATCATGAATCATGAATTGAATTATGAATCATGATTTGAATCATGAATCATGAATAGAGTCATATATTGAAATAGAGTCATATATTGAATCATGAATTGAATCATGAATCATGAATTGAATCATGAATCATGAATTATGAATTGAATCAAGCATTATGAATTGAATCATGAATCATGAATTGAATCATGAATCATGAATTGAATCATGAATTGAATCATGAATCATGAATCATGATTCGAATCATGATTCATAAATCATTAATGGAATTATGATTCATTAATCATGAATCATAAATCGAATCATGAATCATGAATTAAATCGTAAATCATAAATCATTAAATGAATCATGAATCATGAATTAAATCATGAATCATGAATCATGAATTGAATCATGAATTGAATCATGAATCATGAATCATAAATTGAATCATGAATCATGAATTAAATCATGAATTGAATCTAGAATCATAATTGAATCATGAATAATGAATTGAATCATGAATCATGAATCATGAATCATGATTGAACCATGAATTAATGAATTGAATCATGAATCATGAATCATGATTTGAATCATGAATTGAATCATGAATCATGAATTGAATCATGAATCATGAATTGAATCATGAATTGAAATCATGAATCATGAATTGAATCATGAATCATGATTTGAATCATGAATCATGAATTAAATCATATATTGAATCATGAATTGAATCAGGAATCATGAATTGAATCATGAATAATGAATCATGAATTGAATCATGAATTATGAATTGAATCATGAATTGAATCATGAATCATGAATCATGAATTGAATCATGAATCATGAATTGAATCATTAATTGAATCATTTAATCATGAATCATGAAATTAATCATGAATCATGAATCATGAATCGAATCATGATTCATTAATCATGAATCATAATCGAATCATAAATCATGAATTAAATCGTAAATCATAATCATTAAATGAATCATGAATCATGAATTGAATCATGAATCATGAATCATGAATCATGAATTGAATCATGAATCATAAATTGAATCATGAGTCTTGATTGAATCATGAATTGAATCTATAATCATGAATTGAATCATGAATCATGAATTGAATCATGAATCATGAATCATGAATCATGAATTGAATCATGAATCATAAATCATGAATTGAACCATGAATCATGAATCATGAATTGAACCATGAATTAATGAATTGAATCATGAATCATGAATCATGAATCATGAATTGAATCATGAATCATGAATCATGATTTGAATCATGAATTGAATCATGAATCATGAATTGAATCAGAATCATGAATTGAATCATGAATCATGATTTGAATCATGAATTAAATCATATATTAAATCATGAATTGAATCATGAATCATGAATCATGAATTGAATCATGAATTATGAATTGAATCATGAATTGAATCATGAATCATGGATCATGAATTGAATCATGAATCATGAATTGAATCATTAATTGAATCAGGAATCATGAATCATGAAATTAATCATGAATCATGAATTTAATCATGATTTATGAATCATGAATCGAATCATGAATCATGAATTGAATCATGAATCATGAATCATGAATCGAATCATGATTCATTAATCATGAATCATAAATCGAATCATAAATCATGATTTAAATCATAAATCATAAATCATTAAATGAATCATGAATTGAATCATGAATCATGAATCATCAATCAAATCATGAATCATGAATCATGAATTGAATCATAAATCATGAATCATGAATCGAATCAAGATTCATGAATCATGAATCATGAATCGAATCATAAATCATGAATCATGAATTTTGAATCAAATCATAAATCATGAATTGAATCATGAATCATGAAATGAATCATAAATCATGAATCAAGATTTGAATCATGAATTGAATCATGAATCATGAATTGAATCATGAATCATGAATTGAATCATGAATTAAATCATGAATTGAATCATGAATCATGAATTGAATCATGAATCATGATTTGAATCATGAATCATGAATTGAATCATATAGTGAATCATGAATTGAATCATGAATCATGAATTGAATCATGAATCATGAATTGAATCATGAATCATGAATTGAATCATGAATTGAATCATGAATCATGAATTGAATCATGAATCATGAATTGAATCATTAATTGAATCATGAATCATAAATCATGAATTGAATCATGAATCATGAAATGAATCATGAAGTGAATCATAAATCATGAGTCATGATTTGAATCATGAATTGAATCATGAATCATGAATTGAATCATGAATCATGAATTGAATCATGAATTAAATCATGAATTGAATCATGAATCATGAATTGAATCATGAATCATGAATTCAATCATATAGTGAATCATGAATTGAATCATGAATCATGAATTGAATCATGAATCATGAATCATGAATTGAATCATGAATCATGAATTGAATCATTAATTGAATCATGAATCATGAATCATGAATTGAATCATGAATCATGAATTGAATCATGAATCATGAATTGAATCATGAATCATGATTTGAATCATGAATCATGAATTAAATCATATATTGAATCATGAATTGAATCATGAATCATAAATTGAATCATGAATCATGAATCATGAATTGAATCATGAATTATGAATTGAATCATGAATTATGAATTGAATCATGAATTGAATCATGAATCATGAATCATGAATTGCATCATTAATTGAATCATTAATCATGAATCATGAAAATAATCATGAATCATGAATCATGAATCGAATCATGATTCATTAATCATGAATCATAAATCGAATCATAAATCATGAATTAAATCGTAAATCATAAATCATTAAATGAATCATGAATCATGAATTGAATCATGAATCATGAATCATGAATCATGAATTGAATCATGAATCATAAATTGAATCATGAATCATGAATTGAATCATGCATTGAATCTATAATCATGAATTGAATCATGAATCATGAATTGAATCATGAATCATGAATCAGGAATCATGAATTGAATCATGAATCATAAATCATGAATTGAATCATGAATCATGAATTTTGAATCGAATCATAAATCATGAATTGAATCATGAATCATGAAATGAATCATGAAGTGAATCATAAATCATGAATCATGATTTGAATCATGAATTGAATCATGAATCATGATTTGAATCATGAATTGAATCATGAATCATGAATTGAATCATGAATCATGAATTGAATCATGAATTAAATCATGAATTGAATCATGAATCATGAATTGAATCATGAATCATGAATTCAATCATATAGTGAATCATGAATTGAATCATGAATCATGAATCATGAATTGAATCATGAATCATGAATTGAATCATGAATTGAATCATGAATCATGAATCATGAATTGAATCATGAATCATGAATTGAATCATTAATTGAATCATGAATCATAAATCATGAATTGAATCATGAATCATGAAATGAATCATGAAGTGAATCATAAATCATGAATCATGATTTGAATCATGAATTGAATCATGAATCATGAATTGAATCATGAATCATGAATTGAATCATGAATTAAATCATGAATTGAATCATGAATCATGAATTGAATCATGAATCATGATTTGAATCATGAATCATGAATTCAATCATATAGTGAATCATGAATTGAATCATGAATCATGAATTGAATCATGAATCATGAATTGAATCATTAATTGAATCATGAATCATGAATTGAATCATGAATCATGAATTGAATCATGAATCATGATTTGAATCATGAATCATGAATTAAATCATATATTGAATCATGAATTGAATCATGAATCATAAATTGAATCATGAATCATGAATCATGAATTGAATCATGAATTATGTATTGAATCATGAATTGAATCATGAATCATGAATCATGAATTGAATCATGAATTGAATCTATAATCATGAATTGAATCTATAATCATGAATTGAATCATGAATCATGAATTGAATCATGAATCATGAATCATGAATCAGGAATCATGAATTGAATCATGAATCATAAATCATGAATTGAATCATGAATCATGAATCATGATTTGAACCATGAATTAATGAATTGAATCATGAATCATGAATCATGAATTGAATCATGAATCATGATTTGAATCATGAATTGAATCATGAATCATGAATTGAATCATGAATCATGAATTGAATCATGAATCATGATTTGAATCATGAATCATGAATTAAATCATATATTGAATCATGAATTGAATCATGAATCATGAATTGAATCATGAATCATGAATCATGAATTGAATCATGAATTATGAATTGAATCATGAATCATGAATCATGAATTGAATCATGAATTGAATCATTAATTGAATCATGAATCATGAAATTAATCATGAATCATGAATTTAATCATGATTTATGAATCATGAAACATGAATCGAATCATGAATCATGAATTGAATCATGAATCATGAATCATGAATCGAATCATGATTCTTTAATCATGAATCATAAATCGAATCATAAATCATGAATTAAATCATAAATCATAAATCATTAAATGAATCATGAATTGAATCATGAATCATGAATCATCAATCAAATCATGAATCATGAATCATGAATTGAATCATGAATCATGAATCGAATCAAGATTCATGAATTATGAATCGAATCATAAATCATGAATCTTGAATCGAATCATAAATCATGAATTGAATCATGAATCATGAAATGAATCATGAAGTGAATCATAAATCATGAATCATGATTTGAATCATGAATTGAATCATGAATCATGAATTGAATCATGAATCATGAATTAAATCATGAATTAAATCATGATTTGAATCATGAATCATGAATTCAATCATATAGTGAATCATGAATTGAATCATGAATCATGAATTGAATCATGAATCATGAATCATGAATTGAATCATGAATCATGAATTGAATCATGAATTGAATCATGAATCATGAATCATGAAATGAATCATGAATCATGAATGTAATCATGATTTATGAATCATGAATCATGAATCATGAATTGAATCATGAATTGAATATTGAATCATGAATCATGAATCGAATCATAATTCATTAATCATGAATCATAAATCGAAACATAAATCATGAATTAAATCATAAATCATGAATCATGAAATGAATCATGAAGTGAATCATAAATCATGAATTAAATCATGAATCATGAATTGAATCATGAATCATGAATTAAATCATGAATTAAATCATAAATCATGAATCATGAATTGAATCATGAATCATGAATCATAAATCAAATCATGAATCATGAATCATGTATTGAATAATGAATCATGAATCATGAATTGAATCATGATTCATGAATCATGAATCATGAATCGAATCATGAATCATGAATCATGAATCTTGAATCGAAACATAAATCATGAATTGAATCATAAATCATGAATCATGAAGAGAATCATGAAGTGAATCATAAATCATGAATTGAATCATGAATCATGAATCGTGAATAGAATCATGAATCATGAATTGAATCATAAATCATGAATTGAATCATAAATTATGAATTAAATCATGAATCATGAATTGAATCATATATTGAATTATGAATCATGAATTGAATTATGAATCATGAATTGAGTCATTAATCATGAATTGAATCATGAATCATGAATTGAATCATGAATCATGAAATGAATCATGAATCATAAATTGAATCATGATTCATTAATTGAATCATGATTCATGAATCATGAATCATGAATCATGAATCATGAATTGAATCATTAATCATGAGTTATGAATCGAATCATGATTCATGAATCATGAATCATAAATCGAATCATGATTGATTCATGAATCATAAATCATGATTCGAATCATAAATCATGAATTGAATCGTAAATCATGAATCATCAAATGAATCATGAATTGAATCATGAATCATGAATCATGAATTGAATCATGAATCATGAATTGAATCATTAATTGAATCATTAATCATGAATCATGAAATTAATCATGAATCATGAATCATGAATCGAATCATGATTCATTAATCATGAATCATAAATCGAATCATAAATCATGAATTAAATCGTAAATCATGAAATGAATCATGAATCATGAATTGAATCATGAATCATGAATCATGAATCATGAATTGAATCATGAATTGAATCATGAATCATAAATTGAATCATGAGTCATGAATTGAATCATGAATTGAATCTATAATCATGAATTGAATCATGAATCATGAATTGAATCATGAATCATGAATCATGAATCATGAATTGAATCATGAATCATAAATCATGAATTGAATCATGAATCATGAATTGAACCATGAATTAATGAATTGAATCATGAATCATGAATCATGAATCATGAATTGAATCATGAATCATGAATCATGATTTGAATCATGAATTGAATCATGAATCATGAATTGAATCATGAATCATGAATTGAATCATGAATTGAATCATGAATCATGATTTGAATCATGAATCATGAATTAAATCATATATTGAATCATGAATTGAATCATGAATCATGAATTGAATCATGAATCATGAATCATGAATTGAATCATGAATTATGAATTGAATCATGAATTGAATCATGAATCATGAATCATGAATTGAATCATGAATCATGAATTGAATCATTAATTGAATCATGAATCATGAAACTAATCATGAATCATGAATTTAATCATAATTTATGAATCATGAATCGAATCATGAATCATGAATTGAATCATGAATCATAAATCATTAAATGAATCATGAATTGAATCATGAATCATCAATCAAATCATGAATCATGAATCATGAATTGAATCATAAATCATGAATCATGAATCGAATCAAGATTCATGAATCATGAATCATGAATCGAATCATAAATCATGAATCATGAATTTTGAATCGATTCATGATTCATGATTTATGATTCAATTCATGATTCATGATTTGATTGATGATTCATGATTCATGATTCAATTCATGAATTGAATCATGAATCATGAATTGAATCATTAATTGAATTATGAATCATGAATCATGAATTTAATCATGATTTATGAATCATGAATCATGAATCGAATCATGAATCATGAATTGAATCATGAATCATGAATCATGAATCGAATCATGATTCATTAATCATGAATCATAAATAGAATCATAAATCATGATTTAAATCATAAATCATAAATCATTAGATGAATCATGAATTTAATCATGAATCATGAATCATCAATCAAATCATGAATCATGAATCATGAATTGAATCATAAATCATGAATCATGAATCGAATCAAGATTCATGAATCATGAATCATGAATCGAATCATAAATCATGAATCATGAATTTTGAATCGAATCATAAATCATGAATTGAATCATGAATCATGAAATGAATCATGAAGTGAATCATAAATCATGAATCATGATTTGAATCATGAATTGAATCATGAATCATGAATTGAATCATGAATCATGATTTGAATCATGAATCATGATTTGAATCATATAGTGAATCATGAATTGAATCATGAATTGAATCATGAATCATGAATCATGAATTGAATCATGAATCATGAATTGAATCATTAATTGAATCATGAATCATAAATCATGAATTGAATCATGAATCATGAAATGAATCATGAAGTGAATCATAAATCATGAATCATGATTTGAATCATGAATTGAATCATGAATCATGAATTGAATCATGAATCATGAATTGAATCATGAATTAAATCATGAATTGAATCATGAATCATGAATTGAATCATGAATCATGATTTGAATCATGAATCATGAATTCAATCAAATAGTGAATCATGAATTGAATCATGAATCATGAATTGAATCATGAATCATGAATTGAATCATGAATCATGAATCATGAATTGAATCATGAATCATGAATTGAATCATTAATTGAATCATGAATCATGAATCATGAATTGAATCATGAATCATGAATTGAATCATGAATTGAATCATGAATCATGAATCATGAATTGAATCATGAATCATGAATCATAAATCAAATCATGAATCATGAATCATGTATTGAATCATGAATCATGAATCATGAATTGAATCATGATTTATGAATCATGAATTGAATCATGAATCATGAATCGTGAATAGAATCATAAATCATGAATTGAATCATGAATTAAATCATAAATCATGAATTGAATCATAAATTATGAATTAAATCATGAATCATGAATTGAATCATATATTGAATTATGAATCATGAATTGAATTATGAATCATGAATTGAGTCATTAATCATGAATTGAATCATGAATCATGAATTGAATCATGAATTGAATCATGAATCATGAAATGAATCATGAATCATGAATTGAATCATGATTCATTAATTGAATCATGAATCATGATTCATGAATCATGAATCATGAAACATTAATCAAATCATGAATCATGAATCATGAATTGAATCATTAATCATGAATTATGAATCGAATCATGATTCATGAATCATGAATCATAAATCGAATCATGATTGATTCATGAATCATGAATCATGATTCGAATCATAAATCATGAATTGAATCGTAAATCATGAATCATCAAATGAATCATGAATTGAATCATGAATCATGAATTGAATCATTAATTGAATCATTAATCATGAATCATGAAATTAATCATGAATCATGAATCGAATCATGATTCATTAATCATGAATCATAAATCGAATCATAAATCATAAATTAAATCGTAAATCATAAATCATTAAATGAATCATGAATTGAATCATGAATCATGAATCATCAATCAAATCATGAATCATGAATCATGAATTGAATCATAAATCATGAATCATGAATCGAATCAAGATTCATGAATCATGAATCATGAATCGAATCATAAATCATGAATCATGAATTTTGAATCGATTCATGATTCATGATTTATGATTCAATTCATGATTCATGATTCATGATTTGATTGATGATTCATGATTCATGATTCAATTCATGAATTGAATCATGAATCATGAATTGAATCATGAATCATGAATTGAATCATGAATCATGATTTGAATCATGAATCATGAATTAAATCATATATTGAATCATGAATTGAATCATGAATCATGAATTGAATCATGAATCATGAATCATGAATTGAATCATGAATCATGAATCATGAATTTAATCATGATTTATGAATCATGAATCATGAATCGAATCATGAAACATGAATTGAATCATGAATCATGAATCATGAATCGAATCATGATTCATTAATCATGAATCATAAATCGAATCATAAATCATGATTTAAATCATAAATCATAAATCATTAAATGAATCATGAATTGAATCATGAATCATGAATCATCAATCAAATCATGAATCATGAATCATGAATTGAATCATAAATCATGAATCATGAATCGAATCAAGATTCATGAATCATGAATCATGAATCGAATCATAAATCATGAATCATGAATTTTGAATCGATTCATGATTCATGATTTATGATTCAATTCATGATTCATGATTCATGATTTGATTGATGATTCATGATTCATGATTCAATTCATGAATTGAATCATGAATCATGAATTGAATCATTAAATGAATCATGAATCATGAATCATGAAATTAATCATGAATCATGAATTTAATCATGATTTATGAATCATAAATCATGAATCGAATCATGAATCATGAATTGAATCATGAATCATGAATCGAATCATGATTCATTAATCATGAATCATAAATTGAATCATAAATCATGATTTAAATCATAAATAATAAATCATTAAATGAATCATGAATTGAATCATGAATCATGAATCATCAATCAAATCATGAATCATGAATCATGAATTGAATCATAAATCATGAATCATGAATCGAATCAAGATTCATTAATCATGAATCATGAATCGAATCATAAATCATGAATCATGAATTTTGAATCGATTGATGATTCATGATTTATGATTCAATTCATGATTCATGATTCATGATTTGATTGATGATTCATGATTCATGATTCAATTCATGAATTGAATCATGAATTATGAATTAAATCATTAATTGAATCATGAATCATGAATCATGAAATTAATCATGAATCATGAATTTAATCATGATTTATGAATCATGAATCATGAATCGAATCATGAATCATGAATTGAATCATGAATCATGAATCGAATCATGATTCATTAATCATGAATCATAAATCGAATCATAAATCATGATTTAAATCATAAATCATAAATCATTAAATGAATCATAAATTGAATCATGAATCAATAATCATCAATCAATCATGAATCATGAATCATGAATTGAATCATAAATCATGAATCATGAATCGAATCAAGATTCATGAATCATGAATCATGAATCGAATCATAAATCATGAATCATGATTTTGAATCGAATCATAAATCATGAATTGAATCATGAATCATGAAATGAATCATGAAGTGAATCATAAATCATGAATCATGATTTGAATCATGAATTGAATCATGAATCATGAATTGAATCATGAATCATGAATTGAATCATGAATTAAATCATGAATTATGAATTGAATCATGAATCATGATTTGAAATATGAATCATGAATTGAATCATATAGTGAATCATGAATTGAATCATGAATCATGAATTGAATCATGAATCATGAATCATGAATTGAATCATGAATCATGAATTGAATCATGAATCATGAATCATGAATTAAATCATGAATCATGAATTGAATCATTAATTGAATCATGAATCATAAATCATGAATTGAATCATGAATCATGAAATAAATCATGAAGTGAATCATAAATCATGAATCATGATTTGAATCATGAATTGAATCATAAATCATGAATTGAATCATGAATCATGAATTGAATCATGAATTAAATCATGAATTGAATCATGAATCATGAATTGAATCATGAATCATGATTTGAATCATGAATCATGAATTCAATCATATAGTGAATCATGAATTGAATCATGAATCATGAATCATGAATCATGAGTTGAATCATGAATCATGAATTGAATCATTAATTGAATCATGAATCATGAATCATGAATTGAATCATGAATCATGAATTGAATCATGAATCATGATTTGAATCATGAATCATGAATTAAATCATATATTGAATCATGAATTGAATCATGAATCATAAATTGAATCATGAATCATGAATCATGAATTGAATCATGAATTATGATTTTAATCATGAATTGAATCATGAATCATGAATCATGAATTGAATCATTAATTGAATCATTAATCATGAATCATGAAATTAATCATGAATCATTAATCGAATCATGATTCATTAATCATGAATCATAAATCGAATCATAAATCATGAATTAAATCGTAAATCATAAATCATTAAATGAATCATGAATCATGAATTGAATCATGAATCATGAATCATGAATCATGAATTGAATCATGAATCATAAATTGAATCATGAATCATGAATTGAATCATGAATTGAATCTATAACCATGAATTGAATCATGAATCATGAATTGAATCATGAATTATGAATCATGAATCAGGAATCATGAATTGAATCATGAATCATAAATCATGAATTGAATCATGAATCATGAATCATGAATTTTGAATCGAATCATAAATCATGAATTGAATCATGAATCATGAAATGAATCATGAAGTGAATCATAAATCATGAATCATGATTTGAATCATGAATTGAATCATGAATCATGAATTGAATCATGAATCATGAATTGAATCATGAATTAAATCATGAATCATGAATTGAATCATGAATTAAATCATGAATTGAATCATGAATCATGAATTGAATCATGAATCATGATTTGAATCATGAATTCAATCATATAGTGAATCATGAATTGAATCATGAATTGAATCATGATTCATGAATCATGAATTGAATCATGAATCATGAATTGAATCATGAATTGAATCATGAATCATGAATCATGAAATTAATCATGAATCATGAATTTAATCATGATTTATGAATCATGAATCATGAATCGAATCATGAATCATGAATTGAATCATGAATCATGAATCATGAATCATGAATTGAATCATGAATCATAAATTGAATCATGAATCATGAATTGAATCATGAATTGAATCTATAATCATGAATTGAATCATGAATCATGAATTGAATCATGAATCATGAATCATGAATCAGGAATCAGGAATCATGAATTGAATCATGAATCATAAATCATAATTTGAATCATGAATCATGAATCATGAATTTGAATCGAATCATAAATCATGAATTGAATCATGAATCATGAAATGAATCATGAAGTGAATCATAAATCATGAATCATGAATTGAATCATGAATCATGAATTGAATCATGAATCATGAATTGAATCATGAATTAAATCATGAATTGAATCATGAATCATGAATTGAATCATGAATCATGATTTGAATCATGAATCATGAATTCAATCATATAGTGAATCATGAATTGAATCATGAATCATGAATTGAATCATGAATCATGAATTGAATCATGAATTATGAATTGAATCATGAATTGAATCATGAATCATAAATCATGAAATTAATCATGAATCATGAATTTAATCATGATTTATGAATCATGAATCATGAATCGAATCATGAATCATGAATTAAATCATGAATCATGAATCATGAATCGAATCATGATTCATTAATCATGAATCATAAATCGAATCATAAATCATGATTTAAATCATAAATCATTAAATGAATCATGAATTGAATCATGAATCATGAATCATCAATCAAATCATGAATCATGAATCATGAATTGAATCATAAATCATGAATCATGAATCGAATCAAGATTCATGAATCAAGAATTTTGAATCGATTCATGATTCATGATTTATGATTCAATTCATGATTCATGATTCATGATTTGATTGATGATTCATGATTCATGATTCAATTCATGAATTGAATCATGAATCATGAATTGAATCATTAATTGAATCATGAATCATGAAATTAATCTTGAATCATGAATTGAATCATGATTTATGAATCATGAATCATGAATCGAATCATGAATCATGAATTGAATCATGAATCATGAATCATGAATCGAATCATGATTCATTAATCATGAATCATAAATCGAATCATAAATCATGATTTAAATCATAAATCATAAATCATTAAATGAATCATGAATTGAATCATGAATCATGAATCATCAATCAAATCATGAATCATGAATCATGAATTGAATCATAAATCATGAATCATGAATCGAATCAAGATTCATGAATCATGAATCATGAATCGAATCATAAATCATGAATCATGAATTTTGAATCGAATCATAAATCATGAAGTGAATCATAAATCATGAATCATGATTTGAATCATGAATTGAATCATGAATCATGAATTGAATCATGAATCATGAATTGAATCATGAATTAAATTATGAATTGAATCATGAATCATGATTTGAATCATGAATCATGAATTGAATCATATAGTGAATCACGAATTGAATCATGAATCATGAATTGAATCATGAATCATGAATCATGAATTAAATCATGAATCATGAATTGAATCATGAATTGAATCATGAATCATGAATCATGAATTGAATCATGAATCATGAATTGAATCATTAATTGAATCATGAATCATAAATCATGAATTGAATCATGAATCATGAAATGAATCATGAAGTGAATCATAAATCATGAATCATGAATTGAATCATGAATTGAATCATGAATCATGAATGGAATCATGAATCATGAATTGAATCATGAATTAAATCATGAATTGAATCATGAATCATGAATTGAATCATGAATCATGATTTGAATCATGAATCATGAATTCAATCATATAGTGAATCATGAATTGAATCATGAATCATGAATTGAATCATGAATCATGAATCATGAATTGAATCATGAATCATGAATTGAATCATTAATTGAATCATGAATCATGAATCATGAATTGAATCATGAATCATGAATTGAATCATGAATCATGAATTGAATCATGAATCATGATTTGAATCATGAATCATGAATTAAATCATATATTGAATCATGAATTGAATCATGAATCATAAATTGAATCATGAATCATGAATTGAATCATGAATTATGAATTGAATCATGAATTGAATCATGAATCATGAATCATGAATTGAATCATTAATTGAATCATTAATCATGAATCATGAAATTAATTATGAATCATGAATCATGAATCGAATCATGATTCATTAATCATGAATCATAAATCGAATCATAAATCATGAATTAAATCGTAAATCATAAATCATTAAATGAATCATGAATCATGAATTGAATCATGAATCATGAATTGAATCATGAATCATGAATCATGAATTTTGAATCGAATCATAAATCATGAATTGAATCATGAATCATGAAATGAATCATGAAGTGAATCATAAATCATGAATCATGATTTGAATCATGAATTGAATCATGAATCATGAATTGAATCATGAATCATGAATTGAATCATGAATTAAATCATGAATTGAATCATGAATCATGAATTGAATCATGAATCATGATTTGAATCATGAATCATGAATTGAATCATATAGTGAATCATGAATTGAATCATGAATCATGAATTGAATCATGAATCATGAATCATGAATTGAATCATGAATCATGAATTGAATCATGAATTGAATCATGAATCATGAATCATGAATTGAATCATGAATCATGAATTGAATCATTAATTGAATCATGAATCATAAATCATGAATTGAATCATGAATCATGAAATGAATCATGAAGTGAATCATAAATCATGAATCATGATTTGAATCATGAATTGAATCATGAATCATGAATTGAATCATGAATCATGAATTGAATCATGAATTAAATCATGAATTGAATCATGAATCATAAATTGAATCATGAATCATGATTTGAATCATGAATCATGAATTCAATCATATAGTGAATCATGAATCATGAATTGAATCATGAATCATGAATTGAATCATGAATCATGAATTGAATCATTAATTGAATCATGAATCATGAATCATGAATTGAATCATGAATCATGAATTGAATCATGAATCATGATTTGAATCATGAATCATGAATTAAATTATATATTGAATCATGAATTGAATCATGAATCATAAATTGAATCATGAATCATGAATTGAATCATGAATTATGAATTGAATCATGAATTGAATCATGAATCATGAATTGAATCATTAATTGAATCATTAATCATGAATCATGAAATTAATCATGAATCATGAATCATGAATCGAATCATGATTCATTAATCATGAATCATAAATCGAATCATAAATCATGAATTAAATCGTAAATCATAAATCATTAAATGAATCATGAATCATGAATTGAATCATGAATCATGAATCATGATTTATGAATTGAATCATGAATCATAAATTGAATCATGAATCATGAATTGAATCATGAATTGAATCTATAATCATGAATTGAATCATGAATCATGAATTGAATCATGAATCATGAATCATGAATCAGGAATCATGAATTGAATCATGAATCATAAATCATGAATTGAATCATGAATCATGAATCATGAATTGAACCATGAATTAATGAATTGCATCATGAATCATGATTTGAATCATGAATTGAATCATGAATCATGAATTGAATTATGAATCATGAATTGAATCATGAATCATGAATTGAATCATGAATCATGAATTAAATCATATATTGAATCATGAATTGAATCATGAATCATGAATTGAATCATGAATCATGAATCATGAATTGAATCATGAATTATGAATTGAATCATGAATCATGAATCATGAATTGAATCATGAATTGAATCATTAATTGAATCATGAATCATGAAATTAATCATGAATCATGAATTTAATTATGATTTATGAATCATGAAACATGAATCGAATCATGAATCATGAATTGAATCATGAATCATGAATCATGAATCGAATCATGATTCTTTAATCATGAATCATAAATCGAATCATAAATCATGAATTAAATCATAAATCATAAATCATCAAATGAATCATGAATTGAATCATCAATCATCAATCATCAATCAAATCATGAATCATGAATCATGAATTGAATCATAAATCATGAATCATGAATCGAATCAAGATTCATGAATCATGAATCATGAATTGAATCATAAATCATGAATCTTGAATCGAATCATAAATCATGAATTGAATCATGAATCATGTAATGAATCATGAAGTGAATCATAAATCATGAATCATGATTTGAATCATGAATTGAATCATGAATCATGAATTGAATCATGAATCATGAATTGAATCATGAATTAAATCATGAATTGAATCATGAATCATGATTTGAATCATGAATCATGAATTCAATCATATAGTGAATCATGAATTGAATCATGAATCATGAATTGAATCATGAATCATGAATCATGAATTGAATCATGAATTGAATCATGAATTGAATCATGAATCATGAATTGAATCATGAATTGAATCATGAATCATGAATCATGAAATGAATCATGAATCATGAATGTAATCATGATTTATGAATCATGAATCATGAATCATGAAATGAATCATGAATTGAATCATGAATTGAATATTGAATCATGAATCATGAATCGAATCATAATTCATTAATCATGAATCATAAATCGAAACATAAATCATGAATTAAATCATAAATCATGAATCATGAAATGAATCATGAAGTGAATCATAAATCATGAATTAAATCATGAATAATGAATTGAATCATGAATCATGAATTGAATCATGAATTAAATCATAAATCATGAATCATAAATTGAATCATGAATCATAAATCAAATCATGAATCATGAATCATGTATTGAATCATGAATCATGAATCATGAATTGAATCATGATTCATGAATCATGAATCATGAATCGAATCATGAGTCATGAATCATGAATCTTGAATCGAAACATAAATCATGAATTGAATCATAAATCATGAATCATGAAGAGAATCATGAAGTGAATCATAAATCATGAATTAAATCATGAATCATGAATCATGAGTCATGAATTGAATCATGAATCATGAATTGAATCATGAATCATGAATCGTGAATAGAATCATGAATCATGAATTGAATCATGAATTAAATCATAAATCATGAATTGAATCATAAATTATGAATTAAATCATGAATCATGAATTTAATCATATATTGAATTATGAATCATGAATTGAGTCATTAATCATGAATTGAATCATGAATCATGAATTGAATCATGAATCATGAATTGAATCATGAATTGAATCATGAATCATGAAATGAATCATGAATCATGAATTGAATCATGATTCATTAATTGAATCATGAATCATGATTCATGAATCATGAATCATGAATCAAATCATGAATCATGAATCATGAATTGAATCATTAATCATGAATTATGAATCGAATCATGATTCATGAATCATGAATCATAAATCGAATCATGATTGATTCATGAATCATGATTGGAATCATAAATCATGAATTGAATCGTAAATCATGAATCATCAAATGAATCATGAATTGAATCATGAATCATGAATCATGAATTGAATCATGAATCATTAATTGATTCATTAATTGAATCATTAATCATGAATCCTGAAATTAATCATGAATCATGAATCATGAATCGAATCATGATTCATTAATCATGAATCATAAATCGAATCATAAATTATGAATTAAATCGTAAATCATGAATCATGAATTGAATCATGAATCATGAATTGAATCATGAATCATGAATCATGAATTGAATCATGAATTGAATCATGAATCATAAATTGAATCATGAGTCATGAATTGAATCATGAATTGAATCTATAATCATGAATTGAATCATGAATCATGAATTGAATCATGAATTATGAATCATGAATCATGAATTGAATCATGAATCATGAATCATGAATTGAACCATGAATTAATGAATTGAATCATGAATCATGAATCATGAATCATGAATTGAATCATGAATCATGAATCATGATTTGAATCATGAATTGAATCATGAATCATGAATTGAATCATGAATCATGAATTGAATCATGAATCATGATTTGAATCATGAATCATGAATTAAATCATATATTGAATCATGAATTGAATCATGAATCATGAATTGAATCATGAATCATGAATCATGAATTGAATCATGAATTATGAATTGAATCATGAATTGAATCATGAATCATGAATCATGAATTGAATCATGAATCATGAATTTAATCATTAATTGAATCATGAATCATGAATCATGAAATTAATCATGAATCATGAATTTAATCATGATTTATGAATCATGAATCATGAATCGAATCATGAATCATGAATTGAATCATGAATCATGAATCATGAATCCAATCATGATTCATTAATCATGAATCATAAATCGAATCATAAATCATGATTTAAATCATAAATCATAATTCATTAAATGAATCATGAATTAAATCATGAATCATGAATCATCAATCAAATCATGAATCACGAATCATGAATTGAATCATAAATCATGAATCATGAATCGAATCAAGATTCATGAATCATGAATCATGAATCGAATCATAAATCATGAATCATGAATTTTGAATCGATTCATGATTTATGATTCAATTCATGATTCATGATTCATGATTTGATTGATGATTCATGATTCATGATTCAATTCATGAATTGAATCATGAATCATGAATTGAATCATTAATTGAATCATGAATCATGAATCATGAAATTAATCATGAATCATGAATTTAATCATGATTTATGAATTATGAATCATGAATCGAATCATGAATCATGAATTGAATCATGAATCATGAATCATGAATCGAATCATGATTCATTAATCATGAATCATAAATCGAATCATAAATCATGATTTAAATCATAAATCATAAATCATTAAATGAATCATGAATTGAATCATGAATCATGAATCATCAATCAAATCATGAATCATGAATCATGAATTGAATCATAAATCATGAATCATGAATCGAATCAAGATTCATGAATCATGAATCATGAATCGAATCATAAATCATGAATCATGAATTTTGAATCGAATCATAAATCATGAATTGAATCATGAATCATGAAATGAATCATGAAGTGAATCATAAATCATGAATCATGATTTGAATCATGAATTGAATCATGAATCATGAATTGAATCATGAATCATGAATTGAATCATGAATTAAATCATGAATTGAATCATGAATTAAATCATGAATTGAATCATGAATCATGAATTGAATCATGAATCATGATTTGAATCATGAATCATGAATTGAATCATATAGTGAATCATGAATTGAATCATGAATCATGAATTGAATCATGAATCATGAATCATGAATTGAATCATGAATCATGAATTGAATCATGAATCATGAATCATGAATTGAATCATGAATCATGAATTGAATCATTAATTGAATCATGAATCATAAATCATGAATTTAATCATGAATCATGAAATGAATCATGAAGTGAATCATAAATCATGAATCATGATTTGAATCATGAATTGAATCATGAATCGTGAATTGAATCATGAATCATGAATTGAATCATGAATTAAATCATGAATTGAATCATGAATCATGAATTGAAACATGAATCATGATTTGAATCATGAATCATGAATTCAATCATATAGTGAATCATGAATTGAATCATGAATCATGAATTGAATCATGAATCATGAATCATGAATTGAATCATTAATTGAATCATGAATCATGAATCATGAATTGAATCATGAATCATGAATTGAATCATGAATCATGAATTGAATCATGAATCATGATTTGAATCATGAATCATGAATTAAATCATATATTGAATCATGAATTGAATCATGAATCATAAATTGAATCATGAATCATGAATCATGAATTGAATCATGAATTATGAATTGAATCATGAATTGAATCATGAATCATGAATCATGAATTGAATCATTAATTGAATCATTAATCATGAATCATGAATCATGAATCGAATCATGATTCATTAATCATGAATCATAAATCGAATCATAAATCATGAATTAAATCGTAAATCATAAATCATTAAATGAATCATGAATCATGAATTGAATCATGAATCATGAATCATGAATCATGAATTGAATCATGAATCATGAATTGAATCATGAATTGAATCTATAATCATGAATTGAATCATGAATCATGAATTGAATCATGAATCATGAATCAGGAATCAGGAATCATGAATTGAATCATGAATCATAAATCATGAATTGAATCATGAATCATGAATCATGAATTTTGAATCGAATCATAAATCATGAATTGAATCATGAATCATGAAATAAATTAAGAAGTGAATCATAAATCATGAATCATGATTTGAATCATGAATTGAATCATGAATCATGAATTGAATCATGAATCATGAATTGATTCATGAATTAAATCATGAATTGAATTATGAATCATGAATTGAATCATGAATCATGATTTGAATCATGAATCATGAATTCAATCATATAGTGAATCATGAATTGAATCATGAATCATGAATCATGAATTGAATCATGAATCATGAATTGAATCATGAATTGAATCATGAATCATGAATCATGAATTGAATCATGAATCATGAATTGAATCATGAATTGAATCATGAATCATAAATCATGAATTGAATCATGAATCATGAAATGAATCATGAAGTGAATCATAAATCATGAATCATGATTTGAATCATGAATTGAATCATGAATCATGAATTGAATCATGAATCATGAATTGAATCATGAATTAAATCATGAATTGAATCATGAATCATGAATTGAATCATGAATCATAAATTGAATCATGAATCATGAATTGAATCATGAATCATGAATTGAATCATTAATTGAATCATGAATCATGAATTGAATCATGAATCATGATTTGAATCATGAATCATGAATTAAATCATATATTGAATCATGAATTGAATCATGAATCATAAATTGAATCATGAATCATGAATCATGAATTGAATCATGAATTATGAATTGAATCATGAATTGAATCATGAATCATGAATCATGAATTGAATCATTAATTGAATCATTAATCATGAATCATGAAATTAATCATGAATCATGAATCATGAATCGAATCATGATTCATTAATCATGAATCATAAATCGAATCATAAATCATGAATTAAATCGTAAATCATAAATCATTAAATGAATCATGAATCATGAATTGAATCATGAATCATGAATCATGAATTGAATCATGAATCATAAATTGAATCATAATTCATGAATTGAATCATGAATTGAATCTATAATCATGAATTGAATCATGAATCATGAATTGAATCATGAATCATAAATCAGGAATCATGAATTGAATCATGAATCATAAATCATGAATTGAATCATGAATCATGAATCATGAATTGAACCATGAATTAATGAATTGAATCATGAATCATGAATCATGAATCATGAATTGAATCATGAATCATGATTTGAATCATGAATTGAATCATGAATCATGAATTGAATCATGAATCATGAATTGAATCATGAATCATGATTTGAATCATGAATCATGAATTAAATCATATATTGAATCATGAATTGAATCATGAATCATGAATTGAATCATGAATCATCAATCATGAATTGAATCATGAATTATGAATTGAATCATGAATCATGAATCATGAATTGAATCATGAATTGAATCATTAATTGAATCATGAATCATGAAATTAATCATGAATCATGAATTTAATCATGATTTATGAATCATGAAACATGAATCGAATCATGAATCATGAATTGAATCATGAATCATGAATCATGAATCGAATCATGATTCTTTAATCATGAATCATAAATCGAATCATAAATCATGAATTAAATCATAAATTATAAATCATTAAATGAATCATGAATTGAATCATGAATCATGAATCATCAATCAAATCATGAATCATGAATCATGAATTGAATCATAAATCATGAATCATGAATCGAATCAAGATTCATGAATCATGAATCATGAATCGAATCATAAATCATGAATCTTGAATCGAATCATAAATCATGAATTGAATCATGAATCATGAAATGAATCATGAAGTGAATCATAAATCTTGAATCATGATTTGAATCATGAATTGAATCATGAATCATGAATTGAATCATGAATCATGAATTGAATCATGAATCATGAATTGAATCATGAATTAAATCATGAATTGAATCATGAATTGAATCATGAATTATGATTTGAATCATGAATCATGAATTGAATCATGAATTGAATCATGAATCATGAATTGAATCATGAATCATGAATCATGAATTGAATCATGAATCATGAATTGAATCATGAATTGAATCATGAATTGAATCATGAATCATGAATTGAATCATGAATTGAATCATGAATCATGAATCATGAAATGAATCATGAATCATGAATGTAATCATGATTTAAGAATCATGAATCATGAAATGAATCATGAATTGAATCATGAATTGAATATTGAATCATGAATCATGAATCGAATCATAATTCATTAATTATGAATCATAAATTGAAACATAAATCATGAATTAAATCATAAATCATGAATCATGAAATGAATCATGAAGTGAATCATAAATCATGAATTAAATCATGAATCATGAATTGAATCATGAATCATGAATTGAATCATGAATTAAATCATAAATCATGAATCATGAATTGAATCATGAATCATGAATCATAAATCAAATCATGAATCATGAATCATGTATTGAATCATGAATCATGAATCATGAATTGAATCATGATTCATGAATCATGAATCATGAATCGAATCATGAATCATGAATCATGAATCTTGAATCGAAACATAAATCATGAATTGAATCATAAATCATGAATCATGAAGAGAATCATGAAGTGAATCATAAATCATGAATTAAATCATGAATCATGAATCATGAGTCATGAATTGAATCATGAATCATGAATCATGAATTGAATCATGAATCATGAATCGTGAATAGAATCATAAATCATGAATTGAATCATGAATTAAATCATAAATCATGAATTGAATCATAAATTATGAATTAAATCATGAATCATGAATTGAATCATATATTGAATTATGAATCATGAATTGAATTATGAATCATGAATTGAGTCATTAATCATGAATTGAATCATGAATCATGAATTGAATCATGAATCATGAATTGAATCATGAATTGAATCATGAATCATGAAATGAATCATGAATCATGAATTGAATCATGATTCATTAATTGAATCATGAATCATGATTCATGATTCATGAATCATGAATCATGAATCAAATCATGAATCATGAATCATGAATTGAATCATGAATCATGAAATGAATCATGAAGTGAATCATAAATCATGAATCATGATTTGAATCATGAATTGAATCATGAATCATGAATTGAATCATGAATCATGAATTGAATCATGAATTAAATCATGAATTGAATCATGATTCAAATCATGAATTGAATCATGAATCATGAATTGAATCATGAATCATGATTTGAATCATGAATCATGAATTGAATCATATAGTGAATCATGAATTGAATCATGAATCATGAATTGAATCATGAATCATGAATCATGAATTGAATCATGAATCATGAATTGAATCATGAATTGAATCATGAATCATGAATCATGAATTGAATCATGAATCATGAATTGAATCATTAATTGAATCATGAATCATAAATCATGAAATGAATCATGAAGTGAATCATAAATCATGAATTATGATTTGAATCATGAATTGAATCATGAATCATGAATTGAATCATGAATCATGAATTGAATCATGAATTAAATCATGAATTGAATCATGAATCATGAATTGAATCATGAATCATGATTTGAATCATGAATCATGAATTCAATCATATAGTGAATCATGAATTGAATCATGAATCAAGAATTGAATCATGAATCATGAATCATGAATTGAATCATGAATCATGAATTGAATCATGAATTGAATCATGAATCATGAATTGAATCATGAATTGAATCATGAATCATGAATCATGAAATGAATCATGAATCATGAATGTAATCATGATTTATGAATCATGAATCATGAATCATGAAATGAATCATGAATTGAATCATGAATTGAATATTGAATCATGAATCATGAATCGAATCATAATTCATTAATCATGAATCATAAATCGAAACATAAATCATGAATTAAATCATAAATCATGAATCATGAAATGAATCATGAAGTGAATCATAAATCATGAATTAAATCATGAATCATGAATTGAATCATGAATCATGAATTGAATCATGAATTAAATCATAAATCATGAATCATGAATTAAATCATGAATCATGAATCATAAATCAAATCATGAATCATGAATCATGTATTGAATCATGAATCATGAATCATGAATTGAATCATGATTCATGAATCATGAATCATGAATCGAATCATGATTCATGAATCATGAATCATGAATCGAATCATGAATCATGAATCATGAATCTTGAATCGAAACATAAATCATGAATTGAATCATAAATCATGAATCATGAAGAGAATCATGAAGTGAATCATAAATCATGAATTAAATCATGAATCATGAATCATGAGTCATGAATTGAATCATGAATCATGAATTGAATCATGAATCATGAATCGTGAATAGAATCATGAATCATGAATTGAATCATGAATTAAATCATAAATCATGAATTGAATCATAAATTATGAATTAAATCATGAATCATGAATTGAATCATATATTGAATTATGAATCATGAATTGAATTATGAATCATGAATTGAGTCATTAATCATGAATTGAATCATGAATCATGAATTGAATCATGAATCATGAATTGAATCATGAATTGAATCATGAATTGAATCATGAATCATGAAATGAATCATGAATCATGAATTGAATCATGATTCATTAATTGAATCATGAATCATGATTCATGAATCATGAATCATGAATCATGAATCAAATCATGAATCATGAATCATGAATTGAATCATTAGTCATGAATTATGAATCGAATCATGATTCATGAATCATGAATCATAAATCGAATCATGATTGATTCATGAATCATGAATCATGATTCGAATCATAAATCATGAATTGAATCGTAAATCATGAATCATCAAATGAATCATGAATTGAATCATGAATTATGAATCATGAATTGAATCATGAATCATGAATTGAATCATTAATTGAATAATTAATCATGAATCATGAAATTAATCATGAATCATGAATCATGAATCGAATCATGATTCATTAATCATGAATCATAAATCGAATCATAAATCATGAATTAAATCGTAAATCATGAATCATGAATTGAATCATGAATCATGAATTGAATCATGAATCATGAATCATGAATCATGAATTGAATCATGAATTGAATCATGAATCATAAATTGAATCATGAGTCATGAATTGAATCATGAATTGAATCTATAATCATGAATTGAATCATGAATCATGAATTGAATCATGAATCATGAATCATGAATTGAATCATGAATCATAAATCATGAATTGAATCATGAATCATGAATCATGAATTGAACCATGAATTAATGAATTGAATCATGAATCATGAATCATGAATCATGAATTGAATCATGAATCATGAATCATGATTTGAATCATGAATTGAATCATGAATCATGAATTGAATCATGAATCATGAATTGAATCATGAATCATGATTTAAATCATGAATCATGAATTAAATCATATATTGAATCATGAATTGAATCATGAATCATGAATTGAATCATGAATCATGAATCATGAATTGAATCATGAATTATGAATTGAATCATGAATTGAATCATGAATCATGAATCATGAATTGAATCATGAATCATGAATTTAATCATTAATTGAATCATGAATCATGAATCATGAAATTAATCATGAATCATGAATTTAATCATGATTTATGAATCATGATTCATTAATCATGAATCATAAATCGAATCATAAATCATGATTTAAATCATAAATCATAATTCATTAAATGAATCATGAATTGAATCATGAATCATGAATCATCAATCAAATCATGAATCACGAATCATGAATTGAATCATAAATCATGAATCATGAATCGAATCAAGATTCATGAATCATGAATCATGAATCGAATCATAAATCATGAATCATGAATTTTGAATCGATTCATGATTCATGATTTATGATTCAATTCATGATTCATGATTCATGATTTGATTGATGATTCATGATTCATGATTCAATTTATGAATTGAATCATGAATCATGAATTGAATCATTAATTGAATCATGAATCATGAATCATGAAATTTATCATGAATCATGAATTTAATCATGATTTATGAATTATGAATCATGAATCGAATCATGAATCATGAATTGAATCATGAATCATGAATCATGAATCGAATCATGATTCATTAATCATGAATCATAAATCGAATCATAAATCATGATTTAAATCATAAATCATAAATCATTAAATGAATCATGAATTGAATCATGAATCATGAATCATCAATCAAATCATGAATCATGAATCATGAATTGAATAATAAATCATGAATCATGAATCGAATCAAGATTCATGAATCATGAATCATGAATCGAATCATAAATCATGAATCATGAATTTTGAATCGAATCATAAATCATGAATTGAATCATGAATCATGAAATGAATCATGAAGTGAATCATAAATCATGAATCATGATTTGAATCATGAATTGAATCATGAATCATGAATTGAATCATGAATCATGAATTGAATCATGAATTAAATCATGAATTGAATCATGAATTAAATCATGAATTGAATCATGAATCATGAATTGAATCATGAATCATGATTTGAATCATGAATCATGAATTGAATCATATAGTGAATCATGAATTGAATCATGAATCATGAATTGAATCATGAATCATGAATCATGAATTGAATCATGAATCATGAATTGAATCATGAATTGAATCATGAATCATGAATCATGAATTGAATCATGAATCATGAATTGAATCATTAATTGAATCATGAATCATAAATCATGAATTGAATCATGAATCATGAAATGAATCATGAAGTGAATCATAAATCATGAATCATGATTTGAATCATGAATTGAATCATGAATCGTGAATTGAATCATGAATCATGAATTGAATCATGAATTAAATCATGAATTGAATCATGAATCATGAATTGAAACATGAATCATGATTTGAATCATGAATCATGAATTCAATCATATAGTGAATCATGAATTGAATCATGAATCATGAATTGAATCATGAATCATGAATCATGAATTGAATCATTAATTGAATCATGAATCATGAATCATGAATTGAATCATGAATCATGAATTGAATCATGAATCATGAATTGAATCATGAATCATGATTTGAATCATGAATCATGAATTAAATCATATATTGAATCATGAATTGAATCATGAATCATAAATTGAATCATGAATCATGAATCATGAATTGAATCATGAATTATGAATTGAATCATGAATTGAATCATGAATCATGAATCATGAATTGAATCATTAATTGAATCATTAATCATGAATCATGAAATTAATCATGAATCATGAATCATGAATCGAATCATGATTCATTAATCATGAATCATAAATCGAATCATAAATCATGAATTAAATCGTAAATCATAAATCATTAAATGAATCATGAATCATGAATCATGAATCATGAATTGAATCATGAATCATAAATTGAATCATGAATCATGAATTGAATCATGAATTGAATCTATAATCATGAATTGAATTATGAATCATGAATTGAATCATGAATCATGAATCATTAATCAGGAATCATGAATTGAATCATGAATCATAAATCATGAATTGAATCATGAATCATGAATCATGAATTTTGAATCGAATCATAAATCATGAATTGAATCATGAATCATGAAATGAATCAAGAAGTGAATCATAAATCATGAATCATGATTTGAATCATGAATTGAATCATGAATCATGAATTGAATCATGAATCATGAATTGATTCATGAATTAAATCATGAATTGAATCATGAATCATGAATTGAATCATGAATCATGAATCATGAATTGAATCATGAATCATGAATTGAATCATGAATTGAATCATGAATCATGAATCATGAATTGAATCATGAATCATGAATTGAATCATGAATTGAATCATGAATCATAAATCATGAATTGAATCATGAATCATGAAATGAATCATGAAGTGAATCATAAATCATGAATCATGATTTGAATCATAAATTGAATCATGAATCATGAATTGAATCATGAATCATGAATTGAATCATGAATTAAATCATGAATTGAATCATGAATCATGAATTGAATCATGAATCATGAATTGAATCATGAATCATGAATCATGAATTGAATCATGAATCATGAATTGAATCATTAATTGAATCATGAATCATGAATTGAATCATGAATCATGAATTGAATCATGAATCATGATTTGAATCATGAATCATGAATTAAATCATATATTGAATCATGAATTGAATCATGAATCATAAATTGAATCATGAATCATGAATCATGAATTGAATCATGAATTATGAATTGAATCATGAATTGAATCATGAATCATGAATCATGAATTGAATCATTAATTGAATCATTAATCATGAATCATGAAATTAATCATGAATCATGAATCATGAATCGAATCATGATTCATTAATCATGAATCATAAATCGAATCAAAAATCATGAATTAAATCGTAAATCATAAATCATTAAATGAATCATGAATCATGAATTGAATCATGAATCATGAATCATGAATTGAATCATGAATCATAAATTGAATCATGAATCATGAATTGAATCATGAATTGAATCTATAATCATGAATTGAATCATGAATCATGAATTGAATCATGAATCATGAATCAGGAATCATGAATTGAATCATAAATCATAAATCATGAATTGAATCATGAATCATGAATCATGAATTGAACCATGAATTAATGAATTGAATCATGAATCATGAATCATGAATCATGAATTGAATCATGAATCATGATTTGAATCATGAATTGAATCATGAATCATGAATTGAATCATGAATCATGAATTGAATCATGAATCATGATTTGAATCATGAATCATGAATTAAATCATATATTGAATCATGAATTGAATCATGAATCATGAATTGAATCATGAATCATGAATCATGAATTGAATCATGAATTATGAATTGAATCATGAATCATGAATCATGAATTGAATCATGAATTGAATCATTAATTGAATCATGAATCATGAAATTAATCATGAATCATGAATTTAATCATGATTTATGAATCATGAAACATGAATCGAATCATGAATCATGAATTGAATCATGAATCATGAATCATGAATCGAATCATGATTCTTTAATCATGAATCATAAATCGAATCATAAATCATGAATTAAATCATAAATCATAAATCATTAAATGAATCATGAATTGAATCATGAATCATGAATCATCAATCAAATCATGAATCATGAATCATGAATTGAATCATAAATCATGAATCATGAATCGAATCAAGATTCATCAATCATGAATCATGAATCGAATCATAAATCATGAATCTTGAATCGAATCATAAATCATGAATTGAATCATGAATCATGAAATGAATCATGAAGTGAATCATAAATCTTGAATCATGATTTGAATCATGAATTGAATCATGAATCATGAATTGAATCATGAATCATGAATTGAATCATGAATCATGAATTGAATCATGAATTAAATCATGAATTGAATCATGAATCATGAATTGAATCATGAATTATGATTTGAATCATGAATCATGAATTGAATCATGAATTGAATCATGAATCATGAATTGAATCATGAATCATGAATCATGAATTGAATCATGAATTGTATCATGAATCATGAATTGAATCATGAATTGAATCATGAATCATGAATCATGAAATGAATCATGAATCATGAATGTAATCATGATTTATGAATCATGAATCATGAAATGAATCATGAATTGAATCATGAATTGAATATTGAATCATGAATCATGAATCGAATCATAATTCATTAATTATGAATCATAAATTGAAACATAAATCATGAATTAAATCATAAATCATGAATCATGAAATGAATCATGAAGTGAATCATAAATCATGAATTAAATCATGAATCATGAATTGAATCATGAATCATGAATTGAATCATGCATTAAATCATAAATCATGAATCATGAATTGAATCATGAATCATGAATCATAAATCAAATCATGAATCATGAATCATGTATTGAATTATGAATCATGAATCATGAATTGAATCATGATTCATGAATCATGAATCATGAATCGAATCATGAATCATGAATCATGAATCTTGAATCGAAACATAAATCATGAATTGAATCATGAATCATGAATCATGAATTGAATCATGAATCATGAATTGAATCATTAATTGAATCATGAATCATAAATCATGAATTGAATCATGAATCATGAAATGAATCATGAAGTGAATCATAAATCATGAATCATGATTTGAATCATGAATTGAATCATGAATCGTGAATTGAATCATGAATCATGAATTGAATCATGAATTAAATCATGAATTGAATCATGAATCATGAATTGAAACATGAATCATGATTTGAATCATGAATCATGAATTCAATCATATAGTGAATCATGAATTGAATCATGAATCATGAATTGAATCATGAATCATGAATCATGAATTGAATCATTAATTGAATCATGAATCATGAATCATGAATTGAATCATGAATCATGAATTGAATCATGAATCATGAATTGAATCATGAATCATGATTTGAATCATGAATCATGAATTAAATCATATATTGAATCATGAATTGAATCATGAATCATAAATTGAATCATGAATCATGAATCATGAATTGAATCATGAATTATGAATTGAATCATGAATTGAATCATGAATCATGAATCATGAATTGAATCATTAATTGAATCATTAATCATGAATCATGAAATTAATCATGAATCATGAATCATGAATCGAATCATGATTCATTAATCATGAATCATAAATCGAATCATAAATCATGAATCAAATCGTAAATCATAAATCATTAAATGAATCATGAATCATGAATTGAATCATGAATCATGAATCATGAATCATGAATTGAATCATGAATCATAAATTAAATCATGAATCATGAATTGAATCATGAATTGAATCTATAATCATGAATTGAATCATGAATCATGAATTGAATCATGAATCATGAATCAGGAATCAGGAATCATGAATTGAATCATGAATCATAAATCATGAATTGAATCATGAATCATGAATCATGAATTTTGAATCGAATCATAAATCATGAATTGAATCATGAATCATGAAATGAATCAAGAAGTGAATCATAAATCATGAATCATGATTTGAATCATGAATTGAATCATGAATCATGAATTGAATCATGAATCATGAATTGATTCATGAATTAAATCATGAATTGAATTATGAATCATGAATTGAATCATGAATCATGATTTGAATCATGAATCATGAATTCAATCATATAGTGAATCATGAATTGAATCATGAATCATGAATTGAATCATGAATCATGAATCATGAATTGAATCATGAATCATGAATTGAATCATGAATTGAATCATGAATCATGAATCATGAATTGAATCATGAATCATGAATTGAATCATGAATTGAATCATGAATCATAAATCATGAATTGAATCATGAATCATGAAATGAATCATGAAGTGAATCATAAATCATGAATCATGATTTGAATCATGAATTGAATCATGAATCATGAATTGAATCATGAATCATGAATTGAATCATGAATTAAATCATGAATTGAATCATGAATCATGAATTGAATCATGAATCATGAATTGAATCATGAATCATGAATCATGAATTGAATCATGAATCATGAATTGAATCATTAATTGAATCATGAATCATGAATTGAATCATGAATCATGAATTGAATCATGAATCATGATTTGAATCATGAATCATGAATTAAATCATATATTGAATCATGAATTGAATCATGAATCATAAATTGAATCATGAATCATGAATCATGAATTGAATCATGAATTATGAATTGAATCATGAATTGAATCATGAATCATGAATCATGAATTGAATCATTAATTGAATCATTAATCATGAATCATGAAATTAATCATGAATCATGAATCATGAATCGAATCATGATTCATTAATCATGAATCATAAATCGAATCATAAATCATGAATTAAATCGTAAATCATAAATCATTAAATGAATCATGAATCATGAATTGAATCATGAATCATGAATCATGAATTGAATCATGAATCATAAATTGAATCATGAATCATGAATTGAATCATGAATTGAATCTATAATCATGAATTGAATCATGAATCATGAATTGAATCATGAATCATGAATCAGGAATCATGAATTGAATCATAAATCATAAATCATGAATTGAATCATGAATCATGAATCATGAATTGAACCATGAATTAATGAATTGAATCATGAATCATGAATCATGAATCATGAATTGAATCATGAATCATGATTTGAATCATGAATTGAATCATGAATCATGAATTGAATCATGAATCATGAATTGAATCATGAATCATGAATCATGAATTGAATCATGAATCATGAATTGAATCATGAATCATGAATCATGAATTGAATCATGAATTATGAATTGAATCATGAATCATGAATCATGAATTGAATCATGAATTGAATCATTAATTGAATCATGAATCATGAAATTAATCATGAATCATGAATTTAATCATGATTTATGAATCATGAAACATGAATCGAATCATGAATCATGAATTGAATCATGAATCATGAATCATGAATCGAATCATGATTCTTTAATCATGAATCATAAATCGAATCATAAATCATGAATTAAATCATAAATCATAAATCATTAAATGAATCATGAATTGAATCATGAATCATGAATCATCAATCAAATCATGAATCATGAATCATGAATTGAATCATAAATCATGAATCATGAATCGAATCAAGATTCATCAATCATGAATCATGAATCGAATCATAAATCATGAATCTTGAATCGAATCATAAATCATGAATTGAATCATGAATCATGAAATGAATCATGAAGTGAATCATAAATCTTGAATCATGATTTGAATCATGAATTGAATCATGAATCATGAATTGAATCATGAATCATGAATTGAATCATGAATCATGAATTGAATCATGAATTAAATCATGAATTGAATCATGAATCATGAATTGAATCATGAATTATGATTTGAATCATGAATCATGAATTGAATCATGAATTGAATCATGAATCATGAATTGAATCATGAATCATGAATCATGAATTGAATCATGAATCATGAATTGAATCATGAATTGAATCATGAATTGAATCATGAATCATGAATTGAATCATGAATTGAATCATGAATCATGAATCATGAAATGAATCATGAATCATGAATGTAATCATGATTTATGAATCATGAATCATGAAATGAATCATGAATTGAATCATGAATTGAATATTGAATCATGAATCATGAATCGAATCATAATTCATTAATTATGAATCATAAATTGAAACATAAATCATGAATTAAATCATAAATCATGAATCATGAAATGAATCATGAAGTGAATCATAAATCATGAATTAAATCATGAATCATGAATTGAATCATGAATCATGAATTGAATCATGAATTAAATCATAAATCATGAATCATGAATTGAATCATGAATCATGAATCATAAATCAAATCATGAATCATGAATCATGTATTGAATCATGAATCATGAATCATGAATTGAATCATGATTCATGAATCATGAATCATGAATCGAATCATGAATCATGAATCATGAATCTTGAATCGAAACATAAATCATGAATTGAATCATAAATCATGAATCATGAAGAGAATCATGAAGTGAATCATAAATCATGAATTAAATCATGAATCATGAATCATGAGTCATGAATTGAATCATGAATCATGAATCATGAATTGAATCATGAATTAAATCATAAATCATGAATTGAATCATAAATTATGAATTAAATCATGAATCATGAATTGAATCATATATTGAATTATGAATCATGAATTGAATTATGAATCATGAATTGAGTCATTAATCATGAATTGAATCATGAATCATGAATTGAATCATGAATCATGAATTGAATCACGAATTGAATCATGAATCATGAAATGAATCATGAATCATGAATTGAATCATGATTCATTAATTGAATCATGAATCATGATTCATGATTCATGAATCATGAATCATGAATCATGAATCAAATCATGAATCATGAATCATGAATTGAATCATTAATCATGAATTATGAATCGAATCATGATTCATGAATCATGAATCATAAATCGAATCATGATTGATTCATGAATCATGAATCATGATTCGAATCATAAATCATGAATTGAATCGTAAATCATGAATCATCAAATGAATCATGAATTAAATCATGAATCATGAATTGAATCATGAATCATGAATCATGAATTGAATCATGAATTATGAATTGAATCATGAATTGAATCATGAATCATGAATTGAATCATGAATCATGAATCAGGAATCATGAATTGAATCATGAATCATGAATCATGAATTGAATAATGAATCATGAATCATGAATTGAATCATGAATCACATGGACTCTTCAATCACATCTAACTGCAGCATCTTCTCGATCTCCTTTCTCACGTCCACCCGTCTGTCTTCTGGAATACGATACGGCTTCTGCTTTACAATGACTCCTGGTGCAGTGACAATGTCGTGTTCGATTAGAGTAGTCCGCCCAGGAATGTAAGAGAAGACATCCCTGTTCCGGCAAATCATTTCTTCAGTCTGTTGTCTCTGCTGAATGGATAAAGCTGGCTCTATGGGCACTTCAGACTTTTCAATGGCAGTACTCACTACCTGAGGAGAGGTTTCCTCATCAAGCCAGGGTTTAAGGAGGTAAACATGATATATTTGCTCCTCCTTTCTCCTACCTAACTGGCAGACTCTGTAATTGATAGGACCGACAGCCTCTAGAACTTCATATGGACCCTGCTAATGGGTGAAAAGTTTGCTTTCCTGGGTGGGAACCAGGACTAGGACCTTGTCCCCAGGCTTGAAAGACCGAACAACAGCACTTTTATCATAACTTTTCCTCTGTCATTCCTGAGCCTCTTTCACATGTTGCTGCACAATGGGCCCTATCTTTCCTAGCCTCTCATACACTTGGGACACAAATTGTACCAGATTTGTCTCCCTGGGACCTTGCTGCTCCCACCCTTCTTTTAACATATCCAAGATACCCCTGGGCTGTCTATCAAACAATAACTCAAAGGGACTAAACCCTGTTGAAGCTTGAGGTACCTCACGGATGGCAAACATCGAATAGGGAATAAGAGTGTCCCAATCTTTTTTCTCTTGAGCCACTGCTTTCCTGAGCATGTGTTTTAATGTGCGGTTAAAGCGTTCCACCAAGCCATCTGTTTGTGGATGGTATACAGAGGTGTGAAGTGCCGTAACCCCTAGCAACTGGCACATGTCCTTCATCAGTTTAGACATGAATGGAGTACCCTGATCTGTGAGAATTTCTTTGGGTATTCCCAAGCGTGTAAACATCAATACAAGTTCTCTAGCTATGGTGCTGGACTTTATGTTTCGTAGGGGAATTGCCTCTGGATACCTGGTTGCATAGTCAAGCACCACTAATATATATTGGTGCCCATGTACAGCTTTTTCCAGTGGCCCCACAAGGTCCATAGCTATCCGTTCAAAGGGAACTTGTACTATTGGTATTGGAATGAGAGGTGCCCTGTACATGGGTTTGGGACAGGTTCTCTGACAAATGGCACAGGACCGGCAATCCTTTTCCACTGCCATGTGTACACCGGGCCAGTAAAACCTAAGCAGAACTCGTTCCCGTGTTTTATCCTCCCCTAGGTGTCCCCCACAGACATGTGTGTGTGCTGCTTTAAACACTAGGGGTACATGGACCTGAGGAACCATTAATTGTTCTACTTTTTCCCCCTGTACATTAGCAACTCTATAAAGGAAATTATTTTTAACAATAAAATATGGTATACCTTCTGCAGGCTGGGCGGCTTTCGCTACCCCATTTACCTCAGTCACACTTTTAAAGACATGTTCCAAAGTTGCATCATTAAGTTGGTCTCGAGCAAAGCAGGTGGATGCTTTTGTGGAACTCCTGCTGTGAGTTCCAGGATGGCATTCCGGTTTGGCGGTTCCCAAAGATCGATGTCCAGATGTCGTGGATTTTTAGGCGGTTCATTAAGACCGGGCTTCCGACCGTTGCATCAGTTGCCGGCATGTCCGGCCGGATCCGCTCACCGAGGACATCATTAAACAGTGGGAAGTCTCGCCCCAAAATGATTGGATATGGGAGTTTAGGTGCTATGGCAGCTACCACCATAACAGTTTTGTCTTTAAGTGTGACTGGTAGTATTGTTCTTTCATACTCCTCTGTCGTGCCATGTATGGAAAGAACCTTCACCTTGGGCAACCAAGAAGTTATGGTTTCGGGTAAGGCAGAGCTGGAAACCAATAAGAGTTCACTCCCCGAGTCAACCAAGGCCAGAACAAGGTTTTGGTTGATTAGCACAGTCACCCGGAACAAACAAGGACTTCCTGATGTGGGACTCATGGTAAAACAGCTTGGAAATGCAGGCCCAATATGTGCCATGGAACAGTCCATGGGTTCCTGTAGTTTAGGACACTCTGCCTTAAAGTGGCCTGGCTCACCACATTCAAAACACTTCAGATTAGACAGCTTTGCACCTGGCCCTCTGTCCGTAGCAGTTTTGCCATTGGGCCCTGTAGCAAGGATTGTCAAACCTGGCTTTTGGCGTGGCAGCGGCTTTGGCACAAATGCAGGTTCTTTAGTCATTTGTTGTAGCGCACAAAACCTTTCTACCACGGTGGCAAGCTCTTCATAAGTTTGTGGGTTTGATTGCAGAACCCACCTTTGCAAATCGCGGTTCAGCCCCCGGATGCAGTGATCTATCGCCACAACTTCAATAATCCGAGAAGCCGAATTCTCCTCAGGCTGCAGCCATTCCTTTAAAATTTTAGAAAGCTCAGCCACTTGCGCTCTGACCGTTTTTTCTTTATCATAGCGCCATTGGTGATAGCACTGGGCTCGGCCTGGCCTGGAAACTCCAATGCGAGCCAATATCTCAGACTTTAGGCACAAATAATCAGAGGCCCGTTACTCATCTAGATTCAAATAAGATCGCTGAGCTTCCCCAGTCAGATATGGCGCAGTCTCTCAGCCCAATCTTTAGGAGGCCATTTTGCCCTTTTTTCAAGTCTCTCAAAGGACACCAGATATGCTTCTACGTCATCAGCTGGTGACATTTTCTGGAGAACAGGACCAGGTTGTTCATTTCTGTCATGCCTCACCTAGCTTAACTTTTCTCTTAAGAGCCTTGTGTTTTCTACCTGTGCCTCGGCGACTCGTAGCATCTGAGCTTGCTGTTCTTGCTATGCAGTGGCCACATTCACGAGTGTTCTCAGTACTTCCTCCATGTTGACGTCTGCGCGGGTTGGGTAGCGTAAACTTGCTTCCCGGAGTATCCCACTCCTGACACCACTTGTAACAAGAACCCGCTACTGCTGAAGCACACGCGAACAACTTCTTCCTTTTTATGTAGTTTTATTGTCAGGATGGTAAATGTTTTGACACCGTATACTTTCACAGCAATTATGGAGACCCTAAACGCTAGCTATACATAGACCAGCTGTCTCTCAAGACCAGCCATCTTCCCCAGCGTTGGTCTCAGTGCACAAATGACACAAACAAGCTTTTATGCATGATACTCCTCCCCCAGCCCTAGCTTGATGGGCAGGTGGCACACCCACCTTCTCTTTAAGAGAAAACGCCCATCACTGGCCTCTGTTTGCACTAACAGACACACCCTGTCTGTTTGCTGAGAGGAGATCATGTAAGTTAACAAAACTTTAAACTATACATAAGTCTTTACTTGGTTTAACCTGAATCTAGGTGCATAACTGCGCCAATGTCTTACAATGCTTGTATGTTTTCTCAGCATCTTGTCAGATAAATGCCTCCCTTTGTTACAATATATATATATATATATATATATATATATACATATATATATATATATATATATATATATATACACCCGCTTTCTCTCTGTTACCACAAGGAACCTCATTAATTAGGTATTTCCCAGTGGGGTACTTAGCTGCTGAGGACCCAAGGTCTGTTTGAGGATGAAGAGGGAAGGAACCAGCCGCTGTAATTTAATAGCTGATGTCCCCGTCTTCTGTGAGGGGAGTAGTAAACTGTGCACCTCTCATTTAGGTGTTATGGTGGGTGCTCTGCTCTCACTCCCCGCACTGTTTGTTCTCTCATTTTTCTGGCCAGTGAGATCCAAGTTCCCCCCTCCGCCTCAGTGAGGGACCTGGTATCTCCCTGTAATGGCCACTCACTGATCAGGGCACAACGCTCTATGCCTGAGGCAGCGCGGACCTGTCAGGAAAAATCAGTGTCAGCCTTGTTAACGCGCGGCTGTCACTGCCTCTAACTGAAGAAATCTTCCAGCGTAACTGAAATGAATCGAGCGGTGCTCCGTTTAGTTCTATGGGTGTAGGTGCTGCTTACAGCACTTACCCCGTTCTAAGCAAAAATAAACAATAATAAGAATAAATAAAAGAAAATCTATTTTAACTAACAGCAAGTACTGCAGAGCAGTACTGAGAACTGCCCAACTCCTTGGGCACTTAAATAACACTGAGGAGCTTCAGGGGTTGCACAGGGGAGGCGCTTCTGTCAACAGTTACATTAACAGTTTAACTATTTAAGTGCCAACTCCATGTGCCCTCATACAACACCTATGGTAGCAGTGTCCCCCAGATTGGATGAAAGAGAAAATAAATTAGTATTTTGAATGTGAAAAAACACCTTTTAATACTTCAAAACCATGTACTAAATATATCAGAATTTTAGCAGTATGAAGGCACAGCAAAAAATGTAAAAATAAAAGTTAAAAGCATAGGCAAAACCTTTCACTTGCCACAAAGAGAACGTTAGAAGAATTTTCCTCAACGAATCTGAAGGTGTGTCTGCACCATAGTGTATTATGTATTCTAGTGCATACTTGCCAACTCTCCCAGAACGTCCGGGAGACTCCCGCATTTTGCGTGAGTCTCCCGGACTCCCGAGAGAGTGTGACAATCTCCCTGATCTGCCCAGAAGTGGGCAGAATACGGTTCAAACGCAGCGATTCACCGGGAATCGCAGCGTTTGGCCCCGCCCCCACTGTAAAATGACGCGATTTGCGTAATTACATAATGGGGGCTAAAATGACGCGATTTTCGGGGCCCCGCCACCTACACGCCTACCTCCTACTAGCAGCTCCCAGGAAAAAAAAAATGAAATGTTGGCAAGTATGTTCTAGTGTTCCCATTATATCGTACCATGTATTAAAGCTGCAGACATTAAAGTAAACTTTTCAGAAACTGTGTAAAAAGTCTGTTTCCATATTTTTTTTTCTAGACTATCAGTGTAAAAGCACATTTAAAAAGATAAAGAATGCATGTTAAACTGTTCAAATGAGCACCAACATGTACAAAGCCTAATACTAGATATGGAGATTTTTGCATTTCCATATAAATCCTTCAATGAGGCTGTAGGGCAACAGCCTCACGGTTACATTTACCACAAGGAGTCAGGGCATTGAAAAACAAAACAAAAAATAAACCCACACCAAAAATCAGTAAGATGACACCAACTGTTTATGACCAAAAGCCACCCTCAAGGGGAGGACAGGAATGAACAGCTCACTGGAGGTCCTTGACCAAAAAGGTGTATTCCGCAAAAGCAGCAGTGTCCCCTTTAAAATTCAGAAAAGTATTATGGGACAACTAGATGGCCATTCTACAACCTTGGTCACTTGAAAGGGCATTGGGGAGGGGATTCAAGGGGGCTCAAAAGAAGCACACTGAGGGACCTTTAGAAGCAGGGCTAGGCCTCACAGGTACAAGGGAGTATACATGTAAGAGCATCTAAAATGGATGAATTCTGAGAAGAACGGAAGGTACAAAAACAACAACTGGAAGGAAGTCAGGGCCAGGCCTTTTTCCAGGATTTTCTGAGGAAAACACTAGTGAAGGAGAAAAAACAACAACAAAAAACAGACCGTGGGAGGGGTAGTAAAAGCTAAATTTTTGAGTTGAAGGCTCAAACTCATTTTCGTGAGGTAATTTTACCTCATGAACACACATGCGTAGCGGCGTGTGTTAGTGTGTGTGTGTGGAAAAAACTATTTTCTCAGAAAGGGCTCATCCAATTGACCTGAAATTTGGTATATTGACATTATTTGACAAAAAAATTAGAATAGTGAAGTCAGTTAACTTCCATCATCCCCCCTTCCCCCAGTGGGAGGGGTAGTAAAGGCTAAATTTACGAGTTAAGGGGTCAAACTCATTTTCGTGAGGTAATTTTACCTCATGAACACACATTAAAAAGGGCGCTTGCGTCGGGAAGTAACGCTCTTCCACTGAGGAGGCCTGGGCTAGGCCCAAATGCATGACAAGAAGCTTTTTAAGACCTTAAGTAGCTTGATTTGACTAGAATGCATGAGTATCATGCACGGGTTAACTTGTATTGATATATTATCTCAATTTACTTGGCAAAAAGTTGAAGCAGCGTACATATGATCCAATAAATATGTCAATTACAGCTAGACAACACAAAAAACTAATAAACAAACACTATTCATATCCATTTCCATAAAGCCTTCAGGAAAAGGCTACAAAAAGATACCTTAACTTTGGGAAATATTATATATGTTTGTAATGCAGTTTCCCGTTCTTTTTGCTCCTGTCGTGACAGTATCCTTCCAGTGTTGTCAGTCACCTTCTGTATTTGGGGTTTTGTGGTGTTTTGTTCTTTAATGAAGTAGGTGATTAGGTTGAACACACCTAACTTTTTGCCCACTATGCTGTTCCATCGCTGTGCCGACCTTCCAATTTATTATTTGTTCGCTGGATGCCCAACCTGTTATTTTCATGCACCAACCACATTCTGGGTAGGAACAACAGTGCTGTTCTTGTAGATTGGCTGCGAGTTCTTTCGCGTCATTTACCAAGAACATAATTTTCTTCATTTACCTTAACTCCTGAATGATACACTTCTGTGTCACCAGTCCAAGGGCCTTCATTTTTCATATCGGCAGAACTACTTTTCACTTCTCCATTGCTGTATGGTACACTCTTGTTTTCCACTGCACCAACCTTTTTTGGTCTCTCACTTAACACATTAACATTCTCCCTTGATAGTTTAATGCCCGATGACCTCAATGACTCATAAGAGCCAACGCAAACACTTGACAGTACGGTGCTTTTTAATGGATCCTCCATGCTGGTCCCATCTTCTGCAGTACAGACACTAACACTGGAATCCTCCAAAGCTGCTTGAGACTCATCAAAAAACTATTTTTTGAACTTGAAATTTTATGAACTGGACTGAAGTTTGCCAGTGATTGTGAGGGGTGCGTTGGTATATCACCTGTCATTATTGCATTTTTAAGTTCTTCCACTTGGGACTGTTCTGTCTGTGTAGCTTCACATGTAGAGCTAATTTCAGTCAAGTTTCCACTTTCTCCATTAGCATCTGTCCCATTTTTGTCTAGTGCAAACTGCTGTCTTTGGGAATCTCTTTGTAGGAATTTTCCATTTTTCTCATCAAGCACCTGGCAAGTACCAGACATATCACTTGCTGAGCCAGACGTGATTTCCTGTTTAGCAGCTACAATTACTTTCGAAATTATGTTTATAGCCAGTTGTTCAACTATTTTGGCCTCATAGTCTCCAAAAATTGTATTGGTATTGCCTTCATCCAAACAGTCCACTACAGAGCCTGTAGTTTCAAACTGTTTATTTTTCCCCAAGCACTGGGAAAAGGCATCCAATATATCTGCACACTTACCCTCCCTCACCATTTCCAGTGAGGAAGATAGGTCATCTGATGTTGGTAAAACATTACCAGCAATTTCATAGACAGCAGAGTCACTATGTTCAAATCCTTCTGCTTCCATAGGACACCGCTGATTTGACTTGGGTTTACTCCATGCTATCTGCGCTGCCTGATTACTTTCTAAAGATGGATAGCTACCCTGTTCTGCTTCTTCTCTGGATTCTACTCCTGTCTCATTGGCCACTGACTGAGGACACTGCACTAGAAGAGACATTTTAACAGTGGTTTCTATCTCACCAATACATGGCTGGACACTTTGTTCTGGGGAACGCACAACAAGCAACTCTTCTGATAGAATATTATTTAAAGCTTCAACCTCAGAGCATGTTACACTACAGACAGCCGATGTTGCTTTTGAACCAATTAAAGTTTCTTCCGTCACCAAGTGAGGTTTATTTAAGGATTTAGCAGCAGGCTCCATTACTTGAATTGTAGCCAAAGTGTGCTCCACATCTGTTGAATCGCCATGTGATACATCTGCTGAACATGATGCAAAGTCACAAGTTGCAGTTTTAGTTGTTTCCTTACCTGTAGTTTGTAACAGTTCAGGTTTTCCCAAGCACTGGGAAAAAGTATTCATTTTATCAGTAGCATTATTCTCGCTCACCATTTCCATGGAGGAAGAATTTATACAGATATTAGATAGCTCATCTATGGTTTGTAAAACACTTCCTGTAATTCCACAGGTGGCAGAGTTACCATGTTCAAAAATGTGTGCTTCCATAGAAGGAAACAGATTTGGCTTTAGTGGCTTACTACACACTACCTCTTCTGCCTGATTTTTTTTTATCATTTTAATAAAATGTTTTAAAGTAATGCACCTAGATCGAATTCTTCTCTTTTGAGTACATATGATCCAGTAAAAGGATACAAGGGAAGATTCAAGTCTTTTGGTGTGAAAACTCGTTTTAAAAGGAATATGATTATGCCTTCATTATCCAAGTTTGATGTAAGCATATTACCATAAGGGGTGTGTTGGAACCTGTGGTGATTGACTTTATTTATGCTACGATTACACTTTAAGAATTGGGGTGTTCCTTTTTTCCCCACTTGGTGAGGTATTGTATTTTGGGTCTCTATATAACCCTATCTAGACATAATTCACTATTATTATGGTTTTTTTTTCCTACCGGTACCCCTACTTGATGAGGATGAAAAGTTAAAAAGAGAGGAGAAGAGGAATCAGAAGGACTTTTGAAGCTTATGGACTTTTGAAGCTTATTTTGGGACTATTTATATGACTCATATCTAGCGACTATAGTTTAATCTTTTTGTATTGTTGGTATTTAGGAGGATGGTTGTACTGTTGATGAAATCTGGGCTGCTATGATATTATTGGAGCGCCCTGGGAAATATTATATATGTTTGTAATGCAGTTTCCCCTTCTTTTTGCTCCCATCATGCCAGTGTCCTTCCAGTGTTATCAGTCACCTTCTGTATTTGGGGTTTTGTGGTGTTTTGTTCTTTAATGAAGTAGGTGATTAGGTTGAACACAAGTAAATTCTTCTTGCCCAATATGCTGTTCCATCGCCGTGCCGACCTTCCAATTTATTATTTGTTCACTGGATGCTGAAACTGTTATTTTCATGCACCAACTACATTCTGGGGGGGAACAACGGTGCTGTTCTTGTAGATTTGCTGCAAGTTCTTTTGCATCGTCTACCAAGAACATAATTTTCTTCAAAATATTAAACGTCCGGTTCTGTATTTTTAGGTAAATGTCTTTTAAATTCTTCAAAGGCATCTGGGATCTCATTCGGGGGCAAAAAGGTAAGGGCTTGCAAAAGCCTCATGTGGAGTGCAAAAGCTGGATCAGTGCCATACAGCTGAGCTAATCCGGCTGGCTGTATGCTACGGTAAAGGCTCTGACCCAGGTGAAACAAGCAACATTTTTGCTGGCAGGTTCCAAATTCTAGCTGAGTCGAATTTATTATAGCTACTTCGAAATCGGTGAGTATATATTGTGGTGCCAGGTCGATCTCAAACTCCATGGCATAATCCTGGAGTTGTTGTAGAAACTTTTGATAGCATTCCTGGCTTTTACTGGAAAGTGATCCATAAATAAGTGCCACAAAACGTCTGGTGTGTTCATTAGTACCAACCATAGCATGGATGGTGTATATCTGCCTAAATAATGTTGGGCACGTTTTGAAGGTGCTATCCATCATCCAATATGCGGCCTTCTGTAGTTTTTCCAAATTTTCACGAGTTGCAAACAGTAAAATTTGTTCGTTGCCAAATGTGGTGTCCTTCTGAGAAATTGCTCTCCATTTCTTTTAAATTGTCGGGGACATTTATATAATTTATAGACGTGGGCTGTGTCGGCATGCCAGTGAGTCTCACTCTCTTCACGGATTGCCTGAGAGCAAATCCATTTGGCATGTACATTGTGCTTGTTGATGGCATTTCAGTTGTGACATGCTGGATGATCTGTGCCTGGCTCTCCATCGTGTTACGTGCCCGTTCCCTGATGTTGTGTCTTGCTCTGGCAATATCAGTTATTTCTGCCCACGCTGCGTGGTTATGTTCAGTGTGTGAGATGAGCTCACGGCTATTGGCAAATTCCACGTTGATGGCCCATGCACGACAACTGCCATTCTTAAACTCGTTACAACGCCAATAACACCTTTCTCCACGCTGTTTGTTCTTGGTGAAAAGAAATCCATCAACGTTGAGTAGATTTCCACCTTTCTGAGATGGCACTAGGGAAACAGATGCAATCGCCATAATTTCGGTAGTAGTATAATCCGCGTCTAAACAATTTCCTCGAAATTGCAGAGATTTGTCACAAAGGTGGATAACAGCAGAATGGAAAGCAGGTATCCCAAAGGGGTATATAGCAAAATCCGTTCTCTGTAAAAAAGTCAGGCAAAGCCAGGTATACAACACAAATTAGCAAACTTATTCAGTAGTAATAAGTAGCGATCTGACCTTGGTCGGAAGAAGATTTTATAGGGGCAGTTGTGAGGTTGGACTATTTACCTACATTACGTAATTATTTACATCATGAATGAATGTCTGAATTATAGCCCAAAGTTGCAGATGTCAGACTGTGTGTCTCTGCAGTAATTTTCTGTTTGTTATTAAGTTAGTTAACACTTGTAACATATATACCGTCAATTGACATGGTCGCATGAACTTTATTAGCTTGTAAATTTGGCGACAGGTTTGAAGTTTGTTAATACGTGTAGACTGTAAGCCATAGACAATAGGAATTTCTTAACAAACAATGTGGGGAATTAGTATAATAAATTTACCTGTTGAATCAGATGCCATACATGTTTGTAATACAACGTTATTCCATATATAATAAATGTACTTTCTACAGCAAATTTAACATTGTGTTTTCATTTAATATTAATTACAACTTTGCAATTTTTAATTTCACAATAAAAGACACATTCATAAAACTGGTGGGTTACTGACCATGTTATATTAATGAATGTTACTATCAATGTTATGTAGCGTGTTTTAGGTGATTTTTATACAGGTTTTTAACAAACATATATTTCTTGCAATTAATGCCTGTTCTTGCAGGGCACACTATAGGGGTTATACTGTTTAAATTTTATTACTATGTAAACCTTGTGATTCTGACTAAATTTATAAAGTGATTGTTGGTCAACTTATGTCATAATGTCCTTTGTTTGACGTTAAAATATATATTTGTGTGTTGTTCTAAGTTTTTATTTGAAAATTTACAAAGTATATTATACTATATTTATCAAGTTAACCAGTAAATTAACCAAAAATTTACATTATATTGTAATATGGATGTTAATATTCACTGCAACCAGATTATCCATAGACACCTATGTATTTTAATTAATTGCATAGAAAAATTAACTTAGAATGAATTCAGACAGTGTAATTTGAAAAACAGCATTTTTTTTTATTAGAAATACAATCATTACCAATATGTAGTGAAAAACCACTGTGTGCAATATACAGTATATAAACATAAATTATTTTATGACGATAATAATGTACAATGAATTTCGCCAAATTTTGGGGTGAATGTGTTCAAATGGTTGGTAAAGCTTTGTGGGGTGCTCTCAAATTTAGGTCACTCTTTTTTAATTTCAGTTAGTGCATGTTTTCCTTATGAAGATATTCAATGAAGGTTTTGCTTTCATGGTGAAGCTGACTTTGTAACATCTGTTGAATGAAAAATAAAAAAGTTGTACATCACATATTTTTTACCAACCTTTAAAAATAATATTTTAACTATGAAAATTTATAAAGATTACCACTGCAAAAAAAGAATTATAAAAAACATGATTAGACCTAATGATTAGAAGTAATTTTTTTGCAATATACTTAGAATTAGAAATGCTGTTTCATTTACATTTATTCATTGTATATCTTGAGAGTTGAAGATGTTATCTTACACCGTGGTAATCGTTTATACCAGCGGTTCCCAAACTGTGCACCGCGACGCTGTCGCAGGGGTGCCGCGGGCCATCCAAGGAAAAACCATCAAAACAAAAACTTACAAATCTGCCGGGCACCGGGACCCAGCATCCTCCTCTCTCACGCAGCGTGAGAGAGGAGGATGCTGGGTCCTGGCGCACTGTGCCGCGCGGATTTGTAAATTCACAAGCTGCATGTGAGAGGAGGATGCTGGGTCCCGGCGCCCGGCGGATTTGTAAGTTTTTGTTTTGTTGGTTTGTTCCTGGCTGGCCCATGGCACCCCTGTGGCAGAGGGCAGAGGAGGGGGACAGCGCGGCAGAGGGCAGAGAAGGGGGACAGCGCAGCAGAGGGCAGAGGAGGGGGACAGTGCGGCAGAGGAGGGGGACAGCGTTTCAGAATGCAGAGGAAGGGGACAGCGTGACAGACGGCAGAGGAGGGGGAGAGTGTGACAGAGGGCAGAGGAGGGGGAACAGCGTGGCAGAGGGCAGAGGAGGGGAAACAGCGTGGTAGAGGGCAGAGGAGGGGGAACAGCATGGCAGAGGAGGGGGACAGCGTGGCAGAGGGCAGATGAGGGGGACAGCGTTTCAGAAAGCAGAGGAGGGGGACAGCGTGGCAGAGGAGGGGACAGTGTGAGAGGACAGAGGGGGCACCGTGAGAGAGGGCAGAGTGTCTGGATGCAAAGGGGGCAGTGTGTCTGGATGCAGAGGGGGCAGTGTGTCTGGATGCAGAGGGGGCAGAGTGTCTGGATGCAGAGGGGGCAGAGTGTCTGGATGCAGATGGGGTAGAGTGTCTGCATGCAGAGGGGGCAGAGTGTCTGGATGCAGAGGGGGCAGAGGGTCTGGATGCAGAGGGTCTGGATGCAGAGGGGGCAAAGTGTATGGATGCAGAGAGGCATTTTTGCATACAACTAAATACGTATTTCTGTCCTGACCTAAATACTTATTACATTTTTTTGACCCAACTACTTCTAAAACAGGACTGCTCAGTAATTATTTTGGAGGGGTGCCTTGAAAAAATTATTGAGACTCTAAGGGTGCCGCGAACTGCAAAAGTTTGGTAACCACTGGTTTATACGATTACCACAATTCCGACAGGGGCAATTCCTACAAAAAAAAAGCGATATAATTGAAATCTGAATGTAAAATAAAGAGACTTACCTTTAACCCAACGCTGGAGATCACCGATGGAAGCACAATGCTGAAAGCAAGCCATTCTGATTGAAGAAGTGTTCGGCAGTGCGGGGTGACGTCAATACAAATTTAAAGTGGCAATGTGGGGAGCCCTAAGGTTAAGTGCTTAAACACTTGAGCTCACATTGCCGCTTTAAATTTGTATTGACAGCCGTTGCGATGACGTCACCGTGCACTGCCGAACACTTCTGCAATCGGAATGGCTTGCTTTCAGCGTTGTGCTTCCATCGGTGATCTCCAGCGTCGGGTTCAAGGTAAGTCTCTTTATTTTACATTCAACTTTTAATTATTTTGGGGGGTTTTGTAGGAATTGCCCCTATCGGAATTATCACCATAGATAAATTGTACCCAACCCATCTTACAAAACACTTGAGTAGACATTCTGTAGTTGAATTTACAATGTCTGTCAATAGATTATACAACCCACCCTAATAAAAGAAAAACTATACACATCCCAAAAGTTCAGAGTGAGAAAAGATAAGAAGGCTGTGAGAGTCCAGATAGGGGTGAAACAGTCACTGAAATATATAGATAAAAAAATAACTAATAAAAAGGACCAAAGCAGAGAGATTTGTTGGTTGACAATTGTAATTACCTGATGTGCTGCTGTGAAGCAGGGCAGGCGATTCTCCTGTCTTCAACAATGAGACATGGTTGGCGACTGGCACTGTTACAACATGAAACCTACAAAGAGTGGCATAAAAGGCCTGTGACCAAATGCATTTTTGCAACAGGAAAAGAGAAGGGATAAGGCAGAAACAAGAAAAGAAAGCCATGGTCAAGGAAAATACAAGATGGAGCCAGGGAAAGAGAAATGTCGGTTGACAATTGTAATTACCTGATGTGCTGCTGTGGCGCAGGGCAGGCGATTCTTCTGTCTTCAACGAGGAGGCGGTTCTTCGGTGGAAGTTGTTTGGTGTTCACTTTCTGTATCATCTGTTTGCGTAGATATTTCCGAGGTTGGTACCCGAGCAGGTTGGGAATGCGATGCAGCACTTTCTTGGACATTTCTTCTCATCATTTCATTTACCAGGAGTTGCAGACTGATGGAAACTGCAATGCTCGCTGCAGCCGCCTGTTGCTGTGTTATCCACATTTCATTCACAGTTGCCCACATGCTGTGATATTTGGATGTTCCTGAATGCTGTAGAATGTTCCATTTGACGCATTCCCTGGTTTAAAAGTGTTTGGGTAAAGAGATTCTGAAGATTCAAAAGCATGCGAATCACCAAGGCACGAGTGGTTTGGTCCTGTGAACTTGCATATTCACGCCCTTCTTCCTTGCGCTCTGTTGGTTCAGGTGAGATGTTAGGAGTTCAGCATGTGATGGAGGTGTATTTACCCGTTCTGCAGTTTCTTCTGTTGTGTCCGTGGCCTCAATTGTACCGTGGTCCACCTCTTCAGATTGCATGGTGTCCTGAAACTGAACTGTTGCTTGCTCAGATTCAGGTGGAGTGGCGTCCTCTTCCTCTATTGTTGCTTGGTGGGCTTCCATTTCCACTGTATGTAAATCTGCTGTTGGATGGACTTCTGTGGACACATTCCCCAAATCAATCACAGTATCTTCATGACTTCCATGCTCAGATAGTTCCTCAACAAACAGTTTTCTTCTCTCAGCTGATAACAGAGAGTAAAAATGGTTAACTATTAATTTATATTTTTGTGGCAGGACATATGAGAACATTACAGGTTTAACGGTAGTATGTACTAAATGGAAATACCTTGCACAGAGGAAACTGAGGAAGCTGATGATTATTTGTGTCCAAAGACTTCCCAGTTTTCTTCTGAGTCATGGACAGACTCCTCAATTAACCCTGAAGTTGGCGTATCTGAAATTACAACTTATTTTAGTTTGGAGAGTATTTAATTTATACCTTAAAGTTCCTTTACAAATAAGCTACAATTACCTGTTGAGAAACAAGTGCTTTTTTTCCTCTTGGTCCTGTTGAAATCCCTTGCCTTGGCTTTTTTAACTGTGATAAATTAAAGAAGCAAAAATGTATTTATTTTGGGAAAACTACTGTTAGTTAAAGGTTGCTGAATGTGGTGCTGTGAACAGTATGCCTAAATTAACCAGTCTAAATTATATTGGAAAACCCTTACCATGGGACTTCAATTTCCCTTTTGGAGTTTTCACAGGAGAAACATCTTCATCCAATGTGTTCAGGTCATCGCGCACTTCTCCTGCCATTTCTTCCAGACGACCTTGTGTCTCTTCTTACCATCAGGCCGTTAGGTGGTCTTCGCAATCTTCGCCTTGATACTTTTCCGGCAATCATGAAACCGCTTCGTACAAGTTTCCTCATTGCGAGGGATGCCACACAGCTTTGGCGATGGAACTCCAGATCTTCGTTCTGATCTTTGTAGCTGGTCTTCATACCCACTTTGCCAAGGATCTTGTCCTTGAATCGCAAAACCTATAAAAAACAAAAATATGAAATGGCATTATTTTTTAAAAGGGTATTTTATGGCAGGGGGTGCGGATTTAAGTACATTTAAAAAGATAGTTGTTGTCTTTACAAATGTACATGTATACAAACAGTCAAGATTAAATAGATAAACTGTCACTCACCGGACCGTGAGTGCCTCTTCCCGGACATTTAGGAACCGTGGTCGTCCACCATCCTGAGGGTCTGCGCATGCGCAGCCCTTTTCTATACTTCAGTGTATACCCCTTTAACTTAATTGGCAGATCAGGCAACCTCCCTATATTAAGCACCTGTGGTCAACACCACGTTGCCTGATCTTGGAGTCTCATTCCTCATGAGTCTCTGAAGGTGTTCCTGTATTACTCGTGTATTCAGCGCTGCTGATTCCTGTGGTTCCCAAACCACTTCTACTTCTGTGGTTCCATACCACTTCTACCATCAACTGTATCATCATGACTGTTTGCTGATTCCTATCCGCTGCCTCCGTGCACTACAGTCTTCTAAACCACTTCTACGTTATTGTACATCTATGTGACTGCTTGCTCATTGCTATCCGCTGCCTCCGTGCACTCCAGCTTTTACTTCACTCACCTGCTTCTCATCTGACTGCCAGCTGATTACTATCCGCGGCCTCCGTGCACTACAGTCTCCTGCTTTCAACTCGCCTGTGTTCATCATCGTGACTGCCAGCTGAATACTATCCGCTGCCTCCGTGCACTACAGTCTCCTGCTTGCAACTCGCCTGTGTTCATCATCGTGACTGCCAGCTGAATACTATCCGCTGCCTCCGTGCACTACAGTCTCCTGCTTTCAACTCGCCTGTGTTCAACATCGTGACTGCCAGCTGATTACTATCCGCTGCCTCCGTGCACTACAGTCTCATCTCATCTTTGCTGTGACTTCCTCGAGCCTGCCGCTTTCATTACCATCTGCTACACTTCATGATCAACAGCTCCTGCCCTGCGCTGCACTCCTGTTTCCCATCGCTGTTGGTTCCTGTGGTTGCTACTGGTTACCTCCGTGTGCCGCTGAGTCCTGCTGCTGTGGTCAGCGCTATCCTCCATCTCCTGCTGATCCACTCTCCACGCCTTCACGTGTTCCACTGGTCTCTACCCTCTTGTCAGCATTTGATTTGTATCTCATCTACTACCCTCTGCTGGATCATCTCCATTCTCCTGGGTCTCCTATGAGTCCAGTTCCACGTGTTGCTGACTCCTGTGAATTCGTGTCCCTGTTGGTCTACTCACCTGTGCGCTGCACCTGCTAGACCGCTGCCTCACCTATCCAGGGACTTTCTATCCAGGCGGCCTCCCGCCGCTCAGGTACCGCTGCTATCCCATCTGACTGCTACTGCTGAACCACGGTATGCATACTTCTCATTGACTGTGCTGTGTATTGCATATCTTGCTGGACTGTGTTTGGTTCTCTCTGGAGTCTGCTATCCGCTGAGTCTATTGCCATCATTGACTGTGTTATTATTGTGCTGGACTACTTCAAGAGACTTTCTAGATTGCAGACCTGCTCAGTCATTTATATCTATATGTATATCTATATTGTGCATATTACAGTGGATCGTGTATAAGGTGCCTGTGTATATCCTGTGTTGCAGTCTTCCCCTGTGCACCTCCTCACATATATATTCAGTGGTACAACTTGCTGATGTCAGACCACTGATCCCTGTTTCCGTTATCACCTGTTCCATCATCCTCTCACATAGCAGTGGTACAACTTGCTGCCGCAGACCACTGACTACCCGGATACCTTCACTTGGATTCCATTCCTTCACTCAGACAGCGGTACAACTTGCTACCCGCAGACCTCTGACTCTCATCACCTCCTTGATTCTGTTGGACATTCCTCCTCCCTATAGCAGTGGTACAACTTGCTATCGCAGACCACTGACTATCTTCACGTGTCCTTGTCCATACAGTTCCTTGTGTATTATTACCTCATTATTACCAGTGTTGCTAGTCATAGACTTTCCTGAGCATCTCATCGGCCATCATTTCATGTTCCGTGATCACCTAGCTACCAGAGTATTCGATTACCATCTACATTGCTCTGGTAAGCCTACCATCTGGTGATTCCTGGGTAAAGACTCCTAGTGCCCGTGACAGTAAGATCAGGCCATGACAGACCCAGATGTGGAACCTACCGCCAAAGAGATGCTGCAACATCTGGTTAGCCGTGTGGAGCAACAGGATGCCCGCCAACAGCTGCTACTTCAGTGTTATCAGTCATTAACCTCCCAAGGAACATCTGGACAGACTGTGACAGCTACTACTGAAGCTCCTGTGCTTTCCTCCGTTTCCCCATTGCCATCCCAGGTGTCTACAGCTTCCACGCTTCACCTGCCTACTCCGTCAAAGTACGATGGAGACCCCAAAACTTGTAGGGGTTTCCTTAACCAATGTTCAGTCCATTTTGAGCTCCAACCTCAAAATTTTTCTACCCATCGTTCCAGAGTGGCCTATCTTATCTCTTTGTTTTCAGGACAAGCCTTGGCTTGGGCCTCCCCTCTGTGGGAGAGGAACGATCCAATATTACAAGATAGTGCCAAATTCATTTCTACATTCCGAAGTGTGTTCGATGAACCAGGTCGTGTGACCTCCGCTGCTTCCAGCATCCTCCGTCTGCGACAAGGATCTCATACTGTAGGCCAGTACGTCATTCAATTTAGGATCTTAGCCTCTGAACTTCAGTGGAACACTGAAGCCCTAGTTGCCGCCTTCTGGCAGGGGCTTTCCGATAAAATTAAAGATGCACTGACTACTCAAGAGCTTCCTTCGTCACTTGAAGATTTGATCTCTCTATGCCATCGTGTTGATATGAGATTTCGTGAAAGAGAGGCTGAGAGAACGACTTCTGCTAAAGCACCTCTTCGCTCTAACCCTCAATTTCGTCCAGTGTCACCTGCTGTGATTCCCATGGAGATAGGACGTTCCAAGTTATCTTCTGAGGAGAGGAGACGAAGAGTCAAGAATAGACTCTGTATCTATTGTGCTGATTCCACTCATGTCCTCAGCTCCTGCCCTAAGAGATCGGGAAATGCCAGGCCCTAACTAGTTCTGGAGAGGTGAAGTTAGGGTCCCTGGAGTCCTCTCCATCGTCTATGAAATCTAAAGTCTGCGCTTTTGATGTGACTATTTCCTTTGCTACCAAAACCTTTGAGTCACAAGCATTGATTGATTCCGGAGCAGCAGGAAATTTTATTTCCAAATCGTTAGTAAATCAATGGTCTCTACCAGTGATTACCTTAAAAACTCCCATTACTGTGACGGCTATCGATGGATCACGTCTCATCAACGGTCTCATCACCCAGAGTACGTCTCCAGTAACCCTTCAGATTGGTGCTCTGCATCATGAAGAGATATCGTTTTTAATTCTTCCTGTGACGACAAGTCCGATTGTCCTAGGCCTTCCATGGCTTCAGTGTCACTCTCCCCAGATTGACTGGCGCACCCCTCAAGTCACGTCTTGGGGGTCTGAATGTCACCATCATTGCCTTTCCCAAGTCATTCCTCTCAAGGTACAGCAAGCTTCCATCTCAGCTATTTCACCGGGACTCCCTCCTCAATATGCTTCATTTACCGATGTTTTTGATAAAGCTCAGTCTGAACGTCTTCCTCCTCATCGTTCTTGGGATTGTCCGATTGATCTTCTTCCTGGCAAGACTCCTCCCAGGGGCCGGGTCTATCCACTCTCGTTACCTGAAACTCAAGCTACATCTGAATATATACGGGAGAACCTCCAGCGTGGGTTCATTCGACCTTCCACCTCGCCCGCTGGAGCTGGGTTCTTCTTTGTCAAAAAGAAGGATGGATCATTACGCCCTTGTATAGATTTTCGTGGACTCAATGCCATTACTATCAAGAATCGGTATCCCATTCCGTTGATCACTGAGCTATTTGACCGCATCAAGGGAGCCCGTATTTTTACTAAGTTGGATCTTCGTGGTGCCTACAATTTAATCAGAATTCGTTCCGGTGACGAATGGAAGACAGCGTTTAACACCAGAGACGGGCATTACGAATATCTGGTAATGCCTTTCGGGCTATGTAATGCCCCCGCTGTTTTTCAGGGCTTCATTAATGAGATTTTTCGGGACTTATTATATGTATGTGTCGTCGTCTACCTGGACGACATATTGATTTTTTCACAGGACCTGCCCTCTCACCACCAACATGTGGCAGAAGTTCTCTCCAGGCTACGGAAAAATTCATTGTTCTGTAAATTAGAAAAATGTTCATTCGAATTACCCCAGATTCCATTCTTGGGGTATATAGTTTCCGGAGTTGGCCTGAAGATGGATCCTGACAAAGTAAATGCTGTACTACATTGGCCCCAGCCAACTACTCTTCGTGCGATCCAGCGTTTTTTAGGTTTTGCCAATTACTATAGACGCTTCATTCAAGACTTTTCTTCCATTGCATCTCCTATTGTGGCCCTGACTCGAAAAGGGGCTAATCCTAAGCAGTGGTCAACTGAGGCTATTCAAGCCTTTCAAACATTAAAAGAGTCCTTCTCTTCGGCTCCAATCCTTCGTCAGCCTGATGTGACACTCCCCTTCTTCCTAGAAGTAGATGCCTCTAATGTGGGCTTAGGAGCTATTCTCTCCCAGCGCTCGGAACAGCAAAAATTCCACCCTTGTGCCTTCTATTCTCGGGGTCTCCTACCCGCAGAGAAGAATTATACCATCGGAGACAAGGAATTACTGGCTATCAAAGCCGCATTAGAGGAATGGAGATACTTGTTGGAGGGAGCTCGCCATCCGGTGACGATCTTCACGGATCATAAGAACTTGTCATATCTCCAGTCTGCCCAATGCTTGAACCCTCGTCAAGCAAGATGGTCTCTTTTCTTTTCCCGTTTTGAATTAATAATTACCTTCAAACCAGCTGCCAAGAACAAAAAAGCTGATGCCTTATCTAGAGCCTTTGTTACGTCCTCTGATATAGAAGAGGTTTCCAACCATACCATTCTAGACCCCAAATGTATCTCACTGGCTGCTTCATCCACCAAAACGCTACCATTTGGCAAGACCCTCGTGCCTCCTACTCTAAGGAGGAAAATCCTTTCGTGGTTCCATGCCTCTCGTTTTTCTGGACACGCCGGTGAACACAAGACTTTTGAGATCCTCTCTCGAAGTTACTGGTGGCCTTCAATGAGGAGAGACGTCAAAGAGTTCATTGCTTCCTGTGAATTATGTTCGCAATTCAAATCCTCCCGCAGAACCCCAGCAGGGTTGCTGCGACCACTACCCATTCCGTCCAAACCATGGACCCATATTAGTATGGATTTCGTTACTGACTTACCACCTAGTAAGAACCATAACACTATTTGGGTGGTAGTGGACAGATTTTCGAAGATGGCTCATTTCATTCCTCTGTCTGGTTTGCCTTCCTCGTCTATTCTGGCTGAACATTTCATTAAAGAGATCTTCCGTATCCATGGATGTCCATCTGAGATTGTGTCTGATAGAGGAGTACAATTCGTGTCCAGATTCTGGCGAGCCCTTTGTAAAACCTTGGGCATACGATTAGCACTCTCATCTTCTTACCATCCGCAATCCAATGGACAAACCGAACGTGTCAATCAAGATCTTGAGACTTTTATAAGGATATTTTCATCAGCCAATCAAGACAACTGGGTAGAGTTACTCCCTTGGGCTGAGTTCGCCCATAACAACATGTACCATGAGTCATCATCCAAAACTCCATTTTTTGTGGTCTACGGTCACCATCCGTCTTTTCCGGAATTTCCTGCCCTCCCGCCCACCCAAGTTCCTGCGGTGGAAACTGTTTGTCAGACTTTTAAAAATATCTGGTCTCAGGTCAGAACCTGTTTAAAGAAGACATCTGTCAAATATAAATCTTTCGCTGATAAGAAGAGGCGGGCTATTCCACCACTAAAAATTGGAGATCGTGTCTGGTTATCCACAAAAAATATTCGTTTGAAGGTTCCATCCATGAAATTCGCCCCTCGTTTTATTGGTCCATATAGGATCATTCAAGTTATCAATCCAGTATGTGTGAAACTCCTTCTTCCTAAGAGTCTTCGGATTTCTAATGCCTTCCATGTATCCTTGCTCAAACCTCTTATTATCAACCGTTTCTCAACTCCTCCCTCAGCTCCGCAGCCAGTTCAAGTTCATCAGGAGGAGGATTTTGAGATTACCGAGGTACTAGATGCAAAAATTTCGCGAGGAGTCCTCCACTTCCTCGTTCATTGGAAGGGCTTTGGTCCTGAGGAGCGCTCTTGGATCAAAGCTGAAGATCTTAATGCTCCTGCCCTTTTGAAGAAGTTTTACTCCAAAAATCCGGACAAGCCCGGTTCCAGGCGTTCTGTGCCCACCTTTAAAAGGGGGGGTACTGTCACTCACCGGACCGTGAGTGCCTCTTCCCGGACATTTAGGAACCGTGGTCGTCCAACATCCTGAGGGTCTGCGCATGCGCAGCCCTTTTCTATACTTCAGTGTATACCCCTTTAACTTAATTGGCAGATCAGGCAACCTCCCTATATTAAGCACCTGTGGTCAACACCACGTTGCCTGATCTTGGAGTCTCATTCCTCATGAGTCTCTGAAGGTGTTCCTGTATTACTCGTGTATTCAGCGCTGCTGATTCCTGTGGTTCCCAAACCACTTCTACTTCTGTGGTTCCATACCACTTCTACCATCAACTGTATCATCATGACTGTTTGCTGATTCCTATCCGCTGCCTCCGTGCACTACAGTCTTCTAAACCACTTCTACGTTATTGTACATCTATGTGACTGCTTGCTCATTGCTATCCGCTGCCTCCGTGCACTCCAGCTTTTACTTCACTCACCTGCTTCTCATCTGACTGCCAGCTGATTACTATCCGCGGCCTCCGTGCACTACAGTCTCCTGCTTTCAACTCGCCTGTGTTCATCATCGTGACTGCCAGCTGAATACTATCCGCTGCCTCCGTGCACTACAGTCTCCTGCTTGCAACTCGCCTGTGTTCATCATCGTGACTGCCAGCTGAATACTATCCGCTGCCTCCGTGCACTACAGTCTCCTGCTTTCAACTCGCCTGTGTTCAACATCGTGACTGCCAGCTGATTACTATCCGCTGCCTCCGTGCACTACAGTCTCATCTCATCTTTGCTGTGACTTCCTCGAGCCTGCCGCTTTCATTACCATCTGCTACACTTCATGATCAACAGCTCCTGCCCTGCGCTGCACTCCTGTTTCCCATCGCTGTTGGTTCCTGTGGTTGCTACTGGTTACCTCCGTGTGCCGCTGAGTCCTGCTGCTGTGGTCAGCGCTATCCTCCATCTCCTGCTGATCCACTCTCCACGCCTTCACGTGTTCCACTGGTCTCTACCCTCTTGTCAGCATTTGATTTGTATCTCATCTACTACCCTCTGCTGGATCATCTCCATTCTCCTGGGTCTCCTATGAGTCCAGTTCCACGTGTTGCTGACTCCTGTGAATTCGTGTCCCTGTTGGTCTACTCACCTGTGCGCTGCACCTGCTAGACCGCTGCCTCACCTATCCAGGGACTTTCTATCCAGGCGGCCTCCCGCCGCTCAGGTACCGCTGCTATCCCATCTGACTGCTACTGCTGAACCACGGTATGCATACTTCTCATTGACTGTGCTGTGTATTGCATATCTTGCTGGACTGTGTTTGGTTCTCTCTGGAGTCTGCTATCCGCTGAGTCTATTGCCATCATTGACTGTGTTATTATTGTGCTGGACTACTTCAAGAGACTTTCTAGATTGCAGACCTGCTCAGTCATTTATATCTATATGTATATCTATATTGTGCATATTACAGTGGATCGTGTATAAGGTGCCTGTGTATATCCTGTGTTGCAGTCTTCCCCTGTGCACCTCCTCACATATATATTCAGTGGTACAACTTGCTGATGTCAGACCACTGATCCCTGTTTCCGTTATCACCTGTTCCATCATCCTCTCACATAGCAGTGGTACAACTTGCTGCCGCAGACCACTGACTACCCGGATACCTTCACTTGGATTCCATTCCTTCACTCAGACAGCGGTACAACTTGCTACCCGCAGACCGCTGACTCTCATCACCTCCTTGATTCTGTTGGACATTCCTCCTCCCTATAGCAGTGGTACAACTTGCTATCGCAGACCACTGACTATCTTCACGTGTCCTTGTCCATACAGTTCCTTGTGTATTATTACCTCATTATTACCAGTGTTGCTAGTCATAGACTTTCCTGAGCATCTCATCGGCCATCATTTCATGTTCCGTGATCACCTAGCTACCAGAGTATTCGATTACCATCTACATTGCTCTGGTAAGCCTACCATCTGGTGATTCCTGGGTAAAGACTCCTAGTGCCCGTGACATAAACATGGGGTGAATTGACACTTGACTGAACAGATTACAGATAGAAAATAGCCCTATTGTAAGCAGTGTAAAAGCCATAAAATTAGTGTGTACAGTTCTAATTTAGACAGAAAAGATACAAAAGATATAGGTCATCCCAAGAGCTTTTGTTTGAAGTTATTGTTTTTAATCAAAATTACATTAAATGTTAACCCCCCTAAAATTTTATATATATACACATACGCACATCTATAATATAAATGCTTAGTGGCGTGTGTTAGTCTGTCTGTGCGTGGAAAAAATAAACCCAAGCTGCAGCGCCACCTGCTGGGCGGAGTTATACACTGACCTACTAAATTCTTAGTGTGTGTGTGGGAAAAAAAATTCAGAAAGGGCTGTAATTTGTTAATTTAATTTGTTAATTGTTAAAAGTTTTTATAAAGATTTTAAAAAAATATATATATATATTTCTTGAAGGAGAAGTGACAGTTGGGAGTGGTTGGTGGTTGCCGGGGGTGACAGTGGGGAGTGGTTGGTGGTTGCCGGAGGTGACAGAGTGAGAGGAGTGTGATACTCAGGACCGCTGAGAGAGATCCCTGTGTCTGGATAGACATCTGGATAGATGTGGCGATGAAAATGAAGGATGAGGTGATGGATAAGAATGATGAGGTGGTGACATGTGGACAAAACCACGTTAAAAAAGGGCGCTTACGTCGGAAAGTAACGCTCTTCCCCTGAGGAGGCCTGGGCTATGGCCCAAATGCATGACAAGAACCTTTTTAACACCTTAAGTAGCTTGATTTTACTAGAATGCATGAGTATCATGCACGGGTTAACTTGTACATATATATATATATATATATATATATATATATATATATATATATATGTATATTTATATATATAAGCTTTGCTATTGATATCATGTTTAGCTGTGGTGAAATTTAACAACATGATGTGAAAATAAAAAATATTAAAAGGTCTAAGGTCAATATTTAGTAGCAGTCAAAGTAATAAAATACATTGGGGGGGGGGAATATTAGTTTTTAAGGCTTATTTGGGTGTTGCTCACAAGCCAGCCCTTGCTACATGTAAGCCCCTATACCTTGGAGGTTAGTGCATCTGATTGTAACATTATTTTAATGGGGTTCTAAGCATATTTTGCAAGAAAATTATCACTATTACAGGTGACTGTTTATTTGAACATATACATTGGGTCTGGGGGCTTAGGGGAATAAAGGAAAATATCACTTTGTTACCTGAGGAACCAAGACTTTATTTTCAACTTCGCTAAAGCGTGTGGCGCGATTTGAAGTGCTGGGCCCCTTGTCACCGTCATCATCCTCGCTCGATTCCTGGTCACCCATGTCCTGTTTGTCTTCTGCCTCTGGGAATGGCGGATGTTGATTGAGCTGGAATGGATTCAGTACTCTGAACCATTGCTTCCTCTTCACTTGAGTCTTGAAGTCGTCGCTCTTCCTCGGCCTTGTCCTGTGAAGAAACACACCTTCTACGATCCCTAGACATACTGTGAGATTAGAGAAGTACAGAATAAAAAATAATTTGTGCTTTTAAAAAAACAGTTTTGTTGTCCACAATTCGGTCGCAACTGAACTGTGCACCACTGGTAAAGGAATTCTGGACGCAGTACCCGGGTCAGCAAAGCCAAATCCACCACAACAACCAGCAAGGTCACTAGAATCGCAGAAATGGCAGCGTGCATATTCGCGCCCAAGATTTTGATAGTAGGGGTTTTGAGGCGTGAAATGTATCAATGTTATGCTAATCTTTTAATTTGATAGGATAGTATTAATATATTCAGATTTCTGTGACATCATCAGTGTATTAGGAGTTTAAGTACCTATTTTTTGTACAACCGTGACTCTATTGATAAGACAATTGGATAAGCCTGTTTCAGTACCTGTTCTTTATTTGAACAACTATGACCTTATTAACAAGCCAATTTTATTGGGTGTTTGTTTTGTTTAATATACTGTTTTGTTGATAATTGTGTTTTGACACCAATAAATATAAATGAGCATGAAATAAAACATATTGATATATTTCAATAATGGGTTCTTTTTTTGATTTATAACTATCAGCATTGTTTTCAACCATTTGCGTGGGTGGATATTTTAAATTTTGATATATTATACATTTGTTTTTGAATGTATTTAATGTTTGGGTTGATTTTTAATGTTTTTGTGTCGATATTTATGAATGTGGTTTTCATTAATAGTTCTATATTTATGTAGGGATCGGAATTAGTCGTGATTTCTATTAGTAGGTGTTATTCTGGATCGTTCATTAATTTGATTGTGTTCAAATATATTTCGATATTTCTGTAGTTATATGCCTCTGGTCACGATTATTTAGGTTGTAATTTGTTTAATTACGTGTTTTAATATTATCAGGTTTTTTTGTGTAGGTATGTTTGATACAGGTTTTTAGAATATGTTGTGATTAAATATGTCATCATTGTCATTTAGTAATTGTTTTAATGTCATTATTTTGGTAATGTCTTAATTTAGTTGGTTGGGTAATGAATCGCGTCTAAATATTAAGGATCGTTATTTTCGCGTCAGAATTATTGTAATTCTTCTAGGACATTACTACCAGTGTCAGACTGGGACATGAAAGGCCCACTACATTGGGGTGTGACCAACTGTAAGGAGTGTGTGGTCAGTCATTAAACGGAATGTGGTCAGCGCATGAGGACAACATATGGCACCATAATGTGATCCATAAAGAAAAAGTGATCATTGCAAATAAGGCCAATTTGGCATGTATCATGTAAAAGAGCTAGAGATGCAACTCCACTACACTTGGCTTTTTAACTGGGTCACAGCAATGCTTGTCCCTGATTTCATTGTCATTGTGAAATCAGAACTGTATAGCAGAATGGAGGCATGAATAAGAGCTACTGCAGGGGCGCACGGAGGATTGTCGGGGGGGGGGGGTTTCTCCCCGCCGACCCAAAAAAAAACAAAAAAAAAAACCTGAGAGAGAGCTCGCATGCGCAGCAGCTCCGTTTCGCCAGCGCTGTCCTATACAGCAGCCGCGGCGCTGTCTAAGAAGCGTCTGCGGTGGTGCTGTACAATACAGCACCACCGCGGACGCTTCTTTGACAGCGCCGCGGCTGCTGTATTGGACAGTGGCCACTTAGTTAGCGCAGGGGGGGTTTCTAGAGACTCAGAAACCCCCCCTGCGTGTGCCACTGTACTGAGAGTGAAGATGTGAAGGGGCTGTCACTCCTGTGCCTGTCACCATCCCTGCATCTCCTACTTACTTATTCTCAAGTGCCCGCCAAAAGATGACTCATTGTCTCCAGCCTTTTACATTTGTCAACATTAAAATATTCTACATTTTTCTTTAATGTTTCTTTTTACTTTGGATAACAAATATTTCCTTATATTTTAAAGTGAATTTCAGTTTATACCTCTCTGTCACAAATTTGCACCCTAGGCTATAGCCTAGTTAACCTATTGGATAATCAGGCCCTGCAAGAACCCCCCACCCCTAATAATAATAATATATATATATAATATTTAAGAATAGGACTTTCATTTCTTTTAGATTTGTGCTCTGGCTTATATCAGACAACCTTCACCCCAATACTAGTATATATAATGTTTTCTAGTAGGGCGTTTTTTGTGTTCATTTGCTGGCTTATGCCAAAACCCCCTCCCCCCAATAACAGTATATGTAATGTTTTTGTCAGGAGCCGCGGCGGCCTCGGGCACCGCCGCGACTCACTTCCGGTGTCAGTGACTGTCCCGGCCATCTCCATGGCGACCGGGGCATCACTTCCGGTTTCTCGGGCCCGACCGTTGCCACGGCAATGGCCGGACGCCGAGTGTAGCAAGCGATGCGCCCCGGCAAGTGAGGCAGCCGGGCGCATGCGCTAGGATAGCCTGCGGGCTAATTAAGTTTGGTAGCACACCTGGGATGCATTTCAGGCCTAAGCCCTGATTGGCCAAAGTCTGTATATAAGGCAGGGAGGGCTTAGCCTCCCTGCCGGTTATAGCGCCCAGTTACCTGTTAGCCTAACCTGCTCCTGCTCCTGCCTTGTATTGGTGAAAACCTGTTGGACTGATTCCCTGTGTATGACCCCTTGCCTGGATTTGGACCCTGCCTGTGTTTCTCGTGACCCTGACCTCTGGCTTGTTTACCGACCTCCCTGTCTGCTCGTGACCCTTGACCTTGGCTTGTTTATTAAAACTGCTACCTGCTGCCAGCCCTTGACCTCTGCTTGGACTTAACTTCGCTTGCCTGGGTTCTCCCCAGCCGGTACACACTTCACGACCCTCTGTCAGTCTGCAGCCCAGTCTGTCCCCACCATCAGGGGCTGCAGTGAACACCTGACTGGCAGAGTAGACTCAGGGTTGTGTTGTGCCGGCTGGAGGGGTTCCTAACAGTTTTCTAGTAGTTTTTTTTGTATTATTATTACTATTTGCGCAGTGGCTGTGTTAGTTTTTTTTATTGTGTCAGAACCCCCCAACCCCCATTAACAGTATATAGTCTGTTATGTTTACCAGTAGTGCTTCTTTATGTCAACTCCCCCCATTAACAGTATATTAATTTTTGGGCTACTGGTAGTGCTTTTTTAATGGAGTCAGAAACCAATCCAAACAATTTTCCATTGTCCTGTCCTGCAGTCCACTGAATCAAACTTTTCATAAATTCTTTGCTTCTTTCTCTTAAAGATTGCTAGGTCCCACAATTGGAATGGCTGATTTGTCTGCTATATGTTTTACTGATGATCTTGTCATCTTCCTCAAAATTCTTCAGCTAATGTTTCTGTTCCAATTGGTACAGAATATGTTGCAATCTCTTAAGGTGGAGTGTGTTTGTTCTTTGCTGAAACTAAGCTGAACTTGTATTAATGTAAGAATTCTTTCATGTTTTCTGTCCTATTGCTTGTTCCTAAATGATGCTTGTGATGCATAAGCCTAAGCCACATGTCATTAGCAAAGCCACAGGTTGCATGCACAGAGTGAAATAACACAGGTATCATACATGCCACATTATTATGCACAACAATGACAAGGGAATGTGTGTACTGCTAGAAGCCTCGTCCTACTAAATAGATATTACAGGAAATAATGCCTGGTGGATATGGCTGCAAGGTTTGTCTTATGACAGCACTGGAGGATATTAGGGTAACTGTTTTGTTATTAGAGGTCGGTCTTATCCATAGTCAGTTGAAGAAACAGAAGCACAGTGATTTCATAATACTGTAACTTCTGAAAACACCATAACCGTCAAGAGTAATACTCATGTCACATGCTCATGTTCTGCAACTTTTTTATGTCTCTGTGCTCAGACTTGTTTAGTTGCCTACTAACATATCCTTCCAATATTCCCTTCATAAAAACGTATCTGACTTTGTTTAATAAATTTAACTAATATGAAACATGCTAGCACAATCGCATTTGATCAGTCTGCCAGAGCAGAATATGAACACCTCACCGCACTGTTGCATCTTTCCCTGACATCCTGAGATGCCTACCAGTCAAATATCTCTCCTTAATATATATCTATATATATATCTATATATATATCTATATATATATATATATATATATATGTGACCAGTGTGATCACCACAGAAGTGAAGTGCTGCATGCATCTGCAAGAAAACGCTTCCTTTGTAACAATTGTGTATGAGCCCTAAATGTACCCAGTGATTGGTGGTGGTTAGAATTAATAACAGTGTAGGGAGGGTAGGCAGACAATGGCATAAGTGAAGAGCTATTCCAAGGGTTTGCTGGTGATATAATAAGTGCAAAGGAGGAAGTATTAATGATATTGTCAATGCAATGGGGTATAGCCATATGTTCAACACAGTGATCTGAGAATAGGACCAGTGCAAGGTAGAAGGCAGACAATGGAATCAATGCAAGAAACACTAAAATATCACCAGGGCTGGAATAAGGCTCTGGGGGGCCCGGGGCACTTAAGACAGGGGGTGTTATCATTTTAGATACATTTTAGATAAATACACAGGCAAAATTGTGTGCACTACTGTTAGGTGCTCGCAGGTCTGCCTTTCATGAGTAGTACAGTGTGAAGAAGGATATACCTACTAAATGTCCTTCCTGTCGGACCAAATCCTGACTAAGCAAGACAGTCATCCAAATTCGGGATTGCACAACCAGATTCAGGATAGTTGGCAGAATGTCCTGCTCTCTCCTACCTGTTCTTGTCACTTTCACCACCTGTGGCTGCTGCTGTCTTTAGATCAGTTGCTGCTTGTCTGGATACTGGAATGTTAGAAGCCCTATTTGGAAAAAAAAATGATTACATAAAATTTAGAAAACTCCAACCAGCCTGGCATTAAATCAATAGCACCCACATTTAATAATTAGGCACCCCTTCAGTCCCAACATTAAAATAATAGTATACACATTTAATAAATAGACTTCTTTCCCTCCAACCAACTGCAACATTAAAGTAATAGTATTCCTATTTAATAAATAAACCTATTTCCCTCCCTCCAAACAGCCCCAGCAATAAATTAAATAGCATTTGCGTTTAATATAACCATTTCCTACAACCACTTCCGGCATTAAATAATTAATATTTACATTTAATAAATAGTAATATCCTCCCCAAACTCAGCCCCACATTTAATTAATAGCCCCAATCCACCCAAGCATTGACTTAAAAAGCCCCACCAAAAACTAAATTGCTCCACCATCACCCCACAAATCAAATAGCACCCATTAAATAATTAGCCCCAACCTAAACGCCACCATTAAATTAACAGCCTACTTCCCACGGACGTGCTATTAAGGCAGCCCCCTTCCTTCCCTCCTATCACACAATATAGTAAGACCCTCTCCCCATAGTTTGGTATAGGCAACCCACCTCCCTATAGTTTGTTATAGGCAATCCACCTCCCTATAGTTTGATATAGGCAGCCCCTCTCTCTATAGTTTGATATAGGCCGTCCCCCCTCCCTATAGCTTGGTAGATGCAGCCCCCCTCTTCCCTATAGCTTGTTAGGTGCAGCCCCCCACCGTCCCTATAGCTTGGAATGTGCAGTCCCTCCCCTCCTTATAGCTTAATAGGTGCAGTCCCCCCTTCCCTATAGCTTGGTAGGTGCCACCCCCCTCCTTATAGCTTTCTAGGTGCAGCACCCCTATAACTTGGTAGGTGCAGACCCCCCCCTCCCTATAGCTTGGTAGGTGCAGCCCCCCACCTTATAGCTTAATATTTGCAGCCCCCTTACAGTTTAATAGGTGCAGCCTCCTCCTTATAGCTTGGTAGGTGCAGCCCCCGCTTCCTATAGCTTAAAAGGTGCAGCCCCCCTCCCTGTACCTTAATAGGTGCAGCCCCGGCTCCTTATAGCTTAATAGGCGCTGCCCCCTCCCTATAAATTAATAAGTGCAGTCCCTCCTCCTTATAACTAAATAGGTGCAGCACCCCCTCCCTATAGCTTAATAAGCGCAGCCCCTCCTCATTATAACTTAATAGGTGCAGCCCCCCCTCCCTATAGCTTAGTAAGCGCAGCCCCTCCTCATTATAACTTAATAGGTGCAGCCCCCCTCCCTATAGCTTAATAGGTGCAGAGCCCCCCTCCTATTTGCTTAATAGGTATAGCCCCCTCACCTTTATTAGCACTGGTGGACGTTGCTCCTCGTTCCCAAGATTAGCAGACAGGAAGTGAAGTCTTTCTGCTTCCTGTCTGCTGCACAGTATTGTGGGACCCCATACAGCAACAGGCAGCCTAGCAAATGGCTGCCTGCTGCTGTCCACTGACCACCAATGCTTTTTATCATTAATCCCCGCCTGTGCCCCCCTGCCTACCTCCGCTCAATTGTTTCAGCAATGACCAATGTGTCTGAGGGGAAAGTAGGGGATGAGAGTAAGGGATGATAATCACAGGCCTGAAGCTTCATTGATAGACAGGTACATATAGAGGAAAGGGCATAAATAGGACAAGATATTCAACAAATTTCAAGTGATGTATTGTAGAAATGTAAGGAGGTAAGGGTGGGGGAGTCAAAGAATAAAGGTTTTATTGAAATACAGACACATATAGGGAAAAGGGGGACAAGGAGGGTGTTTAATTCTCTTCTTCTTTCTCAGGACTATCCATGACGGATGGATCAGCCAGCGACAGTGGTGGAAAGCACCTTCTCCTTTTTCAATACAAATACAAAGCGATTCCTGGCTAGCCATAAAGTGTCCTTAGCAGAGTTCAAAAGGCTCATAGCCTCCTGGATTGTCCTAGGAAATAGGCAGTTCCTGGGCACACTGTCTCTGAGTTCATGTTCCGGGTCATCCAATAGTGGCTGTACAGAAGCACAGTTCCAAAATAGGTGCTGAGATTTTTCCAACTTCAGGGTCTATAACTGCACATGTTCTGGGAGTGCATGAAGGTCCTGAAAAGGCAGACCCTCCTGGATAGACTTACATGCCAAATCTTTGTGTCTGTTACTGAGCCCCATGGAAGACATGTTCTACCAGATAAACTTTGCTGTATCAGGCTTCATTATGACTCCATTGTGTCCTTAGCTCTAATTAGCTTGTGGATAAGTTTAGGTTTCCACAAGTGTGGCTTAGCCACCTCTAGATGGTACTCCTTCACAAATATGGGCACATTCAAGTAAAACTAGGGAATGTCCCACTTGTCCCAGCCAAGGCCCTTCCAAAGAAGCAGATGGAAAAAGTGAGTGATGGAGTTGCCCACAGAGCAGTTGTTCTTCTCACAAAGAACATACAGTTACAATAAAAGAAGGCATCACATTTTGGGGATATTTGGGATCCTTTTTCCACCTTTGGGGTGTTCTTTGTACATAACTACTCACTTTACTCTATCCATTTCAGAGCCCCAAATGAAGTGAAACACTGTTCTTGAGAGGGCCTTGCAGACAGCGACCAGAGGTGGAAGGATCTCATTGCACAGCACAAGTGCTTTCCCTTTCATGGCAAGGTCTCTGAGACTCCATAGTCCAATTTATTGTCCGACTGTCGCCAGTCTCTCCTCCCAACATTTCAGGGCCTTGTTCTGTCCACTTAGCCAGGCTCCCAAATCTTGATGAATTTCTGCTTAATAGTGAAAGGGAATGCATCAGAGGATGACAGATGCCACTGCCCAAACAGCATTGCCTCTGACAATAGCCGCAGTTGACCTTTGCTGCTTGAAGCTCGGCTGAAATTCTTGCATGTCTAGATATGTGTTGTTAATGATCAGCACAGTAGACAGTGACATCTTCCATGTAGAGTGAGCGTTTGGCAACAAGCAAAACAAAGAGGTGAAAGAGAATAGCCTTATCTGACCCCAGACAAAACTGTAAATCTGAGCTGTAAATGTCAAGGTACATCAGGTTAACATATGTTACGAGCCGCACTGGTTGCGGGTACCGCTGCGATTCGTTTTCCTCTTTTGCTGTCACTTACGGTTTCCGGCATGACCGTTGCTAGGGCAATGGCTGTACGCCGACGCGTCCCGGCAACACAGGGCAACCGGGTGCGTGCCTCTTAATGACATAAAAGCCTACAGGCTAATTAGGTGTTATTACATTAATTAAGCAGTGCTTGGGGGGCTGATTATGTCATAGAAATCCCTTTTCCTGATTGGCTGCATTTAGTATTTAAGGCAGGGAGGGCTTAGCCTCCCTGTCGGTTACAGCGTTTAATTCCCTGTGGAAAGCTGACCTGCTGTGTGCTGAGTTGCTGATTCCTGTTAGATTTTCTGTTTTGATCTTGGCTTTGTTTTGGACCTGCTTGAACTCTGATTGCCCTGACCTCTGCTTGTTATTTGTATATCCCTGCTTTCTGCCAGCCCTAACCTACTGGCCTGTCCTTGACTATTCTGCTTGCTTCGGGCGTCTGACCTCGGCTTGCGTCTGACCATCTGTTATCATCTGAATTGTTTCCTCCGGCCCTGCCGCTGCGGTTTTGTTAATAAACTTACACTACAATAGAGTTAAGACCTGGGGGCATCCGAGTACCTGTGAGCACATTAAGCTCTACGGGAAAGGCGACTGCTATAGACAAAAGACCTCTACTAGTTCTGTAAGTTTATTACGAGACCGGGCAGCCTAACATTATATCTGGCCTAAATTACAAGGAGAAACTCGCTTAGATGGATGAGAGCGGGACCAGTCCAACTCCAGCCCAATTTCTAGCTGGTCAAATTCAGACCCTGTCCTAGATGGTTCAGGGATTATCGCATCGGTTATCTGCACAGGAAGAAGCCTCCAGGACTTCACAAGTCACTCTGGCACCTGCGTCAGAAACCAAATGAAATTTGCCAGACCAGTTTTCTGGGGACAGAGCTCTGCTCCGGAATTTCAAGGAGAGCTGAGAGCTCTGTTCTAGAATTTAAAGGAGAGCTGTAAGCTCTATTTCCGACTGAGACCCCGATCTTCCGACTCAGAACAGCAAAGGGTCGGCATCATCATCTCCCTCCTCCAGGGTGATCCACAGTTATGGGCCTTTAGTCTGGCTCCAATGAATATAACATTGCAGTCGGTGGATGCTTTCTTTAATGCATTAGGTCTGCTCTATGATAATCCAGATCGAGTGGCCTCGGCTGAGGCTCATATGAGGGCCTTGAAGCAAGGCAGGCGCTCTACTGAGGAGTACTGTGCTGAATTTAGGCAATGGTCTACTGACGGCGGATGGAATTATCCGGTGCTACGCAGCCAATTTCGCTTAGGGTTGTCAGAACAGATCAAAGACGCTCTTGTGCAGTACCCTTCTCCAACATCTCTAGAGACTCTCATGCAGCTGGCTATCAAAATTGACAGAAGGAACAAGGAGAGGAAGGCGGAAAAGGAGGTACCATCTTTTTCACCTCCGTTTGTTCCCGCATCAATGGACACTGAAGAGCCCATGCAATTAGGAGCAAAAAAGAGAAAAAGAATATAAGAAGGACCCAAGGCCTTTGTCTCTTCTGTGGCATCAAGGGACACTGTTCCTGCTCCTGTCCTAACAAATTGGGAAAAGAGCAAGTGTAGGGAATAAGTGGGAAGTTTGCCTAGGTCTGCAAATCATCTCCTCCAAAAATGTAGTCTTAGTTCCTGCGCGCATCACCGACGGTGCTTGTTCTATTGCTGTCTCAGCTTTTGTATATAGTGGTGCCGCTGACAACTTTCTGGACAACGGATTCGCTCATTCTTTTGGGATCCCTTCTGTGAAACTTGATTCTGCTATCACTGTCTGTGGCTTGGATGGAGGTCCATTGCTTGGAGGCAAAATTGCCTATGAAACTCCTCCACTGCAGTTAACTGTGAGTGCTCTTCACTCAGAAGCTCTGTCTTTCTACCTCATTAATTGTCCATCTGTTCCGTTAATATTAGGCCATCCTTGGCTCTCCCTCCATAACCCTGTAGTGGATTGAGCTGAAGGGGAAATTACTCAATGGAGTTCCCACTGTTCTCAGTCTTGTTTGACCTTGCCCCTCCGAATTCTGCAACCTGTGTCCGAGACGCTTTCTCCTCAATACCACAAATTCCAGGATGTGTTCTCTAAAACAACGTCTGACTCTCTGCCTCCACATCGGGATTTTGATTGTGCCATTGATTTGATTTTAGGTACTAGATTACCCAAAGGGAGGTTGTATTCACTCTCTGATCCAGAGACCAAGGCCATGCAAGAGTATGTAGAGGAAAATCTGGAAAAAGGTTTTTTAGACTTTCTAAATCCCCAGTAGGAGCCGGATGTTTCTTTGTATCAAAAAAAGACGGTTTATTGCGGCCTTGCATTGCATTTCGGGGCCTTAAAAAAATCACAATTAAAAACACCTATCCTCTTCCCCTCATCTCTGAATTATTTGATCAATTAAAATCTGCTACCATCTTTACCAAGATTGATCTCCGCGGAGCATACAACCTTATCCGCATCAGAGAGGGGAATAAATGGAAAGCGGCATTCAACACACATTCTGGCAATTATGAGTACCTGCTCATGCCGTTCGGTCTTTGTAACACGCCCGCAGTGTTTCAAAATCTCATTGATGAAGTGCTCCGCAAATTTCTTGGCCAATTCGTTTTCGTGTATTTGGATGAGATCCTGATATATTCACAGTCGTTGTTGCTACATCGGTCCCATGTTAAACAGGTCCTCCAAAAACTTTGTGATTACCATCTCTACAGCTACACGTTGAACTCCCTGACACACAGGCTCCTTCTAAAAAACTACACATACACCTGACATACATTTCTCTACTACCTCCCTGGACTCCCGGTCTCCCTGGACTTTCCTGCCCTGGACCAGATACCGGCTCTCTGCAGCCCTACATCATTTTCGCCACCTTGTTTTCATTTCTAACTTACCTTAAGCTTATTTTATCCTTAGTTTAACCTTATTTTACTGCTATTTAATTTTGGTGTTTTCATTTCTATTTAATTAATTTTTTGTGTTTTCATTTCTCACTTACCGTTAGCTCATTTTAACCTTAGTTTAACCTTATTTTACTGCAATTTATTTTATTGTATTGTACTGTATTTTATATTAATTATTCTATCTTAATTATTGTACTTTATCTTAATTATTGTATTTTATTTGCATTTTTAACTTTCTCCATTTTATTTTAATTCTTTACGGCACTTTATATTGCTTCTGCGGCCGCCTTTTGTTCTTGCTCCATTCCTTTGTCTCTAACAGTCTTATCTTTGTCTTTGTCCTACTTTGTTCTGTCAATCCCTAATCTAATTTAGCTTAATCTAACTAGTTTAATTTTACTAAATCTTTGTTTTACTTTACTCCGTCTATCCTTAATCTAACTAAGCCTTTTATCTGCTCTGGTCCATTTCTGTCTCCCTTTGCTGCCCTCACCTCTGTGTTAATTACCCTTGCCCCTTCTATTATTCCCCGTCCATCCCCTCACCATGCCACCCCGCTCCTTTCCTATACCCATCCTCTCCCCCAGCCACTTCTCTCACCCATCTCTTGCTGCCCCACCCCTCACCCTCCCCCTAACTCTATATCAACCCTGACAATCTCCTCTGCATCTCCCCTCTTCCCTCCCTCCCCTTCTCATGTGCCCTCTGGAACTCCAGGTCCATCCGTAACAAACTGGCCTCCATCCATGACCTCTTCATCTCCAACTCTCTAAATCTTCTTGCCATCACTGAAACCTGGCTTACTTCTTCTGACACTGCCTCACCTGCCGCCCTCTCCTATGGGGGCCTCTCCTTCACCCACTCCACCAGACCGGATGAGCGTCCAGGAGGTGGAGTGGGTCTCCTCCTTTCCCCCAACTGCACTTTTCGGGTCATTCCCACTTTACCTTCCCTCTCCTTCTCTTCCTTTGAAGTACACTCCATCCGGCTCTTCTCCCCCATCCACCTCCGTGTCTCAGTCATCTACCGTCCCCCAGGCCCCTCCTCCCTTTTCCTTGACAACTTCGCTTCATGGCTCCCCCACTACCTTTCCTCTGACCTTCCCTCCATCATACTTGGTGACTTTAATATTCCTATTGACAACTGTTCTGATCCCGCCACCATCAAACTTCTCGCCCTCTCCTCCTCCCTAGGCCTCACTCAGTGGACTTCTTCCCCCACCCACTGTCTTGGTCACTCCCTTGACCTTGTCTTCTCTCACCTCTGTGATCTCTGACTTCTCCAACTCTCCCTTCCCACTCTTTGACCACCATCTCCTCTCCTTCACTCTGTCCTCCTCCCCTGCTCCTGCCTCGCCCAAAGCCACCCACACCAGGCGCAACCTTTACGCTATTGACCATACCTCCTTGTCCTCTTCTCTTGAAACTCTCCTATCACCCCTTCCCTCCCTGGTCTGTCCTGACTAGGCGTCCTCCCTCTACAATCTCTCCCTCTCTACTGCCCTGGACGCTGTCGCCACGGCCTCTACTGTCAGCAGACATCGCATTATTCCCCAGCCCTGGCACTCGAAACTCACCCGCTTCCTCCAAAAGTGCTCTCGCACTGCTGAACGCCTCTGGAGGAAATCTCGTTCCCTGGCCGACTTCCTTCACTTTAAATTCATCCTCTCTTCTTTCTGCTCCGCCCTCTCCCTCGCCAAACAATCCTTCTTTAAGTCCCTCATTTCTTCTCAGTCCTCCAATCCCCGCCGCCTCTTTGCCACCTTCAACTCCCTACTCTCCCCCCACCCCCTTCTGTCCCGTCTTCCCTGTCCGCTTCTGACTTTGCCACCTTTTTCTCTTCCAAAATTGAGGCCATCAGACTGAACATCTCCTTCTCCCCTTCTCCCGCCTCCCTCTTCGCTTCACCTCCCACCAACACCCAACTCTGGTGCTCCTTCGGCCCTACAACAGGTGAAGAAGTTTGCTCTCTCATTCTTTCCTCTCCACCCTCTACCTGCCCTCTCGATCCCATCCCCTCTCACCTCCTTCGCTCTCTTTCTCCCACTGCCTGCTCTTACCTCGCACACCTTTTCAACCTATCACTCTCCTCTGGTGTAGTACCCCTCTCATTTAAACATGCTCTCATCTCTCCTATCCTCAAGAAACCCAATCTCGACCCCACATCTCTTGCCAACTATCGCCCTATCTCTCTTCTCCCCTATGCCTCTAAATTACTTGAGCGAATTGTCTGCAGCCGCCTAACCAGGCACCTCTCGGACAATTCCCTCCTTGACCCTCTCCAATCCGGCTACAGCCTCCTCCACTCTACCGAAACTGCCCTGGCCAAGGTTACTAATGATCTCCTATCGGCCAAATCCAAGGGTCATTTCTCCCTACTCATCCTCCTTGACCTTTCCGCAGCCTTTGACACCGGGGATCACCCCCTCCTGCTGCAAACTCTTCTCTCTCTCGGCCTCTCTGGTTCTGTTCTCTGGTTCACCTCATACCTCGCTAACCGCTCCTTCTCTGTATCCATGTCTGGTTCTTCCTCCTCCCCCTACCCTCTCGCTGTAGGAGTCCCACAGGGCTCCGTTCTCGGCTCTCTACTCTTTTCGCTCTATACTTCCTCCCTTGGTGCTCTGATCTCCTCCTTTGGCCTTCAGTATCACCTTTATGCTGATGACATTCAACTTTACATCTGTTCACTTGATCTTTCCTCCACCCTCCTCGCTCAGGTATCTGACTGCCTCTCCGCCATCTCCTCCTGGATGTCGGAGCGCTTTCTCAAAATCAACATTTCCAAAACTGAACTCATTGTCTTTCCTCCTCCCAGCCTCCCATCCCACCATGACCTCTCCATTGTCGTTAACAACACTACCATCTCCTCTGTCACCCAACTCCGCTGCTTGGGTGTCACCCTTGACTCCTCTCTCTCTCTTTTGCCCCCCACATTCATTCTCTTGCCAAAGCCTGTCGCTTCCAACTATGCAACATCGCACGCATCCGTCCCTTTCTCTCTCAGGAGGCCACCAAAACCATCATACATGCACTCATCATCTCCCACCTGGATTACTGCAACCTCCTCATCACCGGCCTCCCCCACTCCCCCCCTCCGCTCTATACTCAATGCGGCCGCAAGACTCATCTACCTCTCACGCCGCTACTCCTCTGCCTCCCCTCTCTGCCTTGCCCTACACTGGCTCCCCTTCCCCTACAGAATTCTTTTCAAACTCCTCACCACCACTTACAAGGCTCTCTCCCACTCTACTGCCCCTTATACCTCTAACCTCCTCTCCATTCACACTCCCACCCGCTCCCTGCGCTAGGCCAATGACCGCCGCCTCTCCTCCACTCTGATCACCTCTTCCTATTCCAGAATCCAGGACTTTTCCTGTGCAGCCCCCCTTCACTGGAATGACCTCCCTCGCTCCATCCGCCTCTCTCCTACTCTGTGCTCCTTCAAACGTGCACTCAAAACTCACCTCTTTCTCAAAGCCTACCAACCATCCACTTAACCCCCATCTCCTCCACTCATTCTCCCCTCTCTCCCATTCCCTCAACTGGCTCCTCTTGTGCCTGGTCTGTTTAACCCTCCCTTAGGATGTAAGCTCGCTTGAGCAGGGCCCTCTTCCCTCCTGTCTCCTTACCCGTTCTTCTGCTCCGTGTCTATTGCATCTGCCTGCCTGGAGTTTCTGAAGTATTGTGTCACGGGCACTAGGAGTCTTTACCCAGGGATCACCAGATGATGGACTTACCAGAGCAGTATAGGTGGTAATATGGTACTCTGGTAGCGGGGTGATCACGGAACAGGAGACAGCAGATGGTAGAGAATGCTCGTGGAAAGTCTATGATTTGCAGCACTGGTAATATGTAGTAATAGTACACGAGGAACTGAATGGACAAGGGAAACGTGAGGGTAGTCAGTGGTCTGCGGATAGCAAGTTGTACCACTGCTATAGTGAGGAGGAATGTCCAGAAGTAACGAGGAGGTGATGAGAGTCAGCGGTCTGCGTATAGCAAGTTGTACCGCTGTCTAGGTGAGGGAATGGAATCCAGGTGGAGGTATCCGGGAAGTCAGTGGTCTGCGTTAGCAAGTTGTACCACGGCTATGTGAAAGGATACTGGAAACAGGTGGCTCAGGAAACAGGGAACAGTGGTCTGCCTCTAGCAAGTTGTACCACTGAAATATATATGTGAGGAGGAGCACGGGGAGAGAAATGCAATGCAGAGTATACACGGGCACACTGAACTTGACCCCACGATGATATGCACAATATAGTAATGACTGAACAGCACTGCACAATAATACAAATTCACAAGAACTATCCAGGCAAAAGGTAACACAGTCAAATGATGGCAATAGTCTCAGCGGATAGTAAACTCCAGAGGAGAACAACTCAGTCCAGCAAGATATGCAATACACCAGCACAGTCAATGAGAAGTATGCATACCGTGGTTCAGGAGAGCAGGCTGTCAGACAGAAGTGCAGAGATACCTGAACGGCTGGAGGCCGGCAGGATACGAAGTCCCAGAAGGGTGGAAGCGGTAATCAAGTAGGTGCAGCGCACAGGTAGGTAGACCAGCAGGGATGGAAACAAATACTCAGGAAGCAGTAGTATATAGAACTGGACACCTGGAGAACACTGAAGAGTAGAGATGGTCTAGACGAGATGAAAGCAGCGGAGCATTGATCCAATGCAGACAGGCGAGTTGACACAAGCGGAGACACTGTAGAAGCACGGAGAGCGGATCAGCTGGCTGCAGACACGAGGAGTACTGGAGGGTTGCGATGAGCAGGGAACTGCAGATACACGGAGGCAGCGGATAGGAATCAGCTGGAGCAGTCACGATGAAACACGGGAGAGTTGAAGTGAGCATGAATCATGAATTGAGTCATTAATCATGAATTGAATCATGAATTATGATTTGAATCATGAATCATGAATTGAATCATGAATCATGAATTGAATCATGAATTATGATTTGAATCATGAATCATGAATTGAATCATGAATTGAATCATGAATCATGAAATGAATCATGAATCATGAATTGAATCATGAGTTGAATCATGAATCATGAATTATGAATCGAATCATGATTCATGAATCATGAATCATAAATCGAATCATGATTCATGAATCATGAATCATGATTCGAATCATAAATCATGAATTGAATCGTAAATCATGAATCATGAAATGAATCATGCATTGAATCATGAATCATGAATTAAATCATGAATCATGAATTATGAGTCATGAATTGAATCATGAATCATGAATTGAATCATGAATTGAATCATGAATCATGAATTGAATCATGAATCATGAATGATGAATCAGGTATAATGAATTGAATCATGAATCATGAATCATGAATTAAATCATGAATCATGAATTAAATCATGAATCATGAATCATGAATTAAATCATTAATCATGAATCATGAACTGAATCATGAATCATGGATCATGAATCAAATCATGAATCATGAATCATGAATTGAATCATGAATCATGAATTATGAATCGAATCATGATTCATGAATCATGAAAAATAAATCGAATCATGATTCATGAATCATGAATCATGATTCGAATCATGATTCATGAATCATGAATCATGATTCGAATCATAAATCATGAATTGAATCGTAAATCATGAATCATGAAATGAATCATGAATTGAATCATGAATCATGAATTAAATCATGAATCATGAATCATGAGTCATGAATTGAATCAAGAATCATGAATTGAATCATGAATTGAATCATGAATCATGAATTGAATCATGAATTGAATCATGAATCAGAAATTGATTCATGAATCATGAATCATGAATAATGAATCAGGTATAATGAATTGAATCATGAATCATGAATTGAATCTTGAATCATGAATTTAATCATGAATCATGAATTGAATCATGAATCATGAATTGAATCATGAATCATTAATTAAATCATGAATCATGAATTAAATCATGAATCATGAATCATGAATTAAATCATGAATCATGAATCATGAATCGAATCATGATTCATGAATCATGAATCTTAAATCGAATCATGATTCATGAATCATGAATCATGATTCGAATCATAAATCATGAATTAAATCGTAAATCATGAATCATGAAATGAATCATGAATTGAATCATGAATCATGAATTAAATCATGAATCATGAATTGAATCATGAATTAAATCATGAATCATGAATTAATTCATGAATCATGAATCATGAGTCATGAATTGAATCATGAATCATGAATCATGAATTGAATCATGAATCATGAATTGAATCATGAATTGAATCATGAATTATGAATCATGAATTGAATCATGAATTGAATCATGAATCGGGAATTGAATCATGAATCATGAATCATGAATGATGAATCAGGTATAATGAATTAAATCATGAATCATGAATTGAATCATGAATCATGAATCATGAATTGAATCATGAATCATGAATCATTAATTGAATCATGAATCATGAATTGAATCATGAATCATTAATCATGAATTGAATCATATATTGAATCATGAAAAATGAAATGAATCATGACTCATGAATCAAATCTTGATTCATGAATTGAATCATGAATTGAATCATGAATCAAATCATGAATCATGAATCGAATCATGATTTATGAATCATGAATCATGAATTGAATCATGATTCATGAATCATGAATCGAACCATGATTTATGAATCATGAATCATGAATCAAATCATGATTCATGAATCATGAATCAAATCATTATTCATGAATCATGAATCATGATTCATAAATCATAAATCATGAATGACGATTCATGAATCATGAATCATGAATCGAATCATGATTCATGAATCATGAAATGAATCATGAATCATAAATCATGAATCATGAATTGAATCATGAATCATGAATTTACTTATGAATCATGAATTGAATCATGAATTGAATCAGGAATCATGAATTGAATCATGAATCATGAATCATGAATCGAATAATGAATCATGAATCATGAATTGAATCATGAATCATGAATCATGAATTGAATCATGAATCATGAATCATGAATTGAATCTTGAATCATGAATCATGAATTTAATCATGAATCATGAATTGAATCATGAATCATGAATCAGGAATCATGAATTGAATCATGAATCATGAATCGAATAATGAATCATCAATCATGAATTGAATCATGAATCATGAATTGAATCATGAATCATGAATTAAATCATGAATCATGAATCATAATTTGAATCATGAATCATGAATAATGATTTGAATCATGAATCATGAATTGAATCATGAATCATGAATTATGATTTGAATCATGAATCATGAATTGAATCATATATTGAATCATGAATCATGAAATGAATCATGAATCATGAATCAAATCTTGATTCATGAATTGAATCATGAATTGAATCATGATTCGAATCATGAATCATGAATCATGAATCTAATCATGATTTAAGAATCATGAATCATGAATTTAATCATGATTCATGAATCATGAAGCGAACCATGATTTATGAATCATGAATCATGAATCGAATCATGATTCATGAATCATGATTCATGGATTGAATCGTGACTCATGAATTATAAATTGAATCATGAATCATAAATCATGAATCATGAATTGAATCAAGAATCATAAATCATGAATTGAATCATGAATCATGAATTGAACCATAAATTGAATCATGAATCATGAATTAATTCAAGAATTAAATCATGAATTGAATCATGAATTGAATCATGAATCATGAATTGAATCATGAATCATGAATTGAATTATGAATCATGAATTGAATCATGAATCATGAATCATGAATTGAATCATGAATCATGAATCATGATTTGAATCATGAATCATGAATTGAATCATATATTGAATCATGAGTAATGAATTGAATCATGAATCATGAATTGAATCATGAATTGAATCATGAATCATGAATTGAATCATGAATTGAATCATGAATCATGAATTGAATCATGAATTGAATCATGAGTCATGAATTGAATTATGAATCATGAATTGAATCATGAATCATGAATCAAATCATGAATCATGAATTGAATCATGAATCATGAATCGAATCATGATTCATGAATCATGAATCATGATTCATAAATCATAAATCATGAATCATGATTCATGAATCATAAATCATGAATCGAATCATGATTCATGAATCATAAATCATGAATCGAATCATGATTCATGAATCATGAATCATGAATCGAATCATAAATCATGAATTTAATCATAAATTATGAATCATGAAATGAATCTTGAATTGAATCATGAATCATGAATTGAATCATGAATCATGAATCATGAATTTAATCATGAATCATGAATTTAATCATGAATCATGAATCATGAATCAGGAATCATGAATTGAATCATGAATCATGAATCATGAATCGAATAATGAATCATGAATCATGAATCATGAATTGAATCATGAATCATGAAACATGAATTGAATAATGAATCATGAATCATGAATCATGAATTGAATCATGAATCATGAACCTTGAATTTAATCATGAATCATGAATTGAATGATGAATCATGAATCAGGAATCATGAATTGAATCATGAATTGAATCATGATTTATGAATCATGAACCAAGAATTGAATCATGAATCATGAAATGAATCATGAATCATGAAATGAATCATGAATTGAATCATGAATTATGAATTAAATCATGAATCATGAATTAAATCATGAATCATGAATTAAATCATGAATCATGAATCATGAGTCATGAATTGAATCAAGAATCATGAATCATGAATGGAATCATGAATTGAATCATGAATCATGAATTGAATCATGAATTGAATCATGAATCAGGAATTGAATCATGAATCATGAATCATGAATGATGAATCAGGTATAATGAATTGAATCATGAATCATGAATTCAATCATGAATCATGAATTGAATCAAGAATCATTAATTAAATCATGAATCATTAATTAAATCATGAATCATGAATCATGAATTAAATCATGAATCATGAATCATGAACTGAATCATGAATCATGAATCGAATCATGATTCATGAATCATGAATCATAAATCGAATCATGATTCATGAATCATGAATCATGAATTGAATCATGAATCATGAATTGAATCGTAAATCATGAATCCTGAAATGATTCATGAATTGAATCATGAATCATGAATTAAATCATGAATCATGAATTAAATCATGAATCATGAATCATGAGTCATGAATTGAATCATGAATCATGAATTGAATCATGAATCATGAATTGAATCATGAATTGAGTCATGAATTATGAATCATGAATTTAATCATGAATTGAATCATGAATCGGGAATTGAATCATGAATCATGAATCATGAATCAGGTATAATGAATTAAATCATGAATCATGAATTGAATCATGAATCATGAATCATGAATTGAATCATGAATCATGAATCATTAATTGAATCATGAATCATTAATTGAATCATGAATCATGAATTGAATCATATATTGAATCATGAATCATGAATTAAATCATGAATCGAATCATGAATCATGAATCGAATCATGATTTATGAATCATGAATCATGAATTGAATCATGATTCATGAATCATGAATCGAACCATGATTTATGAATCATGAATCATGAATCGAATCATGATTCATGAATCATGAATCAAATCATTATTAATGAATCATGAATCATGATTCATAAATCATAAATCATGAATGACGATTCATGAATCATGAATCATGAATCGAATCATGATTCATGAATCATGAAATGAATCATGAATCATGAATTTAATTATGAATGATGAATTGAATCATGAATTGAATCAGGAATCATGAATTGAATCATGAATCATGAATCATGAATTGAATAATGAATCATGAATCATGAATTGAATCATGAATCATGAATCATGAATTGAATCATGAATTATGAATTGAATCATGAATCATGAATTTAATCATGAATCATGAATTTAATCATGAATCATGAATCAGGAATCATGAATTGAATCATGAATCATGAATCGAATAATGAATCATCAATCATGAATTGAATCATGAATCATGAATTGAATCATGAATCATGAATTAAATCATGAATCATGAATCATGAATTTAATCATGAATCATGAATCATGAAGTGAATCATGAATCATGAATTGAATCATGAATCATGAATTATGATTTGAATCATGAATCATGAATTGAATCATATATTGAATCATGAATCATGAAATGAATCATGAATCATGAATCAAATCTTGATTCATGAATTGAATCATGAATTGAATCATGATTCGAATCATGAATCATGAATCATGAATCTAATCATGATTTAAGAATCATGAATCATCAATTTAATCATGATTCATGAATCATGAAGCGAACCATGATTTATGAATCATGAATCATGAATCGAATCATGATTCATGAATCATGATTCATGAATTGAATCGTGAATCATGAATTATGAATTGAATCATGAATCATAAATCATGAATCATGAATTGAATCATGAATCATGAATCATGAATTGAATCATGAATCATGAATTGAACCATAAATTGAATCATGAATCATGAATTGAATCATGAATTAAATCATGAATTGAATCATGAATTGAATCATGAATCATGAATTGAATCATGAATCATGAATTGAATCATGAATCATGAATTGAATCATGAATTGAATCATGAATCATGAATTGAATCATGAATTGAATCATGAATCAGGAATTGAATCATGAACCATGATTCATGAATTGAATCATGAATCATGAATTGAATCATGAGTCATGAATTGAATCATGAATCATGAATTGAATCATGAATCATGAATCAAATCATGAATCATGAATCATGAATTGAATCATGAATCATGAATCGAATCATGGTTCATGAATCATGAATCATGATTCATAAATCATGAATTGAATCATGAATCATGAATCATAAATCATGAATCGAATCATGATTCATGAATCATGAATCATGACTCATGAATCATAAATCATGAATTTAATCATAAATCATGAATCATGAAATGAATCTTGAATTGAATCATGACTCATGAATTGAATCATGAATCATGAATCATGAATTTAATCATGAATCATGAATTGAATCATGAATCATGAATCAGGAATCAGGAATCATGAATTGAATCATGAATCATGAATCATGAATCGAATAATGAATCATGAATCATGAATTGAATCATGAATCATGAAACATGAATTGAATCATGAATCATAAATCATGAATCATGAATTGAATCATGAATCATGAATCATGAATTTAATCATGAATCATGAATTGAATCATGAATCATGAATCATGAATCAGGAATCATGAATTGAATCATGAATTGAATCATGATTTATGAATCATGAACCAAGAATTGAATCATTATTCATGAATCATGAATCATGAATTGAATCATGAATCATGAATTGAATCATGAATCATGAATTGAACCATGAATTGAATCATGATTAATGAATTGAATCATGAATCATGAATTGAATCATGAATCACGAATCATGAATCCAATAATGAATCATGAATCATGAATCATGATTCATGAATCATGAATCATGACTCATGAATCGAATAATGAATCATGAATCCTGAATCATGAATCATGAATCATGAATCGAATCATAATTAATGAATTGAATCATAAATCATGAATCATTAAATGAATCATGAATTAAATCATGATACATGAATTGAATCATGAATCATGAATTGAATCATGAGTCATGAATTGAATCATGAATCATGAATCATAAATTGAATCATGAATCATGAATCGAATCATGATTCATGATTTATGAATTGAATCATGAATCATGAATTGAATCATGAATTGAATCATTAATCATGAATCATGAATTGAATCATGAATTAAATCATGAATCATCAATCATGAGTCATGAATTGAATCATGAATCATGAATTGAATCATGAGTCATGAATTGAATCATGAATCATCAATCATGAATTGAATCATGAATCATGAATTGAATCATGAATTGAATCATGAATCATGAATTGAATCATGAATCATGAATCAGGAATCATGAATTGAATCATGAATCATGAATCATGAATTGAATAATGAATCATGAATCATGAATTGAATCATGAATCACATGGACTCTTCAATCACATCTAACTGCAGCATCTTCTCGATCTCCTTTCTCACGTCCACCCGTCTGTCTTCTGGAATACGATACGGCTTCTGCTTTACAATGACTCCTGGTGCAGTGACAATGTCGTGTTCGATTAGAGTAGTCCGCCCAGGAATGGAAGAGAAGACATCCCTGTTCCGGCAAATCATTTCTTCAGTCTGTTGTCTCTGCTGAATGGATAAAGCTGGCTCTATGGGCACTTCAGACTTTTCAATGGCAGTACTCACTACCTGAGGAGAGGTTTCCTCATCAAGCCAGGGTTTAAGGAGGTAAACATGATATATTTGCTCCTCCTTTCTCCTACCTAACTGGCAGACTCTGTAATTGATAGGACCGACAGCCTCTAGAACTTCATATGGACCCTGCTAATGGGTGAAAAGTTTGCTTTCCTGGGTGGGAACCAGGACTAGGACCTTGTCCCCAGGCTTGAAAGACCGAACAACAGCACTTTTATCATAACTTTTCCTCTGTCATTCCTGAGCCTCTTTCACATGTTGCTGCACAATGGGCCCTATCTTTCCTAGCCTCTCATACACTTGGGACACAAATTGTACCAGATTTGTCTCCCTGGGACCTTGCTGCTCCCACCCTTCTTTTAACATATCCAAGATACCCCTGGGCTGTCTATCAAACAATAACTCAAAGGGACTAAACCCTGTTGAAGCTTGAGGTACCTCACGGATGGCAAACATCGAATAGGGAATAAGAGTGTCCCAATCTTTTTTCTCTTGAGCCACTGCTTTCCTGAGCATGTGTTTTAATGTGCGGTTAAAGCGTTCCACCAAGCCATCTGTTTGTGGATGGTATACAGAGGTGTGAAGTGCCGTAACCCCTAGCAACTGGCACATGTCCTTCATCAGTTTAGACATGAATGGAGTACCCTGATCTGTGAGAATTTCTTTGGGTATTCCCAAGCGTGTAAACATCAATACAAGTTCTCTAGCTATGGTGCTGGACTTTATGTTTCGTAGGGGAATTGCCTCTGGATACCTGGTTGCATAGTCAAGCACCACTAATATATATTGGTGCCCATGTACAGCTTTTTCCAGTGGCCCCACAAGGTCCATAGCTATCCGTTCAAAGGGAACTTGTACTATTGGTATTGGAATGAGAGGTGCCCTGTACATGGGTTTGGGACAGGTTCTCTGACAAATGGCACAGGACCGGCAATCCTTTTCCACTGCCATGTGTACACCGGGCCAGTAAAACCTAAGCAGAACTCGTTCCCGTGTTTTATCCTCCCCTAGGTGTCCCCCACAGACATGTGTGTGTGCTGCTTTAAACACTAGGGGTACATGGACCTGAGGAACCATTAATTGTTCTACTTTTTCCCCCTGTACATTAGCAACTCTATAAAGGAAATTATTTTTAACAATAAAATATGGTATACCTTCTGCAGGCTGGGCGGCTTTCGCTACCCCATTTACCTCAGTCACACTTTTAAAGACATGTTCCAAAGTTGCATCATTAAGTTGGTCTCGAGCAAAGCAGGTGGATGCTTTTGTGGAACTCCTGCTGTGAGTTCCAGGATGGCATTCCGGTTTGGCGGTTCCCAAAGATCGATGTCCAGATGTCGTGGATTTTTAGGCGGTTCATTAAGACCGGGCTTCCGACCGTTGCATCAGTTGCCGGCATGTCCGGCCGGATCCGCTCACCGAGGACATCATTAAACAGTGGGAAGTCTAGCCCCAAAATGATTGGATATGGGAGTTTAGGTGCTATGGCAGCTACCACCATAACAGTTTTGTCTTTAAGTGTGACTGGTAGTATTGTTCTTTCATACTCCTCTGTCGTGCCATGTATGGAAAGAACCTTCACCTTGGGCAACCAAGAAGTTATGGTTTCGGGTAAGGCAGAGCTGGAAACCAATAAGAGTTCACTCCCCGAGTCAACCAAGGCCAGAACAAGGTTTTGGTTGATTAGCACAGTCACCCGGAACAAACAAGGACTTCCTGATGTGGGACTCATGGTAAAACAGCTTGGAAATGCAGGCCCAATATGTGCCATGGAACAGTCCATGGGTTCCTGTAGTTTAGGACACTCTGCCTTAAAGTGGCCTGGCTCACCACATTCAAAACACTTCAGATTAGACAGCTTTGCACCTGGCCCTCTGTCCGTAGCAGTTTTGCCATTGGGCCCTGTAGCAAGGATTGTCAAACCTGGCTTTTGGCGTGGCAGCGGCTTTGGCACAAATGCAGGTTCTTTAGTCATTTGTTGTAGCGCACAAAACCTTTCTACCACGGTGGCAAGCTCTTCATAAGTTTGTGGGTTTGATTGCAGAACCCACCTTTGCAAATCGCGGTTCAGCCCCCGGATGCAGTGATCTATCGCCACAACTTCAATAATCCGAGAAGCCGAATTCTCCTCAGGCTGCAGCCATTCCTTTAAAATTTTAGAAAGCTCAGCCACTTGCGCTCTGACCGTTTTTTCTTTATCATAGCGCCATTGGTGATAGCACTGGGCTCGGCCTGGCCTGGAAACTCCAATGCGAGCCAATATCTCAGACTTTAGGCACAAATAATCAGAGGCCCGTTACTCATCTAGATTCATATAAGATCGCTGAGCTTCCCCAGTCAGATATGGCGCAGTCTCTCAGCCCAATCTTTAGGAGGCCATTTTGCCCTTTTTTCAAGTCTCTCAAAGGACACCAGATATGCTTCTACGTCATCAGCTGGTGACATTTTCTGGAGAACAGGACCAGGTTGTTCATTTCTGTCATGCCTCACCTAGCTTAACTTTTCTCTTAAGAGCCTTGTGTTTTCTACCTGTGCCTCGGCGACTCGTAGCATCTGAGCTTGCTGTTCTTGCTATGCAGTGGCCACATTCACGAGTGTTCTCAGTACTTCCTCCATGTTGACGTCTGCGCGGGTTGGGTAGCGTAAACTTGCTTCCCGGAGTATCCCACTCCTGACACCACTTGTAACAAGAACCCGCTACTGCTGAAGCACACGCGAACAACTTCTTCCTTTTTATGTAGTTTTATTGTCAGGATGGTAAATGTTTTGACACCGTATACTTTCACAGCAATTATGGAGACCCTAAACGCTAGCTATACATAGACCAGCTGTCTCTCAAGACCAGCCAGCTTCCCCAGCGTTGGTCTCAGTGCACAAATGACACAAACAAGCTTTTATGCATGATACTCCTCCCCCAGCCCTAGCTTGATGGGCAGGTGGCACACCCACCTTCTCTTTAAGAGAAAACGCCCATCACTGGCCTCTGTTTGCACTAACAGACACACCCTGTCTGTTTGCTGAGAGGAGATCATGTAAGTTAACAAAACTTTAAACTATACATAAGTCTTTACTTGGTTTAACCTGAATCTAGGTGCATAACTGCGCCAATGTCTTACAATGCTTGTATGTTTTCTCAGCATCTTGTCAGATAAATGCCTCCCTTTGTTACAATATATATATATATATATATATATATACATATATATATATATATATATATATATATATACACCCGCTTTCTCTCTGTTACCACAAGGAACCTCATTAATTAGGTATTTCCCAGTGGGGTACTTAGCTGCTGAGGACCCAAGGTCTGTTTGAGGATGAAGAGGGAAGGAACCAGCCGCTGTAATTTAATAGCTGATGTCCCCGTCTTCTGTGAGGGGAGTAGTAAACTGTGCACCTCTCATTTAGGTGTTATGGTGGGTGCTCTGCTCTCACTCCCCGCACTGTTTGTTCTCTCATTTTTCTGGCCAGTGAGATCCAAGTTCCCCCCTCCGCCTCAGTGAGGGACCTGGTATCTCCCTGTAATGGCCACTCACTGATCAGGGCACAACGCTCTATGCCTGAGGCAGCGCGGACCTGTCAGGAAAAATCAGTGTCAGCCTTGTTAACGCGCGGCTGTCACTGCCTCTAACTGAAGAAATCTTCCAGCGTAACTGAAATGAATGGAGCGGTGCTCCGTTTAGTTCTATGGGTGTAGGTGCTGCTTACAGCACTTACCCCGTTCTAAGCAAAAATAAACAATAATAAGAATAAATAAAAGAAAATCTATTTTAACTAACAGCAAGTACTGCAGAGCAGTACTGAGAACTGCCCAACTCCTTGGGCACTTAAATAACACTGAGGAGCTTCAGGGGTTGCACAGGGGAGGCGCTTCTGTCAACAGTTACATTAACAGTTTAACTATTTAAGTGCCAACTCCATGTGCCCTCATACAACACCTATGGTAGCAGTGTCCCCCAGATTGGATGAAAGAGAAAATAAATTAGTATTTTGAATGTGAAAAAACACCTTTTAATACTTCAAAACCATGTACTAAATATATCAGAATTTTAGCAGTATGAAGGCACAGCAAAAAATGTAAAAATAAAAGTTAAAAGCATAGGCAAAACCTTTCACTTGCCACAAAGAGAACGTTAGAAGAATTTTCCTCAACGAATCTGAAGGTGTGTCTGCACCATAGTGTATTATGTATTCTAGTGCATACTTGCCAACTCTCCCAGAACGTCCGGGAGACTCCCGCATTTTGCGTGAGTCTCCCGGACTCCCGAGAGAGTGTGACAATCTCCCTGATCTGCCCAGAAGTGGGCAGAATACGGTTCAAACGCAGCGATTCACCGGGAATCGCAGCGTTTGGCCCCGCCCCCACTGTAAAATGACGTGATTTGCGTAATTACATAATGGGGGCTAAAATGACGCGATTTTCGGGGCCCCGCCACCTACACGCCTACCTCCTACTAGCAGCTCCCAGGAAAAAAAAATGAAATGTTGGCAAGTATGTTCTAGTGTTCCCATTATATCGTACCATGTATTAAAGCTGCAGACATTAAAGTAAACTTTTCAGAAACTGTGTAAAAAGTCTGTTTCCATATTTTTTTTTCTAGACTATCAGTGTAAAAGCACATTTAAAAAGATAAAGAATGCATGTTAAACTGTTCAAATGAGCACCAACATGTACAAAGCCTAATACTAGATATGGAGATTTTTGCATTTCCATATAAATCCTTCAATGAGGCTGTAGGGCAACAGCCTCACGGTTACATTTACCACAAGGAGTCAGGGCATTGAAAAACAAAACAAAAAATAAACCCACACCAAAAATCAGTAAGATGACACCAACTGTTTATGACCAAAAGCCACCCTCAAGGGGAGGACAGGAATGAACAGCTCACTGGAGGTCCTTGACCAAAAAGGTGTATTCCGCAAAAGCAGCAGTGTCCCCTTTAAAATTCAGAAAAGTATTATGGGACAACTAGATGGCCATTCTACAACCTTGGTCACTTGAAAGGGCATTGGGGAGGGGATTCAAGGGGGCTCAAAAGAAGCACACTGAGGGACCTTTAGAAGCAGGGCTAGGCCTCACAGGTACAAGGGAGTATACATGTAAGAGCATCTAAAATGGATGAATTCTGAGAAGAACGGAAGGTACAAAAACAACAACTGGAAGGAAGTCAGGGCCAGGCCTTTTTCCAGGATTTTCTGAGGAAAACACTAGTGAAGGAGAAAAAACAACAACAAAAAACAGACCGTGGGAGGGGTAGTAAAAGCTAAATTTTTGAGTTGAAGGCTCAAACTCATTTTCGTGAGGTAATTTTACCTCATGAACACACATGCGTAGCGGCGCAAATGAGTGCAAAAGCTGGATCAGTGCCATACAGCTGAGCTAATCCGGCTGGCTGTATGCTACGGTAAAGGCTCTGACCCAGGTGAAACAAGCAACATTTTTGCTGGCAGGTTCCAAATTCTAGCTGAGTCGAATTTATTATAGCTACTTCGAAATCGGTGAGTATATATTGTGGTGCCAGGTCGATCTCAAACTCCATGGCATAATCCTGGAGTTGTTGTAGAAACTTTTGATAGCATTCCTGGCTTTTACTGGAAAGTGATCCATAAATAAGTGCCACAAAACGTCTGGTGTGTTCATTAGTACCAACCATAGCATGGATGGTGTATATCTGCCTAAATAATGTTGGGCACGTTTTGAAGATGCTATCCATCATCCAATATGCGGCCTTCTGTAGTTTTTCCAAATTTTCACGAGTTGCAAACAGTAAAATTTGTTCGTTGCCAAATGTGGTGTCCTTCTGAGAAATTGCTCTCCATTTCTTTTAAATTGTCGGGGACATTTATATAATTTATAGACGTGGGCTGTGTCGGCATGCCAGTGAGTCTCACTCTCTTCACGGATTGCCTGAGAGCAAATCCATTTGGCATGTACATTGTGCTTGTTGATGGCATTTCAGTTGTGACATGCTGGATGATCTGTGCCTGGCTCTCCATCGTGTTACGTGCCCGTTCCCTGATGTTGTGTCTTGCTCTGGCAATATAATTATTTCTGCCCACGCTGCGTGGTTATGTTCAGTGTGTGAGATGCGCTCGCAGCTATTGGCAAATTCCACGTTGATGGCCTATGCACGACAACTGCCATTCTTAAACTCGTTACAACGCCAATAACACCTTTCTCCACGCTGTTTGTTCTTGGTGAAAAGAAATCCATCAACGTTGAGTAGATTTCCACCTTTCTGAGATGGCACTAGGGAAACAGATGCAATCGCCATAATTTCGGTAGTAGTATAATCCGCGTCTAAACAATTTCCTCGAAATTGCAGAGATTTGTCACAAAGGTGGATAACAGCAGAATGGAAAGCAGGTATCCCAAAGGGGTATATAGCAAAATCCGTTCTCTGTAAAAAAGTCAGGCAAAGCCAGGTATACAACACAAATTAGCAAACTTATTCAGTAGTAATAAGTAGCGATCTGACCTTGGTCGGAAGAAGATTTTATAGGGGCAGTTGTGAGGTTGGACTATTTACCTACATTACGTAATTATTTACATCATGAATGAATGTCTGAATTATAGCCCAAAGTTGCAGATGTCAGACTGTGTGTCTCTGCAGTAATTTTCTGTTTGTTATTAAGTTAGTTAACACTTGTAACATATATACCGTCAATTGACATGGTCACATGAACTTTATTAGCTTGTAAATTTGGCGACAGGTTTGAAGTTTGTTAATACGTGTAGACTGTAAGCCATAGACAATAGGAATTTCTTAACAAACAATGTGGGGAATTAGTATAATAAATTTACCTGTTGAATCAGATGCCATACATGTTTGTAATACAACGTTATTCCATATATAATAAATGTACTTTCTACAGCAAATTTAACATTGTGTTTTCATTTAATATTAATTACAACTTTGCAATTTTTAATTTCACAATAAAAGACACATTCATAAAACTGGTGGGTTACTGACCATGTTATATTAATGAATGTTACTATCAATGTTATGTAGCGTGTTTTAGGTGATTTTTATACAGGTTTTTAACAAACATATATTTCTTGCAATTAATGCCTGTTCTTGCAGGGCACACTATAGGGGTTATACTGTTTAAATTTTATTACTATGTAAACCTTGTGATTCTGACTAAATTTATAAAGTGATTGTTGGTCAACTTATGTCATAATGTCCTTTGTTTGACGTTAAAATATATATTTGTGTGTTGTTCTAAGTTTTTATTTGAAAATTTACAAAGTATATTATACTATATTTATCAAGTTAACCAGTAAATTAACCAAAAATTTACATTATATTGTAATATGGATGTTAATATTCACTGCAACCAGATTATCCATAGACACCTATGTATTTTAATTAATTGCATAGAAAAATTAACTTAGAATGAATTCAGACAGTGTAATTTGAAAAACAGCATTTTTTTTTATTAGAAATACAATCATTACCAATATGTAGTGAAAAACCACTGTGTGCAATATACAGTATATAAACATAAATTATTTTATGACGATAATAATGTACAATGAATTTCGCCAAATTTTGGGGTGAATGTGTTCAAATGGTTGGTAAAGCTCTGTAGGGTGCTCTCAAATTTAGGTCACTCTTTTTTAATTTCAGTTAGTGCATGTTTTCCTTATGAAGATATTCAATGAAGGTTTTGCTTTCATGGTGAAGCTGACTTTGTAACATCTGTTGAATGAAAAATAAAAAAGTTGTACATCACATATTTTTTACCAACCTTTAAAAATAATATTTTAACTATGAAAATTTATAAAGATTACCACTGCAAAAAAAGAATTATAAAAAACATGATTAGACCTAATGATTAGAAGTAATTTTTTTGCAATATACTTAGAATTAGAAATGCTGTTTCATTTACATTTATTCATTGTATATCTTGAGAGTTGAAGATGTTATCTTACACCGTGGTAATCGTTTATACCAGCGGTTCCCAAACTGTGCACCGCGACGCTGTCGCAGGGGTGCCGCGGGCCATCCAAGGAAAAACCATCAAAACAAAAACTTACAAATCTGCCGGGCACCGGGACCCAGCATCCTCCTCTCTCACGCAGCGTGAGAGAGGAGGATGCTGGGTCCCGGCGCACTGTGCCGCGCGGATTTGTAAATTCACAAGCTGCATGTGAGAGGAGGATGCTGGGTCCCGGCGCCCGGCGGATTTGTAAGTTTTTGTTTTGTTGGTTTGTTCCTGGCTGGCCCATGGCACCCCTGTGGCAGAGGGCAGAGGAGGGGGACAGCGCGGCAGAGGGCAGAGAAGGGGGACAGCGCAGCAGAGGGCAGAGGAGGGGGACAGTGCGGCAGAGGAGGGGGACAGCGTTTCAGAATGCAGAGGAAGGGGACAGCGTGACAGACGGCAGAGGAGGGGGAGAGTGTGACAGAGGGCAGAGGAGGGGGAACAGCGTGGCAGAGGGCAGAGGAGGGGAAACAGCGTGGTAGAGGGCAGAGGAGGGGGAACAGCATGGCAGAGGAGGGGGACAGCGTGGCAGAGGGCAGATGAGGGGGACAGCGTTTCAGAAAGCAGAGGAGGGGGACAGCGTGGCAGAGGAGGGGACAGTGTGAGAGGACAGAGGGGGCACCGTGAGAGAGGGCAGAGTGTCTGGATGCAAAGGGGGCAGTGTGTCTGGATGCAGAGGGGGCAGTGTGTCTGGATGCAGAGGGGGCAGAGTGTCTGGATGCAGAGGGGGCAGAGTGTCTGGATGCAGATGGGGTAGAGTGTCTGCATGCAGAGGGGGCAGAGTGTCTGGATGCAGAGGGGGCAGAGGGTCTGGATGCAGAGGGTCTGGATGCAGAGGGGGCAAAGTGTATGGATGCAGAGAGGCATTTTTGCATACAACTAAATACGTATTTCTGTCCTGACCTAAATACTTATTACATTTTTTTGACCCAACTACTTCTAAAACAGGACTGCTCAGTAATTATTTTGGAGGGGTGCCTTGAAAAAATTATTGAGACTCTAAGGGTGCCGCGAACTGCAAAAGTTTGGTAACCACTGGTTTATACGATTACCACAATTCCGACAGGGGCAATTCCTACAAAAAAAAGCGATATAATTGAAATCTGAATGTAAAATAAAGAGACTTACCTTTAACCCAACGCTGGAGATCACCGATGGAAGCACAATGCTGAAAGCAAGCCATTCTGATTGAAGAAGTGTTCGGCAGTGCGGGGTGACGTCAATACAAATTTAAAGTGGCAATGTGGGGAGCCCTAAGGTTAAGTGCTTAAACACTTGAGCTCACATTGCCGCTTTAAATTTGTATTGACAGCCGTTGCGATGACGTCACCGTGCACTGCCGAACACTTCTGCAATCGGAATGGCTTGCTTTCAGCGTTGTGCTTCCATCGGTGATCTCCAGCGTCGGGTTCAAGGTAAGTCTCTTTATTTTACATTCAACTTTTAATTATTTTGGGGGTTTTTGTAGGAATTGCCCCTATCGGAATTATCACCATAGATAAATTGTACCCAACCCATCTTACAAAACACTTGAGTAGACATTCTGTAGTTGAATTTACAATGTCTGTCAATAGATTATACAACCCACCCTAATAAAAAAAAAACTATACACATCCCAAAAGTTCAGAGTGAGAAAAGATAAGAAGGCTGTGAGAGTCCAGATAGGGGTGAAACAGTCACTGAAATATATAGATAAAAAAATAACTAATAAAAAGGACCAAAGCAGAGAGATTTGTTGGTTGACAATTGTAATTATCTGATGTGCTGCTGTGAAGCAGGGCAGGCGATTCTCCTGTCTTCAACAATGAGACATGGTTGGCGACTGGCACTGTTACAACATGAAACCTACAAAGAGTGGCATAAAAGGCCTGTGACCAAATGCATTTTTGCAACAGGAAAAGAGAAGGGATAAGGCAGAAACAAGAAAAGAAAGCCATGGTCAAGGAAAATACAAGATGGAGCCAGGGAAAGAGAAATGTCGGTTGACAATTGTAATTACCTGATGTGCTGCTGTGGCGCAGGGCAGGCGATTCTTCTGTCTTCAACGATGAGGCGGTTCTTCGGTGGAAGTTGTTTGGTGTTCACTTTCTGTATCATCTGTTTGCGTAGATATTTCCGAGGTTGGTACCCGAGCAGGTTGGGAATGCAATGCAGCACTTTCTTGGACATGTCTTCTCATCATTTCATTTACCAGGAGTTGCAGACTGATGGAAACTGCAATGCTCGCTGCAGCCGCCTGTTGCTGTGTTATTCACATTTCATTCACAGTTGCCCACATGCTGTGATATTTGGATGTTCCTGAATGCTGTAGAATGTTCCATTTGACGCATTCCCTGGTTTAAAAGTGTTTGGGTAAAGAGATTCTGAAGATTCAAAAGCATGCGAATCACCAAGGCACGAGTGGTTTGGTCCTGTGAACTTGCATATTCACGCCCTTCTTCCTTGCGCTCTGTTGGTTCAGGTGAGATGTTAGGAGTTCAGCATGTGATGGAGGTGTATTTACCCGTTCTGCAGTTTCTTCTGTTGTGTCCGTGGCCTCAATTGTACCGTGGTCCACCTCTTCAGATTGCATGGTGTCCTGAAACTGAACTGTTGCTTGCTCAGATTCAGGTGGAGTGGCGTCCTCTTCCTCTATTGTTGCTTGGTGGGCTTCCATTTCCACTGTATGTAAATCTGCTGTTGGATGGACTTCTGTGGACACATTCCCCAAATCAATCACAGTATCTTCATGACTTCCATGCTCAGATAGTTCCTCAACAAACAGTTTTCTTCTCTCAGCTGATAACAGAGAGTAAAAATGGTTAACTATTAATTTATATTTTTGTGGCAGGACATATGAGAACATTACAGGTTTAACGGTAGTATGTACTAAATGGAAATACCTTGCACAGAGGAAACTGAGGAAGCTGATGATTATTTGTGTCCAAAGACTTCCCAGTTTTCTTCTGAGTCATGGACAGACTCCTCAATTAACCCTGAAGTTGGCGTATCTGAAATTACAACTTATTTTAGTTTGGAGAGTATTTAATTTATACCTTAAAGTTCCTTTACAAATAAGCTACAATTACCTGTTGAGAAACAAGTGCTTTTTTTCCTCTTGGTCCTGTTGAAATCCCTTGCCTTGGCTTTTTTAACTGTGATAAATTAAAGAAGCAAAAATGTATTTATTTTGGGAAAACTACTGTTAGTTAAAGGTTGCTGAATGTGGTGCTGTGAACAGTATGCCTAAATTAACCAGTCTAAATTATATTGGAAAACCCTTACCATGGGACTTCAATTTCCCTTTTGGAGTTTTCACAGGAGAAACATCTTCATCCAATGTGTTCAGGTCATCGCGCACTTCTCCTGCCATTTCTTCCAGACGACCTTGTGTCTCTTCTTACCATCAGGCCATTAGGTGGTCTTCGCAATCTTCGCCTTGATACTTTTCCGGCAATCATGAAACCGCTTCGTACAAGTTTCCTCATTGCGAGGGATGCCACACAGCTTTGGCGATGGAACTCCAGATCTTCGTTCTGATCTTTGTAGCTGGTCTTCATACCCACTTTGCCAAGGATCTTGTCCTTGAATCGCAAAACCTATAAAAAACAAAAATATGAAATGGCATTATTTTTTAAAAGGGTATTTTATGGCAGGGGGTGCGGATTTAAGTACATTTAAAAAGATAGTTGTTGTCTTTACAAATGTACATGTATACAAACAGTCAAGATTAAATAGATAAACATGGGGTGAATTGACACTTGACTGAACAGATTACAGATAGAAAATAGCCCTATTGTAAGCAGTGTAAAAGCCATAAAATTAGTGTGTACAGTTCTAATTTAGACAGAAAAGATACAAAAGATATAGGTCATCCCAAGAGCTTTTGTTTGAAGTTATTGTTTTTAATCAAAATTACATTAAATGTTAACCCCCCTAAAATTTTATATATATACACATACGCACATCTATAATATAAATGCTTAGTGGCGTGTGTTAGTCTGTCTGTGCGTGGAAAAAATAAACCCAAGCTGCAGCGCCACCTGCTGGGCGGAGTTATACACTGACCTACTAAATTCTTAGTGTGTGTGTGGGAAAAAAAATTCAGAAAGGGCTGTAATTTGTTAATTTAATTTGTTAATTGTTAAAAGTGTTTATAAAGATTTTAAAAAAATATATATATATATTTCTTGAAGGAGAAGTGACAGTTGGGAGTGGTTGGTGGTTGCCGGGGGTGACAGTGGGGAGTGGTTGGTGGTTGCCGGAGGTGACAGAGTGAGAGGAGTGTGATACTCAGGACCGCTGAGAGAGATCCCTGTGTCTGGATAGACATCTGGATAGATGTGGCGATGAAAATGAAGGATGAGGTGATGGATAAGAATGATGAGGTGGTGACATGTGGACAAAACCACGTTAAAAAAGGGCGCTTACGTCGGAAAGTAACGCTCTTCCCCTGAGGAGGCCTGGGCTATGGCCCAAATGCATGACAAGAACCTTTTTAACACCTTAAGTAGCTTGATTTGACTAGAATGCATGAGTATCATGCACGGGTTAACTTGTACATATATATATATATATATATATATATGTATATTTATATATATAAGCTTTGCTATTGATATCATGTTTAGCTGTGGTGAAATTTAACAACATGATGTGAAAATAAAAAATATTAAAAGGTCTAAGGTCAATATTTAGTAGCAGTCAAAGTAATAAAATACATTGGGGGGGGGGAATATTAGTTTTTAAGGCTTATTTGGGTGTTGCTCACAAGCCAGCCCTTGCTACATGTAAGCCCCTATACCTTGGAGGTTAGTGCATCTGATTGTAACATTATTTTAATGGGGTTCTAAGCATATTTTGCAAGAAAATTATCACTATTACAGGTGACTGTTTATTTGAACATATACATTGGGTCTGGGGGCTTAGGGGAATAAAGGAAAATATCACTTTGTTACCTGAGGAACCAAGACTTTATTTTCAACTTCGCTAAAGCGTGTGGCGCGATTTGAAGTGCTGGGCCCCTTGTCACCGTCATCATCCTCGCTCGATTCCTGGTCACCCATGTCCTGTTTGTCTTCTGCCTCTGGGAATGGCGGATGTTGATTGAGCTGGAATGGATTCAGTACTCTGAACCATTGCTTCCTCTTCACTTGAGTCTTGAAGTCGTCGCTCTTCCTCGGCCTTGTCCTGTGAAGAAACACACCTTCTACGATCCCTAGACATACTGTGAGATTAGAGAAGTACAGAATAAAAAATAATTTGTGCTTTTAAAAAAACAGTTTTGTTGTCCACAATTCGGTCGCAACTGAACTGTGCACCACTGGTAAAGGAATTCTGGACGCAGTACCCGGGTCAGCAAAGCCAAATCCACCACAACAACCAGCAAGGTCACTAGAATCGTAGAAATGGCAGCGTGCATATTCGCGCCCAAGATTTTGATAGTAGGGGTTTTGAGGCGTGAAATGTATCAATGTTATGCTAATCTTTTAATTTGATAGGATAGTATTAATATATTCAGATTTCTGTGACATCATCAGTGTATTAGGAGTTTAAGTACCTATTTTTTGTACAACCGTGACTCTATTGATAAGACAATTGGATAAGCCTGTTTCAGTACCTGTTCTTTATTTGAACAACTATGACCTTATTAACAAGCCAATTTTATTGGGTGTTTGTTTTGTTTAATATACTGTTTTGTTGATAATTGTGTTTTGACACCAATAAATATAAATGAGCATGAAATAAAACATATTGATATATTTCAATAATGGGTTCTTTTTTTGATTTATAACTATCAGCATTGTTTTCAACCATTTGCGTGGGTGGATATTTTAAATTTTGATATATTATACATTTGTTTTTGAATGTATTTAATGTTTGGGTTGATTTTTAATGTTTTTGTGTCGATATTTATGAATGTGGTTTTCATTAATATTTCTATATTTATGTAGGGATCGGAATTAGTCGTGATTTCTATTAGTAGGTGTTATTCTGGATCGTTCATTAATTTGATTGTGTTCAAATATATTTCGATATTTCTGTAGTTATATGCCTCTGGTCACGATTATTTAGGTTGTAATTTGTTTAATTACGTGTTTTAATATTATCAGGTTTTTTTGTGTAGGTATGTTTGATACAGGTTTTTAGAATATGTTGTGATTAAATATGTCATCATTGTCATTTAGTAATTGTTTTAATGTCATTATTTTGGTAATGTCTTAATTTAGTTGGTTGGGTAATGAATCGCGTCTAAATATTAAGGATCGTTATTTTCGCGTCAGAATTATTGTAATTCTTCTAGGACATTACTACCAGTGTCAGACTGGGACATGAAAGGCCCACTACATTGGGGTGTGACCAACTGTAAGGAGTGTGTGGTCAGTCATTAAACGGAATGTGGTCAGCGCATGAGGACAACATATGGCACCATAATGTGATCCATAAAGAAAAAGTGGACATTGCAAATAAGGCCAATTTGGCATGTATCATGTAAAAGAGCTAGAGATGCAACTCCACTACACTTGGCTTTTTAACTGGGTCACAGCAATGCTTGTCCCTGATTTCATTGTCATTGTGAAATCAGAACTGTATAGCAGAATGGAGGCATGAATAAGAGCTACTGCAGGGGTGCACGGAGGATTGTCAGGGGGGGGGTTTCTCCCCGCCGACCCAAAAAAAAAACAAAAAAAAAAACCTGAGAGAGAGCTCGCATGCGCAGCAGCTCCGTTTCGCCAGCGCTGTCCTATACAGCAGCCGCGGCGCTGTCTAAGAAGCGTCTGCGGTGGTGCTGTACAATACAGCACCACCGCGGACGCTTCTTTGACAGCGCCGCGGCTGCTGTATTGGACAGTGGCCACTTAGTTAGCGCAGGGGGGGTTTCTAGAGACTCAGAAACTCCCCCTACGTGCGCCACTGTACTGAGAGTGAAGATGTGAAGGGGCTGTCACTCCTGTGCCTGTCACCATCCCTGCATCTCCTACTTACTTATTCTCAAGTGCCCGCCAAAAGATGACTCATTGTCTCCAGCCTTTTACATTTGTCAACATTAAAATATTCTACATTTTTCTTTAATGTTTCTTTTTACTTTGGATAACAAATATTTCCTTATATTTTAAAGTGAATTTCAGTTTATACCTCTCTGTCACAAATTTGCACCCTAGGCTATAGCCTAGTTAACCTATTGGATAATCAGGCCCTGCAAGAACCCCCCACCCCTAATAATAATAATATATATATATAATATTTAAGAATAGGACTTTCATTTCTTTTAGATTTGTGCTCTGGCTTATATCAGACAACCTTCACCCCAATACTAGTATATATAATGTTTTCTAGTAGGGCGTTTTTTGTGTTCATTTGCTGGCTTATGCCAAAACCCCCCTCCCCCCAATAACAGTATATGTAATGTTTTTGTCAGGAGCCGCGGCGGCCTCGGGCACCGCCGCGACTCACTTCCGGTGTCAGTGACTGTCCCGGCCATCTCCATGGCGACCGGGGCATCACTTCCGGTTTCTCGGGCCTGACCGTTGCCACGGCAATGGCCGGACGCCGAGTGTAGCAAGCGATGCGCCCCGGCAAGTGAGGCAGCCGGGCGCATGCGCTAGGGCACACCTGGGATGCATTTCAGGCCTAAGCCCTGATTGGCCAAAGTCTGTATATAAGGCAGGGAGGGCTTAGCCTCCCTGCCGGTTATAGCGCCCAGTTACCTGTTAGCCTAACCTGCTCCTGCTCCTGCCTTGTATTGGTGAAAACCTGTTGGACTGATTCCCTGTGTATGACCCCTTGCCTGGATTTGGACCCTGCCTGTGTTTCTCGTGACCCTGACCTCTGGCTTGTTTACCGACCTCCCTGTCTGCTCGTGACCCTTGACCTTGGCTTGTTTATTGGAACTGCTACCTGCTGCCAGCCCTTGACCTCTGCTTGGACTTAACTTCGCTTGCCTGGGTTCTCCCCAGCTGGTACACACTTCACGACCCTCTGTCAGTCTGCAGCCCAGTCTGTCCCCACCATCAGGGGCTGCAGTGAACACCTGACTGGCAGAGTAGACTCCGGGTTGTGTTGTGCCGGCTGGAGGGGTTCCTAACAGTTTTCTAGTAGTTTTTTTTGTATTATTATTACTATTTGCGCAGTGGCTGTGTTAGTTTTTTTTATTGTGTCAGAACCCCCCAACCCCCATTAACAGTATATAGTCTGTTATGTTTACCAGTAGTGCTTCTTTATGTCAACTCCCCCCATTAACAGTATATTAATTTTTGGGCTACTGGTAGTGCTTTTTTAATTGAGTCAGAAACCAATCCAAACAATTTTCCATTGTCCTGTCCTGCAGTCCACTGAATCAAACTTTTCATAAATTCTTTGCTTCTTTCTCTTAAAGATTGCTAGGTCCCACAATTGGAATGGCTGATTTGTCTGCTATATGTTTTACTGATGATCTTGTCATCTTCCTCAAAATTCTTCAGCTAATGTTTCTGTTCCAATTGGTACAGAATATGTTGCAATCTCTTAAGGTGGAGTGTGTTTGTTCTTTGCTGAAACTAAGCTGAACTTGTATTAATGTAAGAATTCTTTCATGTTTTCTGTCCTATTGCTTGTTCCAAAATGATGCTTGTGATGCATAAGCCTAAGCCACATGTCATTAGCAAAGCCACAGGTTGCATGCACAGAGTGAAATAACACAGGTATCATACATGCCACATTATTATGCACAACAATGACAAGGGAATGTGTGTACTGCTAGAAGCCTCGTCCTACTAAATAGATATTACAGGAAATAATGCCTGGTGGATATGGCTGCAAGGTTTGTCTTATGACAGCACTGGAGGATATTAGGGTAACTGTTTTGTTATTAGAGGTCGGTCTTATCCATAGTCAGTTGAAGAAACAGAAGCACAGTGATTTCATAATACTGTAACTTCTGAAAACACCATAACCGTCAAGAGTAATACTCATGTCACATGCTCATGTTCTGCAACTTTTTTATGTCTCTGTGCTCAGACTTGTTTAGTTGCCTACTAACATATCCTTCCAATATTCCCTTCATAAAAATGTATCTGACTTTGTTTAATAAATTTAACTAATATGAAACATGCTAGCACAATCGCATTTGATCAGCCTGCCAGAGCAGAATATGAACACCTCACCGCACTGTTGCATCTTTCCCTGACATCCTGAGATGCCTACCAGTCAAATATCTCTCCTTAATATATATCTATATATATATATATATATATATATATATATATATATATATATATATATGTGACCAGTGTGATCACCACAGAAGTGAAGTGCTGCATGCATCTGCAAGAAAACGCTTCCTTTGTAACAATTGTGTATGAGCCCTAAATGTACCCAGTGATTGGTGGTGGTTAGAATTAATAACAGTGTAGGGAGGGTAGGCAGACAATGGCATAAGTGAAGAGCTATTCCAAGGGTTTGCTGGTGATATAATAAGTGCAAAGGAGGAAGTATTAATGATATTGTCAATGCAATGGGGTATAGCCATATGTTCAACACAGTGATCTGAGAATAGGACCAGTGCAAGGTAGAAGGCAGACAATGGAATCAATGCAAGAAACACTAAAATATCACCAGGGCTGGAATAAGGCTCTGGGGGGCCCGGGGCACTTAAGACAGGGGGTGTTATCATTTTAGATACATTTTAGATAAATACACAGGCAAAATTGTGTGCACTACTGTTAGGTGCTCGCAGGTCTGCCTTTCATGAGTAGTACAGTGTGAAGAAGGATATACCTACTAAATGTCCTTCCTGTCGGACCAAATCCTGACTAAGCAAGACAGTCATCCAAATTCGGGATTGCACAACCAGATTCAGGATAGTTGGCAGAATGTCCTGCTCTCTCCTACCTGTTCTTGTCACTTTCACCACCTGTGGCTGCTGCTGTCTTTAGATCAGTTGCTGCTTGTCTGGATACTGGAATGTTAGAAGCCCTATTTGGAAAAAAAAATGATTACATAAAATTTAGAAAACTCCAACCAGCCTGGCATTAAATCAATAGCACCCACATTTAATAATTAGGCACCCCTTCAGTCCCAACATTAAAATAATAGTATACACATTTAATAAATAGACTTCTTTCCCTCCAACCAACTGCAACATTAAAGTAATAGTATTCCTATTTAATAAATAAACCTATTTCCCTCCCTCCAAACAGCCCCAGCAATAAATTAAATAGCATTTGCGTTTAATATAACCATTTCCTACAACCACTTCCGGCATTAAATAATTAATATTTACATTTAATAAATAGTAATATCCTCCCCAAACTCAGCCCCACATTTAATTAATAGCCCCAATCCACCCAAGCATTGACTTAAAAAGCCCCACCAAAAACTAAATTGCTCCACCATCACCCCACAAATCAAATAGCACCCATTAAATAATTAGCCCCAACCTAAACGCCACCATTAAATTAACAGCCTACTTCCCACGGACGTGCTATTAAGGCAGCCCCCTTCCTTCCCTCCTATCACACAATATAGTAAGACCCTCTCCCCATAGTTTGGTATAGGCAACCCACCTCCCTATAGTTTGTTATAGGCAATCCACCTCCCTATAGTTTGATATAGGCAGCCCCTCTCTCTATAGTTTGGTATAGGCCGTCCCCCCTCCCTATAGCTTGGTAGATGCAGCCCCCCTCTTCCCTATAGCTTGTTAGGTGCAGCCCCCCACCGTCCCTATAGCTTGGAATGTGCAGTCCCTCCCCTCCTTATAGCTTAATAGGTGCAGTCCCCCCTTCCCTATAGCTTGGTAGGTGCCACCCCCCTCCTTATAGCTTTCTAGGTGCAGCACCCCTATAACTTGGTAGGTGCAGACCCCCCCCCCCCTCCCTATAGCTTGGTAGGTGCAGCCCCCCACCTTATAGCTTAATATTTGCAGCCCCCTTACAGCTTAATAGGTGCAGCCTCCTCCTTATAGCTTGGTAGGTGCAGCCCCCGCTTCCTATAGCTTAAAAGGTGCAGCCCCCCTCCCTGTACCTTAATAGGTGCAGCCCCGGCTCCTTATAGCTTAATAGGCGCTGCCCCCTCCCTATAAATTAATAAGTGCAGTCCCTCCTCCTTATAACTTAATAGGTGCAGCACCCCCTCCCTATAGCTTAATAAGCGCAGCCCCTCCTCATTATAACTTAATAGGTGCAGCCCCCCCTCCCTATAGCTTAGTAAGCGCAGCCCCTCCTCATTATAACTTAATAGGTGCAGCCCCCCTCCCTATAGCTTAATAGGTGCAGAGCCCCCCTCCTATTTGCTTAATAGGTATAGCCCCCTCACCTTTATTAGCACTGGTGGACGTTGCTCCTCGTTCCCAAGATTAGCAGACAGGAAGTGAAGTCTTTCTGCTTCCTGTCTGCTGCACAGTATTGTGGGACCCCATACAGCAACAGGCAGCCTAGCAAATGGCTGCCTGCTGCTGTCCACTGACCACCAATGCTTTTTATCATTAATCCCCGCCTGTGCCCCCCTGCCTACCTCCGCTCAATTGTTTCAGCAATGACCAATGTGTCTGAGGGGAAAGTAGGGGATGAGAGTAAGGGATGATAATCACAAGCCTGAAGCTTCATTGATAGACAGGTACATATAGAGGAAAGGGCATAAATAGGACAAGATATTCAACAAATTTCAAGTGATGTATTGTAGAAATGTAAGGAGGTAAGGGTGGGGGAGTCAAAGAATAAAGGTTTTATTGAAATACAGACACATATAGGGAAAAGGGGGACAAGGAGGGTGTTTAATTCTCTTCTTCTTTCTCAGGACTATCCATGACGGATGGATCAGCCAGCGACAGTGGTGGAAAGCACCTTCTCCTTTTTCAATACAAATACAAAGCGATTCCTGGCTAGCCATAAAGTGTCCTTAGCAGAGTTCAAAAGGCTCATAGCCTCCTGGATTGTCCTAGGAAATAGGCAGTTCCTGGGCACACTGTCTCTGAGTTCATGTTCCGGGTCATCCAATAGTGGCTGTACAGAAGCACAGTTCCAAAATAGGTGCTGAGATTTTTCCAACTTCAGGGTCTATAACTGCACATGTTCTGGGAGTGCATGAAGGTCCTGAAAAGGCAGACCCTCCTGGATAGACTTACATGCCAAATCTTTGTGTCTGTTACTGAGCCCCATGGAAGACATGTTCTACCAGATAAACTTTGCTGTATCAGGCTTCATTATGACTCCATTGTGTCCTTAGCTCTAATTAGCTTGTGGATAGGTTTAGGTTTCCACAAGTGTGGCTTAGCCACCTCTAGATGGTACTCCTTCACAAATATGGGCACATTCAAGTAAAACTAGGGAATGTCCCACTTGTCCCAGCCAAGGCCCTTCCAAAGAAGCAGATGGAAAAAGTGAGTGATGGAGTTGCCCACAGAGCAGTTGTTCTTCTCACAAAGAACATACAGTTACAATAAAAGAAGGCATCACATTTTGGGGATATTTGGGATCCTTTTTCCACCTTTGGGGTGTTCTTTGTACATAACTACTCACTTTACTCTATCCATTTCAGAGCCCCAAATGAAGTGAAACACTGTTCTTGAGAGGGCCTTGCAGACAGCGACCAGAGGTGGAAGGATCTCATTGCACAGCACAAGTGCTTTCCCTTTCATGGCAAGGTCTCTGAGACTCCATAGTCCAATTTATTGTCCGACTGTCGCCAGTCTCTCCTCCCAACATTTCAGGGCCTTGTTCTGTCCACTTAGCCAGGCTCCCAAATCTTGATGAATTTCTGCTTAATAGTGAAAGGGAATGCATCAGAGGATGACAGATGCCACTGCCCAAACAGCATTGCCTCTGACAATAGCCGCAGTTGACCTTTGCTGCTTGAAGCTCGGCTGAAATTCTTGCATGTCTAGATATGTGTTGTTAATGATCAGCACAGTAGACAGTGACATCTTCCATGTAGAGTGAGCGTTTGGCAACAAGCAAAACAAAGAGGTGAAAGAGAATAGCCTTATCTGACCCCAGACAAAACTGTAAATCTGAGCTGTAAATGTCAAGGTACATCAGGTTAACATATGTTACGAGCCGCACTGGTTGCGGGTACCGCTGCGATTCGTTTTCCTCTTTTGCTGTCACTTACGGTTTCCGGCATGACCGTTGCTAGGGCAATGGCTGTACGCCGACGCGTCCCGGCAACACAGGGCAACCGGGTGCGTGCCTCTTAATGACATAAAAGCCTACAGGCTAATTAGGTGTTATTACATTAATTAAGCAGTGCTTGGGGGGCTGATTATGTCATAGAAATCCCTGTTCCTGATTGGCTGCATTTAGTATTTAAGGCAGGGAGGGCTTAGCCTCCCTGTCGGTTACAGCGTTTAATTCCCTGTGGAAAGCTGACCTGCTGTGTGCTGAGTTGCTGATTCCTGTTAGATTTTCTGTTTTGATCTTGGCTTTGTTTTGGACCTGCTTAAACTCTGATTGCCCTGACCTCTGCTTGTTATTTGTATATCCCTGCTTTCTGCCAGCCCTAACCTACTGGCCTGTCCTTGACTATTCTGCTTGCTTCGGGCGTCTGACCTCGGCTTGCGTCTGACCATCTGTTATCATCTGAATTGTTTCCTCCGGCCCTGCCGCTGCGGTTTTGTTAATAAACTTACACTACAATAGAGTTAAGACCTGGGGGCATCCGAGTACCTGTGAGCACATTAAGCTCTACGGGAAAGGCGACTGCTATAGACAAAGACCTCTACCGCTAGTTCTGTAAGTTTATTACGAGACCGGGCAGCCTAACATTATATCTGGCCTAAATTACAAGGAGAAACTCGCTTAGATGGATGAGAGCGGGACCAGTCCAACTCCAGCCCAATTTCTAGCTGGTCAAATTCAGACCCTGTCCTAGATGGTTCAGGGATTATCGCATCGGTTATCTGCACAGGAAGAAGCCTCCAGGACTTCACAAGTCACTCTGGCACCTGCGTCAGAAACCAAATGAAATTTGCCAGACCAGTTTTCTGGGGACAGAGCTCTGCTCCGGAATTTCAAGGAGAGCTGAGAGCTCTGTTCTAGAATTTAAAGGAGAGCTGTAAGCTCTATTTCCGACTGAGACCCCGATCTTCCGGCTCAGAACAGCAAAGGGTCGGCATCATCATCTCCCTCCTCCAGTTATGGGCCTTTAGTCTGGCTCCAATAAATATAACATTGCAGTCGGTGGATGCTTTCTTTAATGCATTAGGTCTGCTCTATGATAATCCAGATCGAGTGGCCTCGGCTGAGGCTCATATGAGGGCCTTGAAGCAAGGCAGGCGCTCTACTGAGGAGTACTGTGCTGAATTTAGGCAATGGTCTACTGACGGCGGATGGAATTATCCGGTGCTACGCAGCCAATTTCGCTTAGGGTTGTCAGAACAGATCAAAGACGCTCTTGTGCAGTACCCTTCTCCAACATCTCTAGAGACTCTCATGCAGCTGGCTATCAAAATTGACAGAAGGAACAAGGAGAGGAAGGCGGAAAAGGATCATCTTTTTCACCTCCGTTTGTTCCCGCATCAATGGACACTGAAGAGCCCATGCAATTAGGAGCAAAAAAGAGAAAAAGAATATAAGAAGGACCCAAGGCCTTTGTCTCTTCTGTGGCATCAAGGGACACTGTTCCTGCTCCTGTCCTAACAAATTGGGAAAAGAGCAAGTGTAGGGAATAAGTGGGAAGTTTGCCTAGGTCTGCAAATCATCTCCTCCAAAAATGTAGTCTTAGTTCCTGCGCGCATCACCGACGGTGCTTGTTCTATTGCTGTCTCAGCTTTTGTATATAGTGGTGCCGCTGACAACTTTCTGGACAACGGATTCGCTCATTCTTTTGGGATCCCTTCTGTGAAACTTGATTCTGCTATCACTGTCTGTGGCTTGGATGGAGGTCCATTGCTTGGAGGCAAAATTGCCTATGAAACTCCTCCACTGCAGTTAACTGTGAGTGCTCTTCACTCAGAAGCTCTGTCTTTCTACCTCATTAATTGTCCATCTGTTCCGTTAATATTAGGCCATCCTTGGCTCTCCCTCCATAACCCTGTAGTGGATTGAGCTGAAGGGGAAATTACTCAATGGAGTTCCCACTGTTCTCAGTCTTGTTTGACCTTGCCCCTCCGAATTCTGCAACCTGTGTCCGAGACGCTTTCTCCTCAATACCACAAATTCTAGGATGTGTTCTCTAAAACAACGTCTGACTCTCTGCCTCCACATCGGGATTTTGATTGTGCCATTGATTTGATTTTAGGTACTAGATTACCCAAAGGGAGGTTGTATTCACTCTCTGATCCAGAGACCAAGGCCATGCAAGAGTATGTAGAGGAAAATCTGGAAAAAGGTTTTTTAGACTTTCTAAATCCCCAGTAGGAGCCGGATGTTTCTTTGTATCAAAAAAAGACGGTTTATTGCGGCCTTGCATTGCATTTCGGGGCCTTAAAAAAATCACAATTAAAAACACCTATCCTCTTCCCCTCATCTCTGAATTATTTGATCAATTAAAATCTGCTACCATCTTTACCAAGATTGATCTCCGCGGAGCATACAACCTTATCCGCATCAGAGAGGGGAATAAATGGAAAGCGGCATTCAACACACATTCTGGCAATTATGAGTACCTGCTCATGCCGTTCGGTCTTTGTAACACGCCCGCAGTGTTTCAAAATCTCATTGATGAAGTGCTCCGCAAATTTCTTGGCCAATTCGTTTTCGTGTATTTGGATGAGATCCTGATATATTCACAGTCGTTGTTGCTACATCGGTCCCATGTTAAACAGGTCCTCCAAAAACTTTGTGATTACCATCTCTACAGCTACACGTTGAACTCCCTGACACACAGGCTCCTTCTAAAAAACTACACATACACCTGACATACATTTCTCTACTACCTCCCTGGACTCCCGGTCTCCCTGGACTTTCCTGCCCTGGACCAGATACCGGCTCTCTGCAGCCCTACATCATTTTCGCCACCTTGTTTTCATTTCTAACTTACCTTAAGCTTATTTTATCCTTAGTTTAACCTTATTTTACTGCTATTTAATTTTGGTGTTTTCATTTCTATTTAATTAATTTTTTGTATTTTCATTTCTCACTTACCGTTAGCTCATTTTAACCTTAGTTTAACCTTATTTTACTGCAATTTATTTTATTGTATTGTACTGTATTTTATATTAATTATTCTATCTTAATTATTGTACTTTATCTTAATTATTGTATTTTATTTGCATTTTTAACTTTCTCCATTTTATTTTAATTCTTTACGGCACTTTATATTGCTTCTGCGGCCGCCTTTTGTTCTTGCTCCATTCCTTTGTCTCTAACAGTCTTATCTTTGTCTTTGTCCTACTTTGTTCTGTCAATCCCTAATCTAATTTAGCTTAATCTAACTAGTTTAATTTTACTAAATCTTTGTTTTACTTTACTCCATCTATCCTTAATCTAACTAAGCCTTTTATCTGCTCTGGTCCATTTCTGTCTCCCTTTGCTGCCCTCACCTCTGTGTTAATTACCCTTGCCCCTTCTATTATTCCCCGTCCATCCCCTCACCATGCCACCCCGCTCCTTTCCTATACCCATCCTCTCCCCCAGCCACTTCTCTCACCCATCTCTTGCTGCCCCACCCCTCACCCTCCCCCTAACTCTATATCAACCCTGACAATCTCCTCTGCATCTCCCCTCTTCCCTCCCTCCCCTTCTCATGTGCCCTCTGGAACTCCAGGTCCATCCGTAACAAACTGGCCTCCATCCATGACCTCTTCATCTCCAACTCTCTAAATCTTCTTGCCATCACTGAAACCTGGCTTACTTCTTCTGACACTGCCTCACCTGCCGCCCTCTCCTATGGGGGCCTCTCCTTCACCCACTCCACCAGACCGGATGAGCGTCCAGGAGGTGGAGTGGGTCTCCTCCTTTCCCCCAACTGCACTTTTCGGGTCATTCCCACTTTACCTTCCCTCTCCTTCTCTTCCTTTGAAGTACACTCCATCCGGCTCTTCTCCCCCATCCACCTCCGTGTCTCAGTCATCTACCGTCCCCCAGGCCCCTCCTCCCTTTTCCTTGACAACTTCGCTTCATGGCTCCCCCACTACCTTTCCTCTGACCTTCCCTCCATCATACTTGGTGACTTTAATATTCCTATTGACAACTGTTCTGATCCCGCCACCATCAAACTTCTCGCCCTCTCCTCCTCCCTAGGCCTCACTCAGTGGACTTCTTCCCCCACCCACTGTCTTGGTCACTCCCTTGACCTTGTCTTCTCTCACCTCTGTGATCTCTGACTTCTCCAACTCTCCCTTCCCACTCTCTGACCACCATCTCCTCTCCTTCACTCTGTCCTCCTCCCCTGCTCCTGCCTCGCCCAAAGCCACCCACACCAGGCGCAACCTTTACGCTATTGACCATACCTCCTTGTCCTCTTCTCTTGAAACTCTCCTATCACCCCTTCCCTCCCTGGTCTGTCCTGACTAGGCGTCCTCCCTCTACAATCTCTCCCTCTCTACTGCCCTGGACGCAGTCGCCACGGCCTCTACTGTCAGCAGACACCGCATTATTCCCCAGCCCTGGCACTCGAAACTCACCCGCTTCCTCCAAAAGTGCTCTCGCACTGCTGAACGCCTCTGGAGGAAATCTCGTTCCCTGGCCGACTTCCTTCACTTTAAATTCATCCTCTCTTCTTTCTGCTCCGCCCTCTCCCTCGCCAAACAATCCTTCTTTAAGTCCCTCATTTCTTTTCAGTCCTCCAATCCCCGCCGCCTCTTTGCCACCTTCAACTCCCTACTCTCCCCCCACCCCCTTCTGTCCCGTCTTCCCTGTCCGCTTCTGACTTTGCCACCTTTTTCTCTTCCAAAATTGAGGCCATCAGACTGAACATCTCCTTCTCCCCTTCTCCCGCCTCCCTCTTCGCTTCACCTCCCACCAACACCCAACTCTGGTGCTCCTTCGGCCCTACAACAGGTGAAGAAGTTCGCTCTCTCATTCTTTCCTCTCCACCCTCTACCTGCCCTCTCGATCCCATCCCCTCTCACCTCCTTCGCTCTCTTTCTCCCACTGCCTGCTCTTACCTCGCACACCTTTTCAACCTATCACTCTCCTCTGGTGTAGTACCCCTCTCATTTAAACATGCTCTCATCTCTCCTATCCTCAAGAAACCCAATCTCGACCCCACATCTCTTGCCAACTATCGCCCTATCTCTCTTCTCCCCTATGCCTCTAAATTACTTGAGCGAATTGTCTGCAGCCGCCTAAACAGGCACCTCTCGGACAATTCCCTCCTTGACCCTCTCCAATCCGGCTACAGCCTCCTCCACTCTACCGAAACTGCCCTGGCCAAGGTTACTAATGATCTCCTATCGGCCAAATCCAAGGGTCATTTCTCCCTACTCACCCTCCTTGACCTTTCCGCAGCCTTTGACACCGTGGATCACCCCCTCCTGCTGCAAACTCTTCTCTCTCTCGGCCTCTCTGGTTCTGTTCTCTGGTTCACCTCATACCTCGCTAACCGCTCCTTCTCTGTATCCATGTCTGGTTCTTCCTCCTCCCCCTACCCTCTCGCTGTAGGAGTCCCACAGGGCTCCGTTCTCGGCTCTCTACTCTTTTCGCTCTATACTTCCTCCCTTGGTGCTCTGATCTCCTCCTTTGGCCTTCAGTATCACCTTTATGCTGATGACATTCAACTTTACATCTGTTCACTTGATCTTTCCTCCACCCTCCTCGCTCAGGTATCTGACTGCCTCTCCGCCATCTCCTCCTGGATGTCGGAGCACTTTCTCAAAATCAACATTTCCAAAACTGAACTCATTGTCTTTCCTCCTCCCAGCCTCCCATCCCACCATGACCTCTCCATTGTCGTTAACAACACTACCATCTCCTCTGTCACCCAACTCCGCTGCTTGGGTGTCACCCTTGACTCCTCTCTCTCTTTTGCCCCCCACATTCATTCTCTTGCCAAAGCCTGTCGCTTCCAACTATGCAACATCGCACGCATCCGTCCCTTTCTCTCTCAGGAGGCCACCAAAACCATCATACATGCACTCATCATCTCCCACCTGGATTACTGCAACCTCCTCATCACCGGCCTCCCCCACTCCCCCCCCTCTGCTCTATACTCAATGCGGCCGCAAGACTCATCTACCTCTCACGCCGCTACTCCTCTGCCTCCCCTCTCTGCCTTGCCCTACACTGGCTCCCCTTCCCCTACAGAATTCTTTTCAAACTCCTCACCACCACTTACAAGGCTCTCTCCCACTCTACTGCCCCTTATACCTCTAACCTCCTCTCCATTCACACTCCCACCCGCTCCCTGCGCTAGGCCAATGACCGCCGCCTCTCCTCCACTCTGATCACCTCTTCCTATTCCAGAATCCAGGACTTTTCCCGTGCAGCCCCCCTTCACTGGAATGACCTCCCTCGCTCCATCCGCCTCTCTCCTACTCTGTGCTCCTTCAAACGTGCACTCAAAACTCACCTCTTTCTCAAAGCCTACCAACCATCCACTTAACCCCCATCTCCTCCACTCATTCTCCCCTCTCTCCCATTCCCTCAACTGGCTCCTCTTGTGCCTGGTCTGTTTAACCCTCCCTTAGGATGTAAGCTCGCTTGAGCAGGGCCCTCTTCCCTCCTGTCTCCTTACCCGTTCTTCTGCTCCGTGTCTATTGCATCTGCCTGCCTGGAGTTTCTGAAGTATTGTGTCACGGGCACTAGGAGTCTTTACCCAGGGATCACCAGATGATGGACTTACCAGAGCAGTATAGGTGGTAATATGGTACTCTGGTAGCGGGGTGATCACGGAACAGGAGACAGCAGATGGTAGAGAATGCTCGTGGAAAGTCTATGATTTGCAGCACTGGTAATATGTAGTAATAGTACACGAGGAACTGAATGGACAAGGGAAACGTGAGGGTAGTCAGTGGTCTGCGGATAGCAAGTTGTACCACTGCTATAGTGAGGAGGAATGTCCAGAAGTAACGAGGAGGTGATGAGAGTCAGCGGTCTGCGTATAGCAAGTTGTACCGCTGTCTAGGTGAGGGAATGGAATCCAGGTGGAGGTATCCGGGAAGTCAGTGGTCTGCGTTAGCAAGTTGTACCACGGCTATGTGAAAGGATACTGGAAACAGGTGGCTCAGGAAACAGGGAACAGTGGTCTGCCTCTAGCAAGTTGTACCACTGAAATATATATGTGAGGAGGAGCACGGGGAGAGAAATGCAATGCAGAGTATACACGGGCACACTGAACTTGATCCCACGATGATATGCACAATATAGTAATGACTGAACAGCACTGCACAATAATACAAAGTCACAAGAACTATCCAGGCAAAAGGTAACACAGTCAAATGATGGCAATAGTCTCAGCGGATAGTAAACTCCAGAGGAGAACAACTCAGTCCAGCAAGATATGCAATACACCAGCACAGTCAATGAGAAGTATGCATACCGTGGTTCAGGAGAGCAGGCTGTCAGACAGAAGTGCAGAGATACCTGAACGGCTGGAGGCCGGCAGGATACGAAGTCCCAGAAGGGTGGAAGCGGTAATCAAGTAGGTGCAGCGCACAGGTAGGTAGACCAGCAGGGATGGAAACAAATACTCAGGAAGCAGTAGTATATAGAACTGGACACCTGGAGAACACTGAAGAGTAGAGATGGTCTAGACGAGATGAAAGCAGCGGAGCATTGATCCAATGCAGACAGGCGAGTTGACACAAGCGGAGACACTGTAGAAGCACGGAGAGCGGATCAGCTGGCTGCAGACACGAGGAGTACTGGAGGGTTGCGATGAGCAGGGAACTGCAGATACACGGAGGCAGCGGATAGGAATCAGCTGGAGCAGTCACGATGAAACACGGGAGAGTTGAAGTGAGCAGGATACTGTAGATACACGGAGGCAGCGGATAGGAATCAGCTGGTGCAGTCACGATGAAACACGGGAGAGTTGAAGTGAGCAGGATACTGTAGATACACGGAGGCAGCGGATAGGAATCAGCTGGTGCAGTCACGATGAAACACGGGAGAGTTGAAGTGAGCAGGATACTGTAGATACACGGAGGCAGCGGATAGGAATCAGCTGGTGCAGTCACGATGAAACACGGGAGAGTTGAAGTGAGCAGGATACTGTAGATACACGGAGGCAGCGGATAGGAATCAGCTGGTGCAGTCACGATGAAACACGGGAGAGTTGAAGTGAGCAGGATACTGTAGATACACGGAGGCAGCGGATAGGAATCAGCTGGTGTAGTCACGATGAAACACAGGAGAGTTGAAGTGGACTGCAAACTGAAGTAGCACAGAGGCAGCGGATAGGAATCAGCTGGTGCAGTCACGATGAAACACTGGGGAGATGAAGTGGTCTGGAAACCACAAACGAACAACAGGAATCAGCAGGAGCTGAACACTGTCAGGCGCCGTTCCGCACGGCCGCCTGTCTGCTGACAGCGCGTCTGGTTGCATAGCAACCAGACGCATCTCTTCCGGATCCCCCTGCCGTCCGACCTCTGGGTGTGATGACGCGCCCCGTTGCTAGGCAACGGGACGCTATGAAGGATTCCCGGCGGCAGGTATGACAGCGCTGCAGCGCTGATTCTGATTGGGTTACCACAGTATTTAAACCTCTTCCTGCCCTCTCACCAGTGCCAGAGTATCAGGTCTTCCTGCCTCCAGCGTTTGTGTATACCAGTTGCTGTATTCGTTCCTGACTATCCTCGTGCTGCTTGTGACCTTTTGACCCGGATTGTTTGACCACCCCTATTTGGATTCTGCCTTTGTACTGTTCTCCCTGAAAGTTACCGACCCGCTGTCGTGACAAACACACGAGGAAACACAGAACAAAAGGTGGGCACAGAACACCTGGAACCGGGTTTGTCCGGAAATTTGGAATAAAACTTCTTAAGAAGAGCTGGAGCGTTGAGATCTTCAGCTTTGATCTATGAACGCTCCTCAGGACCAAAGCCCTTCCAATGAACGAGGAAATGAAGAACTCCTCGCGAAATTTTTGCATCCAATATATGAGTAATCTCCAAGTCTTCCTCCTGATGAATTTGAACTGGCCGAGGTGCTGAAGGAGGGACCGAGAAACGGTTGATGATGAGAGGTTTGAGCAAGGACACATGGAAGGCGTTGGAAATACGAAGATTCTTAGGAAGTAGAAGTTTGAAACAAACTGGATTGATAACTTGAATGATCCTATACGGACCAATAAAACGAGGAGCGAATTTCATAGATGGAACCTTCTAACGGATATTTTTGGTAGATAACCAGACACGATCTCCAATTTTCAGTGGTGGAATAGCCTGCCTCTTCTTATCTGCAAAAGACTTATATTTGGCAGATGTCTTCTTTAAACAGGTTTTGACCTGAGACCAAATATTTTTGAAGGTTTGACAAACAGTCTCTACAGCAGGAACTTGGGTGGGAGGGAGGGCAGGAAATTCCGGAAAAGACGGATGGTGACCGTAAACCACAAAGAATGGAGTTTTGGAAGATGACTCATGGTACATGTTGTTATGAGCGAATTCAGCCCAAGGAAGCAATTCTACCCAGTTGTCTTGATTGGCTGATTAGAACAACCTTATAAATGTCTCAAGATCTTGATTGACCCTCTCAGTTTGTCCGTTTGATTGAGGATGGTAGGAAGATGAGAGTGCTAATCTTATGCCCAAGGTCTTGCAAAGGGCCCGCCAGAATCTGGAAATGAATTGTACGCCTCTATCTGACACAATCTCAGACGGACATCCATGAATACGAAAGATTTCTTTGATGAAATGTTCAGCCAGGTTAGAAAAGGAAGGTAAACCAGACAAGGGGACGAAATGTGCCATCTTCGAAAATCTATCCACCACTACCCAAATAGTATTGCAGTTTTTACTAGGAGGAAGATCAGTAACAAAGTCCATACTAATATGGGTCAATGGCTTGGACGGAATGGGTAGTGGTTGAAGCAACCCCGCTGGAGTTCTGCGGGGGGTCTTGAACTGGGAACACAATTCACAAGCGGCCACAAACTCTTTGACATCTCTCCTCATAGAAGGCCACCAGTAACTTCGAGAGAGAATCTCAAAGGTCTTGCATTCACCAGAGTGTCCAGAAAAACGAGAAGAGTGGAACCACGAAAGGATTTTTCTCCTAAGAGTAGGAGGCACGAGGGTTTTCCCAAATGGTAGCACCTTAGTGGAAGAAGCAGCCAGCGAAACACATTTGGGGTCTAGAGTAGAGTGGTTGGAAACCTCTTCAACGTCAGAGGACGTCACAAAGGCTCGAGATAGAGCGTCGGCTTTTTTGTTCTTTGCAGCTGGTTTGAAGGTTATGATTAACTCAAAACGAGAAAAGAAAAGAGACCATCTTGCTTGACAAGGATTCAAACATTGAGCAGACTGTAGATATGACAAGTTCTTATGATCCGTGAAAATTGTCACAGGATGACGAGCTCCCGCCAACAAGTATCTCCACTCCTCTAATGCTACTTTAATAGCCAGCAACTCCTTGTCCCCGATGGTGTAATTCTTCTCCGCAGGCAGAAGACCCCGAGAGTAAAAGGCACAAGGATGGAATTTTTGTTGCTCCGATCTTTGGGAGAGAATGGCTCCTAAACCAACATTAGAGGCATCTACTTCTAGGAAGAAGGGAAGCGTCACATCAGGCTGTCGAAGAATGGGAGCAGAGGAGAAGGACTCTTTAAGAAATTGAAAGGCTTGAAGAGCCTCAGATGACCATTGCTTAGTATTAGCCCCTTTACGAGTCAGGGCCACAATAGGAGATGCAATTGAAGAGAATTCTTGAATGAAGCGTCTATAGTAATTGGCAAAACCTTAAAAAACGCTGAATGGCACGAAGAGTAGTTGGCTGAGGCCAATGTAACACAGCATTCACCTTTTCTGGATCCATTTGCAGGCCAACTCCGGAGACAATATAACCCAGGAATGGAATCTGGGGCAACTCGAATGAACATTTTTCTAATTTGCAGAATAATGAATTTCTCCGGAGTCTGGAAAGAACTTCTGCCACATGTTGGTGATGGGACGGCAGGTCCTGTGAAAAGATCAATATGTCGTCCAGAAAAACGACGACACATACATATAACAAGTCCCGGAAGATCTCATTAATGAAGCCCTGGAAAACAGCAGGGGCATTGCATAACCCGAAGGGCATCACTAAATATTCATAATGCCCATCTCTGGTGTTGAAAGCTGTCTTCCATTCGTCACAGGACCTGATTCTAATTAAATTGTAGGCACCATGAAGATCCAACTTGGTAAAAATCCGAGCTCCCTTAATCCGATCAAACAACTCAGTAATCAGAGGAATGGGATACCGATTTTTAATAGTAATGGCGTTAAGTCCACGAAAATCTATGCAGGGGCGTAGTGATCCATCCTTCTTTTTTACAAAGAAGAACCCGGCTCCAGCGGGAGAAGTAGAAGGTCGGATAAATCCACGCTGGAGATTCTCTTGGATGTATTCAGATGTAGCTTGAGTTTCGGGTAACGAAAGTGGATACACACGACCCCTAGGAGGAATCTTGCCAGGTAGAAGATCAATCGGACAATCCCATGAACGATGAGGAGGAAGACGTTCAGACTGAGTTTTATCAAATACATCGGCAAATGAAGCATACTGAGGAGGGAGTCCCGGTGAGGAAGGTGAAATGGAAGATTGCTGTATTTTAAGAGGAACGACTTGGGAGAGACAACGATGATGACATTCAGCTCCCCAAGACGTAACTTGAGGAGTGCGCCAGTCAATCTGGGGAGAATGACATTGAAGCCATGGAAGGCCTAAAACAATCGGACTTGTAGTAACAGGAAGGATTAAAAAGGAAATTTCTTCTTGGTGTAGCACACCAATCTGAAGCGTTACTGGAGACGTACTCTGGGTGATGAGACCATTGATAAGACGTGATCCATCAATAGCAGTCACAGTAATTGGTGTCTTCAGGGTAATCACTGGTAGGGACCATTGATTCACTAGGGATTTAGAAATGAAATTTCCCGCAGCTCCAGAATCAATAAGTGCTTGGGACTCAAAGGATTTGGTAGCGAAGGAAATTTTAACATCAAAAGCGCAGACTTTTAATTTCGTAGAACATGGAGAGGACTCCAGGGACCCTAACTTCACCTCTCCAGAACTAGTTAGGGCCTGGCATTTTCCGATTTTTTAGGGCATGAATTGAGCATATGAGTAGAATCAGCACAATAGATACAAAGTCTATTTTTTACTCTTCGGTCCCTCTCCTCTGAAGTTAATTTGGAGCGACCTATCTCCATGGGTATCACCGGAGATGAAACTGGGCGAACTTGAGGACTTGAGCGAAGAGGTGCTTTAAATGAAGTTGTTTTTTCAAAATCTCTTTCACGAAATCTCATGTCTACACGGTGGCAAAGAGAAATCAAATCTTCTAGAGTAGTAGGTAATTCTTGAGTAGTCAGTGCATCTTTAATTTTATCAGAAAGCCCCTGCCAGAAGGCGACAATTAACGCTTCAGTGTTCCACTGAAGTTCAGAGGCTAATATCCGAAATTGAATGACGTACTGGCCTACAGTACGAGAACCCTGACGTAGACGGAGGATGCTGGATGCAGCGGAAATCACACGACCAGGTTCATCAAATACAAACGTGGAAATAAATTTGGCACTATCTTGTAGTAATGGATCATTTCTTTCCCACAGAGGGGAAGCCCATGCGAGAGCTTGTCCGGAAAACAAGGAAATGAGATAGGCCACTCTGGAACGATGAGTAGAGAAATTGTGAGGTTGAAGCTCAAAATGAACTGAGCATTGATTTAGAAAACCCCTGCATGTTTTGGGGTCTCAATCATATCTTGACGGAGTAGGCAGGTGAAGCGTGGAAGCAGTAGACACCTGGGATGGCACTGGGGAAACGGAGGAAGGCACAGGAGCATCAACAGTAGCTGTGATATTTTGCACAGCCGTTCTTTGGGAGGCTAACGCCTGGCAACATTGCAGCAAATGTTGTTGGCGAACATCCTGTTGGTCAATACGGGTAACCAGATACTGCAGCATCTCTTTAGCTGTAGGTTCCGCACCTGGGTCTGTCATGGCCTGATCTTACTGTCACGGGCACTAGGAGTTTTTGCCCAGGATATCACCAGATGATGGACTTACCAGAGTAATATAGCTGGTACTATGGTTCTCTGGTAGCAGGGTGACAACGGAACAGGAGAAACAGCAGATGGTGAGAGAATGCTCAAGGAAAGTCTATGACTAGCAGCAACTGGTAATGAGTAGATGAATGTACACAAGGAACCAGATGGACAAGGAAACGTGAGGAAAGTCAGTGGTCTGTGTATAGCAAGTTGTACCACTGCTATAGTGAGGAGGAATGTCCAGGAGTAGCGAGGAGGTAGTGAGAGTCAGCGGTCTGCGTATAGCAAGTTGTACCGCTGTCTGTAGTGAAGGAATGGAATCCAGGTGAAAGTAGGTAACGGGGAAGTCAGTGGTCTGCGTATAGCAAGTTGTACCACTGCTTATGTGAGAGCATACTTGAAACTGGTGTCACAGGGAACAGGAGTCAGTGGTCTGCATCAGTAAGTTGTACCACTGCTATATATATATGTGAGGAGGGGCATGGGGAGATGAATGTAAAGCAGAGTATACACGGGGCACACAGAACTTGATCCCACGATGATATCCACAATACAACGATAACTGACAAGCACTGCTTGAAGTATACAAAGTCACAATAGCTATCCAGGCAATAGGAAACAAAGTCAATGGTAACAATAGCTTCAGTGGATAGGAGACTCCGGAGGAGAACACAACTCAGTCCAGATGGATATGCAATACACAAGCAAAGTCAATGGAAAGTATGCATACCGCGGTTCAGGAGAGCAGGCTGTCAGAGAGACGTGCAGGGATACCTGAACGGCTGAAGGCCGGCAGGAGGAGAGACCACTGGAGGGTGGAAGCGGTAATCAGGTTGGTGCAGCGCACGGCAGGTAATCCAGAATCAACGAAGCAATACTCAGGAAGCCGTAGTAATTGGAACTGTAAACATGAAGAACACGGGAGAGTTGAGGCTGTCTGGTATCCAGTAGTAGTGGTGGAGGCAGTGGAGAGAAGGCACGCTGAACACGGGAGAGTAGAGGCGGTCTGGAACCCTGTAGTAGTAACGGAGGCAGCGGAGAGCTGACAAGATAAACACAGGAGCGTTGAGACGGTCAGGAACTCAGTAGTAGTAACGGAGGCAGCGGAGAGCTGACACGATAAACCCAGGAGAGTTGAGACGATTAGGAACTCTGTAGTAGTAACGGAGGCAGCGGATAGGAATCAGCTGAGTGCAGGCACGATGAACACAGGAGAGTTGAAACGAACAGGAGTCCGGTAGTAATAGCAGATAGGAATCAGCTGAGTGCAGGCACGATGAACACAGGAGAGTTGAAGTGGTCTGGAAACCACAATAGCAGTACACAGGAATCAGCAGGAGCTGAATACACGGGGAACACAGGAACACCTTCAGAGGCTCATGGGGAATGAGACTCCAAGATCAGGCAACCAGGTAATGATCACAGGTGGTTTAAATAGGGAGGGTTGCCTGATCATCCAATCAATTAAAAGCAACAGGTACTGAAGGTTTCATAAGGGCTGCACATGCGCAGACCCTCAGGATGGGAGACGGCCACGGTTCCTGAACACAGGAGAAATGGCACTCACAGTCCGGTGAGTGACAAGTTGTTGTATGCGAACTCTGCCCATGGTAATAGGGCTGACCAGTTATTGTGAAATTCAGAAGTGTACAAATGTAGAAATTGTTCCAGGGATTCATTAACCCTTCCAGTTTGTCCATTGGATTGTGGATGGTATGCTGAGGAGAGGCTGATGTTTGTTCCAAGGACTTCCAGAATTGAGCAATAAACTGAGAGCCGCGATCAGAAACAATATCCAATGGTAAGCCATGGAGCCGAAATATGTGCTGGACAAAAAGTAACGCCAAGGTCTGTGCACTAGGAAGTCTGGTTAAAGGTATGAATTGGGACATTTTACTAAAGCGGTCAACCACTACCCAGATAGTATTGTGGCCTGCTGAGGAAGGGAGCTCCACAATAAAATCCTTGGACAAATGTGTGTGTTTTATTTTCGTGGGCTTCTGTGAGGACAGCCTTTCGAAGGTGGACTGGCACAAATAAGCAGTTTGCGGGTGTCTCTGAGGGAGCCAATTTTTTTAATCTGCGAAGGATTATACCCAAGTCCTGGGCTAAACCTGCATGAATAATTGAAGGTGGTATTATTGGCAACGGTTTCAGAACTGGTGCATGTTGAGAGACAAAGCTTCTGGATAAAGCATCAGCCTTGGTGTTCTTAGATCCTGGTCTATAACTGATAACAAAACGGAAACGGTTAAAGAACAATGACCAACGGGTTTGTCTAGGATTCTGCCTTTTTGCGGATTCAATGTACTGGAGGTTCTTATGGTCAGTGATGACTGAGATGACATGGATGGCTCCTTCCAGCAAGTGACGACATTCTTCAAAAGCCCATTTGATGGGTAAGAGTTCCCGATTACCAACATCATAGTTGGCCTTTGCAGAAGAGAACTTGCAGGAGAAAAAAGTGCAGGGAAACAGTCGGTGATTACCAGAATCTTTTTGAGAGAACAGCGCCCGCACCAATGTCAGAGGCATCAACCTCCAGAATGAAAGGCAGCTCAGGATTAGGATGTCTCAAGACAGGGATGGAGATAAATGCTTTCTTTAGAACCTCAAAGGAATTGATAGCTTTTGGGGACCAGTTACTAAAATTGCCCCCTTTCGGGTGAAGGCAACATTGGGAGCCACCAAATCGGAAAAATCTTGAATAAATGTTTGGTAATAATTGGCGAACCCCAGAAATCTTTGTACAGCTTTCAGATTAATGGGCCACACCCAATCTAGGATAGCTTGAAATTTACTTGGGTCCATAGAGAAACCGGTAGAGGATATTATATATCCTAGGAATGATACACTCCAAATTCAAACAGGCATTTTTCAAGCTTGGCAAACAGATAATGGTCCCGTAATTTATGGAGAACTTGTTGAACATGGAGCAGGTGCTGAGACAGAGAGTGGGAATATATTAATATATCATCCAGGTACACAACCACAAACTGATCAAGGAATTCCCGGAGAACTTCATTAATGAGAACTTGGAAGACAGCTGGTGCGTTTCAAAGACCAAATGGCATAACCGAATACTCGTAGTGGTCGGAATCGGTATTGAAAGCCGTTTTCCACTCATCTGCTTTTCTGATGCGGATGAGATTGTATGCCCCGCGAAGATCAATTTTGGTGAATATGGTAGCACCTCTAAGTTGATCATCAGGACCGAGATGAGAGGAAGTGGGTATGTGTTTTTAATAGTGATTTCGTTAAGACCTCTGAAATCAATACAGGGGCGTAGTCCACCATCCTTCTTGGAGACAAAGAAACAGCCAGCTCCCACCGGAGATTTTGAAAGCCTAGTAAACCCTTCTTGTAAATTTTCCTCAATGTATTCCTGCATGGCTTTGGTTTCAGGACCAGAGAGAGAATACAGTCTTCCTTTAGGTAATTTAGTACCTGGCATTAATTTGATGGCACAATCGAATTCCCGATGTGGAGGCAGAGTGTCAGCTGCTATTTTAGGGAATACATCCTAGAATTCACAGTGCTGAGGAGGAAGTAATTCGGACACAGGCTGCAGAATCCGAAGAGGCAAGCTCAAACAAGTCTGAGAGCACAACTCCACTGGGATTCCGGGAAGACGCAGCCAGGGATGCCCCAATATTACCAGTACAGACGGGCAGTTGATAAGGTAGAAGGACAGAGTTTCTGAATGAAGGGTTCCCACTGTCAAGTGTAACGGGGGTGTTTCATACAAGACTCTCCAGCGATGTTGGAGAAGGGAACTGTACCAAAGCATCCTTGATCTGCTCCGACAAACCTAAGCGAAATTGTCTGCATAATGCAGGATCATTCCATTCGCTATCAGTAGACCATTGTCTAAACTCGGCACATTATTCCTCAGCAGAGCGCTGACCTTGCTTTAAGGCCCTGAGGTGAGCCTCGGCCAAAGCCACCCGATCTGGGTCGTCATAAAGCAGGCCTAAAGCATTAAAGAATGCGTCAACAGACTGTAAAGAAGGACTTGCAGGAGCCAGACTGAACGCCTAAGACTGAGTGTCACCTTGAAGAAGGGATATAATAATACCGACCCTTTGCTGCTCTGAACCTGAAGAACAGGATCTTAGTCGGAAGTAGAGCTTAAAACTTTCTTTAAAATTGCGGAATAAAGTTCTCTCCCCAGAGAAACGGTATAGCAGGTTCAATTTAGGTTCTACAGCAGGTGCCAGGGAAACTTGCTGGGCTTGTGAAGTCCTTGAGGCCTCCTCTTGAGCAGAAAAATGGTGCGATAGTCCTTGGACCATCTGGAACAGGGTTTAGATCTGCCCTGCCAAGACTTGGGCTGGAGAGGGATTCGTCCCGTTGAATCATCCATGAATAATCCTCTTCAGTAATTTCACAGGCCGGTTATAACGTTAGGGCCCACGACCACCTAGATGAGCTTTTAGAACAGTTAGAGTAGAGATCTTCACCTTTAGCAGCCGCCTTTCCCGTAGAGCTTTATGTGCTCACAGGTACACAGATGCCCCCAGGTCTTAGGCTCAGAGTAGAAAAAGCTCATCAAAGAGGGCCGCAGTGCAGATGGACCCGGGGGCGCTAACCCAGGTTGGAGTGGGTGGTCAGAGGCAGGCCGAGGTCAGAGGTCCGTAGCAAAACAGCGAAAGGCCAGAATGCAAGCCAATAGGTCAGGGTCACAGGAAAATAGCGAAGTCCAGAATACAAGCCAAAAGGTGAGGGTCACAGGCAAACAGACAAGGTCCAAGGTACAGGCAAAAGGTCACAATGGTAGATCAGGTAGATCAGGTATACAGGAATCCAACAATTGTGCAGTGCGTCTTGAGATTTTTCCCGCCTCTCTGCACTCCAAAGTATTATTCTGGTTTTCAGAGACATCTCCTGAAAGTGGAGAATAAGCATTTAAATCGATGTGCACTGGGCAGACCAGACATACATACCTGTGCAAAGTCAAGTCTCCTTTAATTAGACCCACAGAGTACAATACTAGGCCTCACCAAAGTGAACTACTACAATAGAATACAAATACTACAGAAAGAACGGCATACCTATGGACCAAGAGAGAAGAACATTACAATTAAATTGATGGTCAGGTACCCATGTAACCTTGAAAATATTAATAGTATCTTAAATTGTATACAAAAGATGAATATCAACTTGTGTGTGTTTTTAGTTAGGAGCACTATGTTTAGATAGCTAGATATTTAAGTGTGTATGTTGTCTTGTTTATGTTGGCAAATCAATAAAAATAATTTGTTTAAAAGAAAGATGAATATCACCAAATGTTTCTTACCATTGTCCTCAGAACCATTTATTTGATTCTTGCCTTTTAAGTGAATTTCACGGTTTATGAACCTTAAAACAATTTATAACTTGAACTTGCTAAACATAGGAGCATCCTTTGCACAGATGGCAGCTAAAAGTAGATTAATTAAAGAATGAGCACTCTCAAACCAACCATTCTGCTAACAAATTGAGATTTCAAGGTACAGGTATAAACAGCATCTGTGCATACTGAAAACATTTTTTACAAGATAAAATCCATTTAATCTGTTTCCAAAATATGAAAGTGCTTTATTGCGGGGCATATGCAGCTGCATTGATGTGAGAAGGAATGATCAACTTTCAGTTGTTCAACCAACTGCTTATTAACTAATATTTGCCTGGTTAAATTGATTTCATGTACAGTGTGAGCACATTCAGTTCTGTCCTTACATAGTTGCCATACGTAAGAAATTTGCAGAAAGCTTTTATTTTTTGTAAAGATTTGCCAGTTGCAAAGGTGTGCTCTTTTTTAACTATTTACCAACTAACATGACAACACCTCTTACTCTGCTTACTGTGTACAATTCTTTGTACCAGTTATCATTCTGTGGGGGAGATTCAAGTCTCCACGTTATTCTTTAGAACAACGCGGGGTGCGCATCATTACCATTACTATGGTAATTGATGCGCATTATTACCGTTACTATAGTAATTGATGCGCATTGTTACCGTTAGTACAGCAATTTCAACGCTGATTTTTGCTCGCAGCCAGATATCTGTATTAAAATTACCGTACTAACAATAATGATGCGCACCCAGCATTCTAAAAAACAACGCAGGGAATTGAATCTACCCTTGGTATGTTGGAATAATAACAAATATTGAAGGTGAATCCTTAAAACATATTAAAACTGTTATGATCATGTTCAGTAGTCATGTTGGGGGACATAGTGCTTTTAATCCATTTATTGGCAATCAGTAGGTGGCAAAGATTGAGCATCTATGTTTTGAAACCAAAATCATTTATGATTATCATTTAATTACATGCATGTATAAATTGCACTAAAATAATGTAGATATAAAATGTTTCATTACTACTACCAAACAAAGAACGATATGTGTATTTCTAAAACCATAACAATTCTTTTACCCCTTCATGACCTGAAATATGACATGAAAATGCACATTTCAAATTTTTTTCTGCTTTGTTCACAGGAGCGATTTTTACACTGTTGTTATTTCAGGACAAATTTAGCCTTTTTGGTAGCATATGATCATAGATGACCTATTTCTCTTATGCTAGAAACACTGAAACAAATAAAATTATTTTTTCCTTGATTACATCCATAACATTCTTAAACTAACTTGTGCTATTGCAGAGATGTATCTGTAAAATGTATTCTCTTATTACAGCGACCATAAATATATGTCCTGAGAACATTTTATGGTATAGAAACATAAGTGGATATTGTCTCTCATAGTCTAATAACACTGGTTAACAAAATAGTGAATATAGGTGAATCTAATAGTATCTTTTGTGCTGCATTCAAACATTGTTTTATAATGTCTCTATTACGTAAGGATTTTGAGTGAAACCCAATTAAAGTTTACAATATTACGTTTATTAACAATACATACATATTAAACAATTAACTCACTTAAAATGTAGAAGTATAGTATTTCCTGCTATATTTTGCCTCAGAGGCATCCTTTTTAAGGGTCCAACAATAGTCATCAAGCATAATTGGAGGTATATTTACTCTGTGGAAAATCCTTAGAACTGCCGATTCACAGTGCTTTGAAGTCAATTTTAAAACAGCACTTTTGTTAAAGACAAAGCCCATCGGGTTGAAAAAAATTATTTCAAAGCGCCGGGAATAGGCGGTTCTACGGAACCGCCACATAGTAAATACACTCCATGGACTCCACTTGCCCTGATACAGCTTTTTCATTATGGAAATATCCTGGTGGAACCGTTTTCCATTTTCATCATTGACTGCTCTGAGATTTGCTGGGAAGAAAACTATGGGCGAGTACAAGAAATGGATTTCCAAAGACATGTTGCATCCCATGGACTTGTAACATTTTAAAAGATTGTCCACTATTTCTTCATAGTTGTCTGCCTTATGTTTCCCTAAGAAGTTTTGGCAAATACTCTTGAAACAGCTTTTTCAGCCTAATTCAATGGACCATTGAAGCTCTCAACTTGAATCAGTTCTCTTATTTGAGGTCCTACAAAGATTGACTTTTTGAGCTTTGTATCACTGATCCTCAGGATTTTTTTCTTAAGTATGCAAATCCAAATTCACTTTGATCCATTTCTTTAATAAAGTTCTTCATAAGACCAAGCTTTATATGGAGTGGAGGTAGATATACTTTTTCCAGATCAACAAGTGGTGTACTGACAACATTCTTCTTTCCTGAAGTTAATGATGTTCGCTATTGCCACTGCTTCTGAGTGTAATGATTTCTCCGGTCTCCGCTGTCCCATTTACAAAGAAAACAACATCACTTTGTGGAACCAAGTTGTACTCCAAGCAAAAGAGCAATGACTTTTAAGTCACCACAGACATTTCATTTATATTCTTCATACTTGATTTTATCCAGCAGGAGTTTCATGCTCTTATATATTTCTTTCATATGAGCAGCATGAGATAGTGGTACTGATGGAAACTTATTTCCATTGTGGAAATAAGCACAACTAACTTTAGAAGAAACAATAAATATATGCCAAACTTCTGTTTTGTACTCATGATCAATAACAGAATTAACATCATTGCAAAAAGTGTATATATTTAAGGGAACAAATCCTTAAAGTCACTGTGCCTATATCTAAAAACACATACTTTTGCTTCTTTTTTTTAATAAACATTTTTTATTAAGTTTTATAAGAGTAAGTGCAGTATAACCAAATATAGATTTCTCAATTGAACCAAGCATACATGACAGTAGGGAGTTGCAATATAATTTGGCAGATGTACACATATGTAAGGCATCAAGAGGAGCAAAGCTATGCATGAACAAAATTGTAAATTGGGAAAGTGATAGGGGGAGGGAGGAAAAGATGGAGAGAGAAATAAGGAAGAGGAGGGAATAGGAAGGGGAAGTCACTGTTCGCTATGATGTGCATGGGTAGGGGTGAGCAGTACAAACATTTCACTGACTATTTAACAAGTAAATGATCAGAACGCAAAGGGCTGAGGGGAACCGTGGTATTCGGTCCAGGGACTCCAGACCCGAGTGAAGGGGACAGGAGTGTTTTCGTAGGATGCTTGTGATGTGTTCCATGTGGTAGACCTGCCATATGCAGTTGATAATAGAAGGAAGAGGAGGTTTAGGATTTTTCCTAAATTGAGCAAGCTGATTTTTATTGCACTGAGTATATGCGTGATTAGCTTTTCATCATCATCATCATCATCAATCATCATCATCAGCCTAATTCAGCTTTTGAGTGTGTTTAGGGACATCGGGCACGGGCAGAGGTAGTAAGGAGTAGGAAAGGGAGGCAGGAAGTGAGATTGAGTAATATTGAAGATGAATCGAATAGAGGCCCAGAAGGGGAGTAATATCGGACACTGCCACCAAACATGAGACAGGGTACTCACCTGACCACACAAGCACCAACACAATGGGGAGGCACTCTGGTAGATAATATGAAGCCTGTGTGGGACCATATACCATCGATAATAGATTTTCTGAGCATTTTCACCAATTCTGACACAAATCAAAGTTTTAACTATATTCAGGCATATTTTGTCCCACTCCTCCTGATTGAGTGTCTCCACCATGTCCTCCTTCCATTTCAGTTCATGTGGCTCTTTGAGGGGGTGTTTATGTTGTAGAATGAGACAATAGAAGGTGGAGATGAGGCCTCTGGAGGAAGAGTGGAGAGAGCAGAAGGATACTAGAATAGAAGCCTGGTGGATACCAGTCACAGTACATCAAATGGTGTCATAAAAGTGGCATAGCTGTAAATATTGGAAGACACAAGAGGAGGGGATACGATATTGAGTTTGTAGGTCAGCAAATGTAGGGAACAGTTGAAAGGGGCTATGTCCTTCAGAAATTTAATGTCACATCTTACCCAAAATGGGAATTGAGTTGAGTGTGTGCCTGGAGGGAAGGAAGGATTATTCCATAGGGGAGTCATGTGCCAGGCGTTAGGGGCCAGATCATATGATGTCACAGTGTGGGACCAGCTTGTGGGCGAGATCGCTATGGAGGGAGGGTGTTGCGGGAAGGGGGGAAGGTGATGGGGCTTCAACCACAAGTGAGGCTGGAGAGTAGGTGTCGGCGAGAGCAGCTTCAACTTCAACCCAGACTCTGAGGCCAGGGAGCCAATGGAGACAGATGCACTAGATCAGATGAGTGGCTCGGTAGTATTTAAGAAAATTAGAAACTCCAAGACCCCCGTCCTGTGAGGGGGGGAGAATGTTCATGCGAATCCTCATCCTCATTTATTCATCCAAATAAATTTTGGTCGGCAATGCAGAAGAAAGCATCTTATATATATTCATATTAAAACTGTGCCCACACAAGAAATTTTTATATTAAGGACTGGGAACTAACTGTCTATACATATTAGGCAGAGAACTCTAAAGGTGAAAAAATGGACTGCACGGCATACTACACAGTTTTAATATCATCATCATCTATTTATTTATAATATGAATATATACAGGATGCTTTCTTCTACATCTTAATATCAATCATGTGGCCATACTTTTGTTTTGCCTTTTCTCACCATATTGGTAAAATTTCAGAATTATCTGAACATTTTGTATAACTGTTCCTTATTTTTCAAAAAGAGTGGAGACACTGGACATAATTTGATACTGCAGAAGTAGGCACTTGCAATTGACCGTTATATTAAAATAAAATAATGACTTATGTTAAAAGAAAAATTGTATAGCATAAATGTATGGTATTTTGAATCAACATTTGGGGCTAGATTTACTAAGCTGCGGGTTTGAAAAAGTGGGGATGTTGCCTATAGCAACCAATCAGATTCTAGCTTTCATTTATTTAGCACCTTCTACAAAATGACAGCTAGAATCTGATTGGTTGCTATAGGCAACATCCCCACTTTTTCAAACCCGCAGCTTAGTAAATCTAGCCCCTGGACAATTACAGGATCAATACCATGGATGAAGAGCAAATTTTGGAGTGTGATTTTATTTTTCAATTTGTGTCATAAAAAAACAATTTTTAAAAGTATAAAATAAAATAACTTTATAACTTCCTTTCAAATATCAACTTTTAGTCCCAACCACCTGTCTCTCTCTGAAATTGGAAGACATGTGCATAAAATACAAATGAGATTGTATTTATTAAGTGGTTGTGTGTGATAGCATTTGAAACGTGCAGGGACGCACAGCCTGGAATTTGAAGAGCAATCTGGGCATTAATAGCAAGATTCCCTCCTTATACTATGTATGGTGCACACAGGGCATGTAGTCTCTTTTAGACAAGTGTATGACTTGTGTACATGAGCTGCGTTATGCTATACTCATGGTACTCCAGGATGGGGTCCATGCTTTCTGTCTCTTTATATAAAATGTAAGTTATACATTTATTTTTTTATCATAAATTTTAGAGCAACAAACTTTTTACCTTGGAGGGCAAATAATTATATACCCTTCGACTCCTCTCAACCTAGTTTTTTCCTGCAAGCTGTGATGAGAGTGTTTTCTCCCAGGTTACAAAACCACTGACATTTTGGATGCATTTTTATTGGTGATAAAAATACATATAGATATGTATATCAAACACATTCACGCTTGATATGTTTTACTAGCATTTGTAGGCTTCTCACTGCTGTGAAACATGAAAGTGCACAGAAATAAAACAAGTTGCATTCAGAAAAATGCTGCTTGAATCATATAGAGGGGCATGGCTGATGATGATAACTCAATTATACCTTTTTTATGTTGTTTCACCTGTATCTGATCCCACCTGGAGACTGCTCTAATGTTGTGGAAGAAGTTAGTACTTTACCTTTAAACAGAGCTGCAGTGGAATGTCAGGTTAACACTGAAAAGTATTTTACTTCCTGATTCATATCTGAAAATTAAAATTTTGAGGTTCAATGTTTTTTTTTTTTTATTAAAGCCCAGGCATGCGTGTATCATATAAGTACAATGGGCAGGCAAGATGGGATTACTATAATTGCAGCAATGTGTGATATTTGGTTTGGTATTTATATAATTTAGCATTTTCAAAAATAAGATTAATTAATAAATCCTTAATGTCAGCTGGATTCAGGTAAGCCTTCAGCACCATATCTAAGCTGTTTAGGACATACAAAATGGCAGGAAATTAATATTTGCAGGATGGATTCAAAACATACCATAACATGGCCTAAAGAGACAAATATGTTCATGGGATGTATCATAGTTGCAATCATTTTAAAACCAATTCCAGGGACAAAAGGTGCGCTTAAGCATCTCACATGCAGTACTGTCTAAAGCAGTGTTTCGTAATTTCCAGTCCTCAGGGCACCCTAACAGTACATGTTTTCCAGGTCACACATGAAATTAGTACAATCTGTGATCAGTCATTTACGAGTACAGCTATGCTCTAGCAAAGAAATATGGAAAACCTACACTGTTAGGGCTCCCTGAGGTCTGGTTGGGAAGCACTGGTCTAAATCAATCCTTGTGCATTAAAATCCTCACTATGCTAAGATTCCTGAATTATATTATTTGTTCCACTTTGAATACTCCATTTCACAAAAGCACAGATAATAAGAATAGACCAGTGATGGGCAACCCCATATATACTTCATGAGTTCCCCTCCAACTTCCAAAAGGGCCGCACATTACCCTTAATTTAAAAATCAACTTTGGAAACCCATCACACATCCCAAAATATCACCACATGCCACTTAGCTCTGATACTTGCTCCAAACTATCACCACTTGTATTTACACTACTCAAACCACTGCCCATCTCCCCTGACATCTCTGCACATGTCCACACAGATCTTCACATCTCCTCTCACACTTATTCATTTACTCCTCACACCTCTGCACATCTCTCCTCACACTACTACACATCTCCCCTCACACCTCTACACATCTCCCCTCACACCACTACACATCTCCCTTCACACTACTACACATCTCCCCTCACACCTCTAAACATCTCCCCTCACACTACTACACATCTCCCCTCACACTACTACACATCTCCCCTCACACCTCTACACATCTCCCCTCACACCTCTAAACATCTCCCCTCACACCTCTAAACATCTCCCCTCACACTACTACACATCTCCCCTCACACCTCTGCACATCTCCCCTCACACTACTACACATCTCCCCTCACACTACTACACATCTCCCCTCACACTACTACACATCTCCCCTCACACCTCTACACATCTCCTCTCACACCACTACACATCTCCCCTCACACCTCTACACATCTCCCCTCACACCTCTATACATCTCCCCTCACACTACTACACATCTCCCCTCACACTACTACACATCTTCCCTCACACCTGTACACATCTCCCCTCACACTACTACACATCTCCCCTCACACTACTACACATCTCCCCTCACACCTCTACACATCTCCCCTCACACCTCTAAACATCTCCCCTCACATCTCTAAACATCTCCCCTCACACTACTACACATCTCCCCTCACACCACTACACATCTCCCTTCACACTACTACACATCTCCCCTCACACCTCTACACATCTCCCCTCACACTACTACACATCTCCCCTCACACTACTACACATCTCCCCTCACACCTCTACACATCTCCCCTCACACCTCTAAACATCTCCCCTCACACCTCTAAACATCTCCCCTCACACTACTACACATCTCCCCTCACACCTCTGCACATCTCCCCTCACACCACTACACATCTCCCTTCACACTACTACACATCTCCCCTCACACTACTACACATCTCCCCTCACACTACTACACATCTCCCCTCACACTACTACACATCTCCCCTCACACTACTACACATCTCCCCTCACACCTCTACACATCTCCCCTCACACCACTACACATCTCCCCTCACACCTCTACACATCTCCCCTCACACCTCTACACATCTCCCCTCACACTACTACACATCTCCCCTCACACTACTACACATCTCCCCTCACACTACTACACATCTTCCCTCACACCTGTACACATCTCCCCTCACACTACTACACATCTCCCCTCACACTACTACACATCTCCCCTCACACCTCTACACATCTCCCCTCACACTGCTACACATCTCCCCTCACACTACTACACATCTCCCCTCACACCTCTACACATCTACCCTCACACCTCTACACATCTCCCCTCACACTACTACACATCTCCCCTCACACTACTACACATCTACCCTCACACCTCTACACATCTCCCCTCACACTACTACACATCTCCCCTCACACTACTACACATCTCCTCTCACACTCCTCTACACATCTCCCTTCACACCTCTACACATCTCCCCTCACAACTCTGATAATTTAGATGGTTAGCGCCACTGGGGCTGGGACTGATATGAATGATTTACATTTTCTGTAAAGCTCTGTTTAATACTTTGGCACTATATAAAGGTAAATAATAATATTTTTCAATCTATTGTATTGTATTTATTAAAATGCGTATGAATGCCTTTGAGCATGTGTCTTTTTGATTATACAATTCTGGGCGGAAGAAATTGTCTTTTAAGTATCCTTTAACCTGAAGGTGTATCATCCAAACTTGGCATAAGATTTAACTTTGCTAATTGCTTTCTTATGCAATGCATACATTATATATAATACATGATATACATTTATATATGCAAATAATGCCAAGAATCCAGATCAGAACAAGGCAACACATTTTATTCTAAAAAGGCCGTCTTGAATGACAGAAACATACTGTAAAAATTATTGGAAAAAAACTAAAAGGCATTGTTACATATTGTCATATACATTTCTTTTTACAATAATTACATATATCTAACTTCCAATTGAGAAGATTAGTAGTTCATTTGACCCGGAATCTGCATATTCACACCGCCGTAGTCCAACATATACATGGGCCATTGCTGGAATAAAGAAGAACATAGCTGATGAGAGTATATCTTTTAAGTGTGAGAAATACAGTTTTTTGGTTTCTCCTATATTACAAGTCCTTCTGGGAGCAAACCGGGTCGGATTCCTTCACCCAAAATACATGGTCCATATGCAATATTTCTCAATTAACTGCTAAGTTAGAGAAACAGATATAAGTGTAGCCTTATATAACAAAAAGAGAAACAGTACATTTATTTCAATTATGTGGCATAGCAAGACACATGTGAGTGAGTAGAGAACAAGAGCTGCAGAGCTGGATTACGGGCAGGGCAACTGGCTAGTCGTCCGGTGGCACCCATAAACTTTCCCCACTGCCGATCACTTTGCCCCTCTGGTTCGGCAACACGGCAGACAATCTATTAAGAGAACCGTGCCCGAGTTGCTCTAACTCTGGTTCTGCAACCCCACCTCCAATTCCCTGTTAAAGGATAAAAAGTGATGGAGCCTTTCCACTGCATGTAGCTCTTGGAGAGATAGCAAACTTACACTGTTTAAGTATGGAGAGCAGAACGGTTGGCTGATTGAGTGCTGATCATCAGTCACCCTCCAGTCAACGCTCACCATGACTGGCTGGCAGGTCACAATGGATGTCTCTGACAGGACTTTATCTGACTGCAGGAAATTTTATTGGCAAGGGCTCCCACAAGTTTGTTACCCTGGGACCCCAACAACCCTTACTCCGGCCCTGAAGGGCTGTGTTAAATGTAATCCAACGCTCCATAGTAAATCTCTAGGCCACTGATGGACAATCACATCTTTTTCAGGGACCTCATATATTGCTTTTTATCTCTCTACTAGGCTACACATCTCCAAAGAAGTAGTGAATTTTCAAATGTATTTTGGTGCTAGAATCATTAGAGGGCCTAATTTGTCCTTAGTTACAAAATGAGTTAATTGTTATTTTTCCTGTGTATTTGGATATAAGACAAACACAATAAAAGATAAAACTACAGCCTTAAAGCAATCCAAACATGTTTAGCTGAAGCAGGCAGATCATTTACACCCCTCATAGTGAAATCAAACCATGAACATGCCTGTACAACTGCTATTTAGCCTATTGATGTTGGTAAAATCATTTGTGCCAAAAGCACCAACATCTTTATAGACTATTATTTATATTTTACACAATTTGATTGTGAGACTATTTTACACTGTAAGACGGATACTACACTATGGCTAGTATTGCTGTGTCACAATGCTGTGGCCACTGGCTCTATTCCAACCAGAGTCCTATCTGTGTGGGGTTTGTATGTTCTCCCCATGTTTGTGTGGGCTTCCTCTGGGTGCTCCGGTTTCCTCCCACACTCCAAAAACATGCTATTAGATTAATGTTATTGAGTTTGTGTGTGTGGTGGAGAATCTAGACGGCAAACTCCATTTAGTCAGGAACTCATGCGCATTCATAATCAAACATCATCTGCAAAAATACTGGGTAATATGTTGGTGCAATATAAATAAAGATTAATAATAATTAGAGTGAAATGTTTAATTTTTCTAGTAAGTAAATAGAACTGAAAACTGGTAAATAAATGTATCATGCTGCATTTTTTTCCCAATATGTTTTTTTCTAAGATGCTGGCATTTTATTTCGTCCATCAATCGATCTCTTGGGTTGAAGCACAGGTGTCTTTGCATAGTTTATATCTATTGTTTAAGAGTATAGGCCCCAATAATTGGGTCACCCTATTTTTAACAAATATTAAGCATTTGCTGCAAAAGCAGCTGTAATTATGAAGTTTCAGAGTTTTGGCATATTTCCTAGGCAAATGCTATAGAGAGCAGAAAAAGAACCTATACACGTACCACTAGTGACATTGGATGTGCTGAAGAGATGGGATCTACATTGGAAGAGGAAGAGGATGAGGATGATGAAGAGCTGGACGATGTTGAGGATACAGAGTTCCCTTCAGAAATTCTCTTCTTTTTGCGCTTGGGAGCAAGGCTGTCTTTATCTGCATAAGAAAATTGACGTTTATATCCAGTATATAAAGACTATATTAATCAAAAGTGGAAAGTCTGCTCAGTTTGTTACAATTATTATAAATAATGCTTAGATATATGCATAGTGGTATTGAATAGCAATACTAATAGCTAGAAACATGACACAGAACACCCTAAATAGTAAATCAAATCATACTTAGAGGGGTTCTCCATTCAAAAGAATAAACCCATTTGTTTATTATCCATTCTTCCCACAAAGATCATTATCTGTTTATTTACAACTATCGGCTGGTATTCAAGTGTTAATTAATTGGTAATTAGATACTGTACACTGCTAAACTTGCAAGGAATCTGTTTGACTAGTTTGCAGATCAGCATTGGAAAGCATAATTATTGCCTCCTTGTCATGTGATAATAGCACATTAAAGGGACACTTAACATTATGTTGTGATATCAAATATAACATCTCTATTAGGGAAACAGACTACACTGAAACACAGATCTGTAGAATCATCAAATTAATCAGGATCATACATCAATTGTGACTGTCAAAAAATGTGGTTAGATGATAACCACAATACTATAGTGTACAATAATTGATTGACTACAGCAATTGGACCCACAGAACCTACATAGGTGTGCCATTAGGCTGGATATGTCAAACGTAGCGAAATTGGACAGATATAGTTGGTCAGACTGAGGACCTGATTCATTAAGGAACATAAATGCTAATATGTCTCGTATTTTGCGTTAAATCGCTCTGCGAATGCCTAGAACCAGACTATATGCCAACGAACGCAGAAACATCTGATTAATCTTCGAGCACAAAGGACCCTTCAGACAGCCTGCGATTTCAGAGGCGGAACGGACATATATACATAGGTCAATTTGCAAGGGTGAGAGGGAGCGCCAAGCATGTGTGCATGCAGCAGCGTCTGATTCAAGCTTTAGAATCTCAAAACTACAGGTCAGGTGTGAGTGCCAATTACTAGTGATGATGGTCACGTATACCTGCTAGAACGTGTTTGCAATCAAGAGCAAATGTAAACATGTATGTTATGTACAGTAGACAATTAGAGCATCCTTATAAATATATTTTATGGGGGGGGGGGAACCTTTTACATTAATGACAAAACTAATTAATTTCATTAATGACAAACAACTAATAATATAATGTATATAAGAAGAGCACATCTGTGTCTTAAAATTGATCTATTTAACATAAATATTGGTTGTGTTTCTTAGTATGTTTACTATAAAAAGCATCAAGCCTGGATGTTTACATGGCAATATGAAAAGGGCTCCCCATGCCAAGCAGCAAATAAATAAGAATCAGGGCTCCATGTATGTTGACTGTAAATAAACAATAGCCAAAATCAACTAATTATACCATGTTTTACATACCTATTTGTGGCGTTGGCTCAATACAGATCTCTGAAACTGGCCTGAAAATACGAATGTAAAGTAAACTCTCATTAGTATACAAAGACAAAAAAATGGGCATCTAGATTAAATGGAGAATATAGATAGACAGAGACTATTACTAAATAGATAGGGATCCCTCACTACTTTTGTGAGCAGTCCCTAAAATGTGTACTTTAACTTATGATCTAAAATTTAGTGTGATGCTAAGAGACTTGTGTGTCAACATTATAGCCATTTGTATCCTGATGCACTGAGACTTTGCACCAGGTTACAATCCTTTACTTCTGTAATATGTTAACAAATGGAACATCCCCTACTAAAATCCTAAGTTTTTATTTTGTACACTAGTACTTGCAAATTAAGGGGTCTATTTTCAAAGGGTGCGATGAGCCATACAAACTGAGAAAATAGCAGTTTTCTCTGTAAAATGGCCATCATAGATTTCCCCCACCATAACCCATTTATCCTTTCTTAACACAGACCCCCATATTTTGATATGGGGACAGCAAATTTATCCAGTTTACATAACTGCGAAATGCTTTTCTTTTCACAGCTAAGCTGAAAATCTCAGGATAGAGTTAGGCACCGATCGTGCAGAGACTGCTAGACTGACATTTATGCATCCGGAGCCTTTCCCATAATTGAACTGCACATGACCAAATATTTTGCCGGCGCTATGCATAGTGGATCATTCGGAAGGAAGAGCCATCGCTTCTGACCATAAAGGAGTGATGCGAAGCCCCCTCCTCTATCGCAGAGATGGACTTTGCATTGCATTGCGAAGAAGGTACTTTTTCATAAAGTTCTGCAATACTACTTTATTCATTATGCTGCGATACATAATGATGCCTATCACAGTACACTACACATGCATAGTACATAGAGCACTAACTTTTGTTGTCCTATACATGAGCTTGAGGCTTTTAAGCCAATAAATTTAAATTAGCTCAGTTTACAAACAGAGACAAATGCATTCACTGGTGCCACTTACTACAGATATGAACAGACTCTTGAGGGTTACTCCACCTCAAACAATAGTTTAATATTTCCTTAAAATCATTATACTTGGCACCAAAACTTTCTAGACACTTTCTGACATTTAAATAGGACCTCTGCCTAAAATCATCAGTTAAAGACTCAGACATGGCTGTTGCTGCCATTTCAGAGATGTCCCATGTATAACTGCTTAGCAACTCTAGCAAACATAACATAACACTCCTTGGCAACATCTGTAGCCATGTCTAACTCTTCAAATGAAGATTTCAATTCAATTATCAGAAGTTGTTCCAGTAAGTTATAGTATAACACATAATGGTTTTACGAAGATAAACACATTTTATTTTCTTAACCATTTGTGAGTGGATTTACACTTTAAGGCTCTCCTGGTGAAAGCACAGATGGTCTATATACTGCATCATAGATTTTAATTCACTAGTTATAACATTGCAACACTTCTCATTCATAGTACTTACTAAGCAATATAGTAAGACATACTGGGCTTTTGCGCTATGGAATTTTCTGGTGCTATATAAATAAATGTTGATGATGATGTTGATACTGAACTTCTGATTAAAAATAATTTACTAAGGAGTAACATACTTACTGCAACTGGTTTATTATCACCATATGAATGTTCTCCCGAGCTTTTAGGATTTTTTCCAACCGATTGATGTCATAAGTATTTGGATTCCTGAAGGGTATGTCATTTGGCAGTCCAGTTATTTCTATAGAGTCGGGATTATCCCTGATTAACTTGTAAGGTACCAACACTGGTCGACCCAACCCGAGCGCCTCACCTGCACCAATCAGAGCCTATTGTGAATGTTCAGTATTTATCAAATAGAGAAAAAAGAAGATAGCACAAGCACTTTAATAGAAATTGTAAAACTACAAAACATTTTAAACTTGTGAAAAAAGGTTTTACAAGGTGTGAGCAGACCCAGTGCAGAAAACTCCAACTACCAAAACAGAAACATATATTTTTTTAAAAAGTAGCCTTGTGATGGGTCTTTCTCTAGGCCTAGTGCAGCTCTTTGACCAGTGTGTATGAATGTAATCAGACTAACCATATTTTTCATTAAAGAACTCTTTAACTTGCTCTCGGAGAATTACTTTTTCACCTAATCTGTTGGCATCTTCATCATCTGAAAGAATAACGTCACATATTTGACATCAGCCATGTAATTATTCGCATATACACAGTAAGATTGCGTGGATGGACATGTGTGTGTAGCTCACAAGCAAGCTGGAGGCTACAGGCCTCATATAATGGATGGCTCTGCATAGATGGTTGAAAAGATTGTTATCTAAAGTATGTTTTAAAAAGTGCATTCATACTTCTTATTGTTATCTCCATAAAATTGTTACTTTATCAGCATTTCAATGGATTACAATGATAAACAGTATTAGTGTGCATATACAAAATTATTCTCAATATAACAAAGTTAAAGCAAATATCTTACCAGGTCTTGGGATGAGCCCCTGAAATGGCCTAGAAAACAAACAAAAGAAACACTAATGCAAACATGTTTGCTATTTATACACACTACACATAGAAAAGACTGTGCAGCATTCGAGAAACTAAGCAAACGAGATTGCAAATAGATTTACTTTCTATGATATTACTAAGAGCTGTTTGCTAGAGCAATATTGATGGATAATATGTTTGAAAACAAAAGGATATTATCCCCTTAAATTGATGACTACATAAATCTGCCTTGCCTGTGTACAGGGGAGGGCTGTCAAAGTTCAGCCAAGGGGGCAAGACTCAGCTCAGCAGCCTATTTTAAAGGACAAAGAGTGCTGGTGGCCCATTGACCCAGCCCAAGATAGCTCCCTATGGGACCGGCCGGGGGGGCATATGCTCCCCTGCCCCCCCAGCTCAGCCTGTCCCTGCCTCTGTAGAATATGAAAACTGAATATCACGATGTATGTAAAGAACCAAGTTTATGGCAGTTTGAGCACCAAATGCATGTTATATTACTCAGTCATGGAAAGTATACTGGCAACTAACTTCCATGAACGTACCTTGTAACCGTGAATCTGATTTTATCTGCCACAGCTAATATCCTTTCTAGATTCTGTGATCCAAAGGTACAAGGCTTCCGGAAAGGAATTCCAGGAGGCAGCCCTTCTATTATTACAGAGCCGGGATTACTCTTGATCCGCTTGTAAGGTACCTGTACTGGGTACTTGATCCCAAGGGCTTCACCTGGAACAAAATACAGGCACACTGTTATTGTTGTAACTGGTGCTGATATACACAAGAAAAAGATGCTGCTGCTGAAAACTACTCAAACCTCCAAAATAGAAATAAATGTGTCTGCTAGCCCAGATCACTCAGTGAAGAACTACGTACAAGCATATTTCATATTTTGAGGGGTTTTGGAGTGGTCTGATGAAATAAAGATATTAATCACAAGAGAAATATTAAACCTTGAGATAATTGTATAAATAATAATAATAATAATAATTTATATACTGTATAGAGTATATAAAAAAAAATCATTTGTCATATTTAAATAAGACTGCAGGGATGAAAATAAATGTAACACAAAATGGTAATATATTAATAATATATAAATATTTTAACTATTCTACATTACTAGAGCTATAAGGAAATAAATTACCATATTTCTTCTTTTTGCATTACAGGGGCATTTTAAAAATTAGAGCACACAAAAAAAGAGAGTGTAACATACATCAATTTCTATACATAAAGATTTGTGGTTAATTAAGTCTAAAATGACCTAAAATAGTTGTCTTAACAGTGTGTATTGGTACCATAAAAGCCCATGTACTATACAAAGATTGTTTGTAGAGGAAAAACTCTTCATAGGTGGTGTATATCTGATCTGTGACATATCCTTACTCAACAATGCAACTTCCACATACTCACCATATTTTTTGTTGAACAGGTCTTGTACTTGTTCTCGCAGAGTATTGGCAATATCGATTCGTGAGAGTCTGGCATCATAGGTCTCTAGAAGAAAACAGTGTTTTACATTAGGTTTATATTATTACATTTTTAATTAACTCAGATATCATAAAAATGATGCAGCAGGTATGAGTGTTTAGGCACACACATGAGCTGCTCCAAGCAACAGGACCTTCATTCGTGTAGCCAAATCAGACGAGATATGGACATTCAGCTCTTCAGCTTCTGGATCATTTCCAGTTTCACAGAGGCCTGTTAGAGTGGTCAAATTATTACTGCTATCTGCCTGTTTGTGCGGTCATCTTTCGACCACATTTTCCACCATGGCTTATCAATGACTTGGGATCATATTTATTTATTTGTGAGAAGGGTGCACATGCTATGATAATAAAGGCCTGTTATTGGCTGTCATAGTGCTGGTCTATGGGATGATTTGATCAACCAATTTAGTCAATAATTGTGAGATCTAAACATCTTGTCTGGCCAACCAAATTATCCACACAGGTCACCTGATGAGTTTGTTCACACAATGATTATATATTAAATAACATACTGTTATCTGAACATAATGGCTAATGCTACTGGGTATTCAATTTGGTCTTTATTCAAAATTTGGTTGCCATGTGCGTGCTTCTCTAATTTGTTTGTTCAGCCACCAAGTCAGCCTGCCTCATTGATTATTGGTGTGTTGGTTAAGGACAGTGTAATGTTAGAATTTGAATATATATTACCCCAATTATTGATTGTATGATTTTACAGAAAACTCTAGTTAAACAAAGCAGAAATAAAAAGAAAATAATAATTAGTCTTATTTACTAACACCACACAATGCAGAATAGGGCTTCTACATGTGTGTGCTTAAATGTGCTTGCCTTATCCAAAATTCCGGTCAGAGATGGTAAAACTCTGTCATTTCTAGCACGACTTATCTACATTCCATGTGCCCACTCCCACACAACTTCTAGTACTTTGAATGAGTTTAATAGGAGATCCTCACATAGACTCCATATTGAAGTACACTTATTGTATGTCCAGTAACAGCTACCATACAGTGGATTTCAGTGCGACATCAGACTATGGCCACCTTCTGCACAATAGAAAATGATGTTAATTATTATTGCACTAGTGTATTAGTTGAAATTGTATGTAACTAAATTATTTAAACTCCTCATCAATCTTTTACTTTGAGAAACTTTTACACTGAGAAAATACATCCTGTAATAATTTATAAGATATAAAACCTCCTTAGTTGCTTTTGACCAGTGCTCATCTCTTTCATACAATATCGTAAAAGGCTACGATGTATATTTTCGCACCTTTTAAAACTATGATATTAAACTATTTTTTTAGCAAGCTCACAAAGGCAATATTCATCCAGGCCCGTCGTTATACAATATTATGTTACAGAAAATGGGCTACCTTTGTAGGCGTATAGATAAAGGGGTTCTTACCTTGAAAGTTAGTTCTCTTGTTGCTTTCATCCAATATGGAATCATGACAATCTTTATCACTGGTTCCTGAAAATATTGATTACAAATAAAGATTATTGCATATTTGTAAATAATTTCAGAGGCACAAGCACTCTGCTACTATAAGAGATATTGCATTAAGTCAATTAGGTTTCTGAAAATAAACTACTCTGTGCAGAATATAATAAGATCAATGGCATTTGGAACACATACATTTCATGAGTTCAGAATGCACATCCCTGACAACAAAGACACAACTTTTAAACAGCAACAATCACTTGGCGGCATATGTAAAGAACTTAATGCTCATATCATAAATGTACCATAGACATTACATGTACCATAGACATTACACCGAATACTGTTAAAAATGTGACATTATAAATTGTAACTGAAAATGTCTACAGGTCATATTTAATGGTTCTTTTACTGCAAAATAAATACTTGATTATGACAAAATTTCCCCTACCCATAGACTACACCTCTAAAATGTTGCATTTTCACACATGGATAAAGTTTACAGGATGGTTTTGGAAGGCAATAAGGAGATAATGCGAGTTGCCAGATGTCCCTAACATCCAGGTCCAGTTCCAGGTGTTAAAGATATGTAAATTACTTTACTGTTTATTATTGATCAAGTGCCTTTTATTTTTTTATAAATATAAATCTATCTATCTATCTATATATATATATATATATATATATATATATATATATATATATATATATTATAGTAGTATTTAACCGAATAAATATTTTAACCAAGGTCAGTAAACATATAATAATGTGGAATTGTAGTGCATTCAGGTCCACCTAGATAGTACTGCCTTTACAGGCTTAGATGTACCTGATCAACAGCAAATATGAATTATGGAACACAGACAAAAACAATGGAGGTCATTTATAAAGCACAAATGCAGTTTTGAACCCACCTTGTGCCTCAATTTGTGCACATGCACCTAGATTTTTGCCTGGTCAGATAGGTTTATGAAGAGAGTTAGCTGCATTTGCATAGGGGCAGAAGACTGCACAGAGGGAAGGAGTTTGGAGTTTGGCAGAGTGATGATATTCTTAGTGATTCACAAAGTACATGCACCTCTGTGGCCAGGTTCCCCATTACCCTACACCGCGCATGTACTGTTGGACATGTTTTAATTCAAAGACTGGCGTTGCAATGCCTTGTGGGTATAATACATGAATATGTACTAGATGCAGTACCCCCATGAATAAATGTATAGTGTTGTAATTGATTTAAAAGTTAAAAAATACATTTAGAGTGGGGGAGGAACCTGGGGGGCCCAATTGATGAGGAAATGTGGACTAGAATAAGAGACTGTTGCTCCAGGGCCTCTATCTCTACTTTGATTAAAGAAAACTTGTATAAAATAAAAAGAAGCTGGTATACATAAGATGTTTCCAAGTTCCCCCCCCCTCCGCAATTGTTGTACATTGTACTCTATATTGACCCACATTGTGATTTACAACCTAAACTGGCCCCTTTAAATTAGCCTACGGAGCCTTACTTTTAGTTTATCACTGCATCCTTTTCCCCTTTTCCATTCTTTTCCCTACCATTCTTCTTTTCATTTAAGTAAAAAAATTGTTAAAATGTTAAAATGATACACAGATCATGTTCTTGCCTTTTATTCTTATTTAATTGTTCTGTCTATTCAGTATTGTATTGCTGCTCTCTTGTTGAACATGTCTTACTTATTTACATGTGTGTAGTTGTAATTCTAAAATAATAAGTGTAAAAGACAGATTTAAAACTCCCCATGGTGATCCAGTGGAGATCTGTGTAAATCCAGCTAGGTTATACTGGGTTGCTGCAGTGCCAGATGATTCCCGATCCCTGATGGTCCAGTGAGGAACCAATTCGCCCTGGCATTGACATTTGCCTTTCTTGCTCATTAGTGCTAGCGGGTTGGGTACATATTTCCGGATGAAATAATTCCGACACTAAGTACTGCAGCAAAAAAAATCCGAAGACAATGAGGGCAACATGACAAAAATATACTTACTATGAGACAGACACTGAACATTTCCAACCCGGCTCCTATAAATTGCGACCGCAGAATATGCCGGCTCTTGAAAATGACATCACTTTATATGGCGAGTCAGATGTTCCGTTTTAAAGCGGCAAAGTTTTGGTGTGACATCTAAAGATAAATGTCCCAACCCAAACTTATTAGCACCAGGGTGGAGAGGGGGGCAGAACCCACTCTAACCCTGGCAGTGCATGGACAGGGATGAACCCCTCCTCCCTTATAACTGACTTCATTATTAAAAGTGTGAACAAGGTCCAGGCTGATTCACCTGCAAGAGAAGTGAATAAGCCTGCACTAGTTAAAAGGGACAGGGGACTGGATTAGCACCTGCCAACATGTGTGTAAAAACTGTATTTAAAGGGAAGGTATAGCCTCTCGTGAGTGTGTACACCCACTACCTTTAAGTAGGTGTTGTGTGTAACAGTTCTTTTAACAGTTTCAAATTTTGATAAACAATAAAGATTACTATTCCTAAAGATTGTGTCCTATTCCTGCAAGAACCCTATACCTGTTGAAACCATATGACCTACAGATAGGATCTAACATTCTCCTCCCTTGACTTTCCTGTGTTGAACCCAGCATCCTGACACAGAGCTCTGTCTGCTACCCAGCAGTCTTGAAGTAAGTGGTTAGGAAGTTCCAGCCACAGTCACCAGCAAAGAGGTGTTGCAGCAGCTACACATACTACTGAGTAGGAAGTCGTTTCCAGGTGCTGGTGGTGGCAGCAACTAACTAGGGGCACCATAGTCATGTGCAGTTGACACTCACAGTCAGTAAATGTCTGGTGGCTAAGTAGCAACAGTAAGGGGCATATTCAATTAGGTTTTACGGTCCGCATAGTCAATCCACGGTGCCGCAATAACGTGGATTTTCGTGCGCACCCCATAGGGTTGCGTAGGAAAATCTGCCTTATTGCGGTACTGTATTACCGTTAATACTGTGCACTTTCCGCGGTAACGCGCATTACCTCGGACCGGAAACCTAATTGAATATGCCCCTAAGGGTGCTAAAAAACAGCAGGTTACTGAACGCAAGAGAAATCTGTAATCTAACCCCTCCTAACAGGATGCAGAGTAAGCCCATCACAACCTTTTGTGGAGCAGTGAGGCAATAAGATGTAATTTTGCAGAGTTAGATTAATAATATTATCTTTTTTTTAAAGCCAATCACTGTGCTGTACATTGATATAATCATATTACAAACAAATTACATACCAATGACATAAAACAGAAGGTAAATATAGCCCTGCCCAAACAAGCTTACAATCTAAGAAGTATGGGGAACACTTGATCCATAAGGTAGCAAAATAATAATTGCAGCTGTTGGTGGAGATACACATGTTCATGGACACAGGCATTGTGGCAGTAAAAAAGAACTACCCACACACTGTGACAAACCAGTGCAAAATTAAAGGCGCGCTTTTAGTTTATGGAGGCTGCTCCCGAGTACGGAGAAGAGTCGAGCCTATATATGGCGGAACAACAAGAAGCACAGTTGGATAAACAAGGTATTTTGCATTGCACCTTTGCTGTGATTCATAAATGACCTCCAATGGCTCTCCACGCTAGCTGGGCAAGTTGATTTATTTATACCTTTTTTAAAGCTAGCAATATGTATGCAACATGAATATTATTATACAGTCTTCTTTTAATATTTAATACAAATGAGGCTTGTTATGCCTACAAAATATGCATTGTAAGCAAAAAACCTGCATAACAAAACATACCTAAAGAACCAGGGCTTTCTTCCATACAGTCTTTTAGTCCTTCAGAAATCAGTTCTGGCCTACAAAGACAAATACAAAACGTGCTTAAATTCAGTTTAACAGATGTGAAATGGATCTGTTGATGAAAGAATCCTAAGGGGTTTGAGGGATATATGCCCCATTAGAGGGCATATATTAGAGATAGCATTTACTCTCTCTAAAAAATTGAGTTTTATGTTTAAGGTCTTGAGATGTACCCTATGTGTATGAATTTTCTTTTTTTCTTCTGCTAATCGACGTACAATCCAAGTTACACCTGTATTATTAAAATGTAAAGTGTGTTCATTTATGTCACCATCAAATAAACTTCCTGTCTCTCTCTAAAGGCTCTTAACTGAATTAATATGAAATAAAGCCAACAAATAAAAAAATATATAAACATGCAAAATGCTTGCTACTAAAGGCTTTCTTGGTACACTTGTAATTTAGAACACCATGACTAAAATACTTTTAATTATAAAAAAAGACCCTTGTGTCAAATGGTTAAGCTGTGTTCCTAGCAGTGAATGTAAAAGGAAGAGATTGGTATATGGGTGCATTGTTGCAGGCAAGCAGCAATTATTTTCTTTATCTTCTGTCTAATTTTCTTTCTGGATAACAGATCTATAACCGGTTCATAGATAAGATCCCATATCTCATATATATATATATACATATAAATAGTGTCAACATCAGGACTAAAGATATTTGAGATAAGCATTGTGGAGGCCTTGTTCTTGAGACTTCCTGTCTGTAAGCCTTCTGAAGAGACACCTTGTTGAGTCTTGAATAGCTGATAGCAGAGAAATCACTTGCACTGAGATAGCAAGTCAAGTTGCATACAATGTCCAACATTTCAATTCTGGTCATGTTATGGGAACGTTTACATATCCAGCCGTATTTCACATTTAGTGGCCATTTAAATTTCCCAGTAATTATTGATCTCACATTGTTGTCCACAATATACATATGGATGCAGCACCTGCCTACTTGTAGATAAATAAAATTATTTGCACTTGAGTGTTTGAAAGTGCTTTTCTAGAAGTATTGTCTAAGAGGATGTAAAGGGAAAAGATGCTCATCTCATGAACACCAGATGGCGATTCAGAGCCTTTCCATTGTAAACAATGAAGATTGTAGACTAGAGTAGGGCATACGTTATATATTTTTTTTACTGTATAATAGTTACTGTACTGCATGAGACAGAGAGACAGAGATCAATTTTGCCTCTGATTTTTTATTCACAGAATATGTGACTTAAAAATTATTTTGGAGTTGGACACTGGTGGGACTGTTATACCTTAGTAAAGAGATTGCCAAATCCAGTCTCTAGGGGGCCCTAGCAGTTCATGTTTTCCAAATATCCTTGCTGGAGCACAGGTGTTAGGGCTCCCTGAGGACTGGATTTGTAAGACCTTGGTACAACACAAAGATCTAATGTAGCTTTATACCGCTATTACTTAAAAACAAGCAGGCTTAGTTCCCATATTACCTTTTTACAATAAACTGAATGGCAGACCTATGTTCCAGTATCCTCCGGAGCTTTGCAATTCCAAAGCAGTTTGGACGTCGGAATGAGACCCCGTCAGGAAGGCCCACAACAAACAGATCTTCTGGGTACATCAAGAACTTAGAATACGGCACTTTGACTGGGTGTAAAGCTCCAATCGCTTTTGCTGTTTTTAACAATGACATTAGGAGACAGAAGAATTAATTTGCACACTTTTGAAGGTTTTTTTTGTATATTTTGTAGAAATATCAGCAATGATCATTTTCGTGTCCACGTGAAACAAATCCAGGGGGATATATTTACTAAACTGCAGGTTTGTAAAAGTGGAGATGTTGCCTATAGCAACCTATCAGATTCTAGCTATCATTTATGTAAAATGTACTAAATAAATGAAAAATAGAAGCTGATTGGTTGCTATAGGCAACATCTCCACTTTTTCAGTTTAGTAAATATACCCCCAGAAGTGTAAAAAGGAAGTCCAGGGAGGGTCTCTCACCTTTCTGCGAGCTATTAGGATGTGAGGAAAAGTAAGAACAAGGGCTGATGTATTTTCTATCATTTTGGGGGACATATAAAAATGGGTCCATATAGTGAAAAGGTGATTCTGTTTCTGTGTTATCTATAGTTAAGAAAATAAAGAAAACATCTGATAGGCTGCTATGTGTTACTACACCTTTTTTCAGTCATCTGGGTACCTATTTTTATAGATGGCCCTAATTTTAAATCTTTTGCATTTTCATATTAGTTTGTGTTCTATGTTTAGTGGCATTCACCAAGGGGCAATACTGAAGAAGACACTGCAAAACATGTAAGAAAAATAAATACATTTGCATTACTTAAATAACTATTCACTATAACATCTATAGGTATTGTAAGCTTGCGAGCAGGGCCTTCTCATCTGTTTGTCTGTTTTACCCAGTTTGTTTATTAGTTTACTATGTTTGTCCCCAGTTGTAAAGCACTACGGAATATGTTGGCGCTATATAAATGATGATTATGATGATGATAGGTAGTTGATTTCTGATTCAAAGCTCATAAATTATGTTTTACTTACCATATTTTTTGTTAAACAAATTTTCAACTTGTTTTCTTAGCTGTCTTATAACATCTCCAATGCCTTCTGCAATCATGAAAAAAAAAACAAAGAAAAAACATTGAAATTACAAGCTCTAATTAATATCACTTTGCTGCTCCAAATTCTATACATCACCAACAAATCTAAAATGTAGTATCCACATGCATAATGTATTGTTGGTGTGAAACAATGGAAAAATGTATCCATAGAGAAAGAATACTGTTCCTATATTAAATTAAGAAGCTAAAAATATAGACACCTACTAGATTTTTTTTTCAGATAAACATAGTTACCATCTATGTGTTTCTCTTCACTTCTGGAGTCATCAGTGGGTCCATTGTCAGAAACTACAAAAAATAATTGTAAAAATGTATACAGAAAATAAAGAAAGAATGACTAGCTGAGCACAAAACAGCCTGCAATATTGAGTTAATCTAGTGACTCTGATTTTCCAAAATTATATATCTAAAAACTTTATTTATAATAAAATGTATAACATAAGGAACACACCTATGCATTGCATGGCAGGAAAATATTTTACTCCTGCACACAGAATAATCAGTTCCCCCCCCCCCCACTTCCTGTCAGCAGTGCTCCTCATATTGATGCAGAAGAGGACAACTTCTCTTCTGTCTGCACTAAGAGGCTCCAGTGAAGCTGGAAGTGATCCATCTACTCACCTCAAGAGACAGACGAATGATTGTACCTTGTCCAATTTGGCCACTTATGTGTGATCTTGCTCCTAAGTTGTCAGGTTAATTGCTGGCAGCTAACGAATGGGCCAGTGAGAACATGTATTAATGAGGAGCAGTAGCCAGTCTTCTTTGCTCTAACTATTGCTACGTTTTACTATTCTTTAAACAATATTAATGCATTGGAAGTCCACTCACCTTTGTAAAGAGTAGTACAGATGAGATTCTGCTCATTTAAAAAGCATAGCTTTCCAAATGCTGATTAGTGTTCATAGAAGAGACTATTGTCCCATTTCAGGATTAATTTAAGCTGCAAATGACGCTTAATTCAACAGAAATTTAGGTAAAAAGATTACAATTTTTATACTTACGTAAAATCTGTTTCTCCTAGTCCATTGGGGGACACCATAGACATTAGGGTATAGAGTAGGTGAGATAGGCGTGTGGCACTTTAAGAAAGTTGTTAGTTAGCCCTAGGTCCCTTCCCTCAGCCCACCGTGAAACCTGTGCATCTTTCTCATGGCAAATAAACTCTTGGCGGCACCCCGGTGTATCTAGGTATGGCACCGCTGTGGCACTGTCTGACAGTACCATCACCTGCATTGACTGCAGCAAAAGCTGGAGATTGCATAGAGAGCTGAACACCACTCGCAGTCCCATTACCGCAAATGTAAGTTTGGATTCGTACAGGGCCCAAAGCCCCTGAAAACCTGATGTAAAAACAGACAGCACCCCAACTGCAAAAGTGGCATCTATTACCACCAAGGTCTAATCCTAAAACGAGAATGGTCGATCCCGCAATTATTGTAGATTTGTAGACACCTAAAAAGAAACAGACACACTGCAGGAGAAGGACGAAACAGCAGACCAAAGAGTAAGTGGGGGCTGCTGAGCTTAGAATTATTGCAGCCGGAACATCTATACAAAGAACAAGAACATTGGAACAAAACAGTTTTGTAGCTTCGCCACAGGAAAAACAACTCTGTGAGAAAAGAGAGATCAAACTGCTTTTTGCAGAGTCAGTTCCCCACTTGGATATGCGGAAAGCCACATGGAAAATAATCCACTGGGGAGATAACCAAGGAGAATGTGAAAAACCAAAGCTCTGTAACTACCATTACCCAGGTATCTGTGGTAGCTGAAACCAATAATCCCTTAAAGGAAAAAAACGGGCTCTTATCACAGCAGACCCAGAAAAGACAGAATAGCTGACCCGCCGACTGCCTGCCCTCCAACCTAAACTCCGGACATCAAGCAAATGGAATGACCAGACGCTGGACAACTTGAGTTTTTGTAGCATAAACAGGACAAAGGTTATCTTCCGCTACCTGAACAAAGATGGTGTCAGGCCGAGAACCTGAAAACAAAAAGTGAAGTGAATTCAAAGCCCTTTTTGGACTCCACAACAGCTGGCAGGACTTAAACAGAGAGCCCGACTAGCAGAGACTGCAAAATTCAATATCCATCAAGAATTGCCTACTGAAATATAATCTGTAGATCTGTGAATGTGTTCCATCAAAGGAAGCAGGTCAGAATCCGGGCAGTCTAATAATCACCCTATAGACAGCTGAACGGATCAACTGGCTACAGCCGTGGACACATATGTTGACACTAAGGCGGTCCGCAAGAATGCAGCTGCCGCCACTAAATCTAACTTTAAGGAAGACCTCAACCAAATAGTCTGTGCCGTCGTTAAGAGTGGCTGTGGTGGGAAGAAGGATAAAAGCAACCTGAGCATGGGAGCAACCACCATCGGGAGCGATTCTGAGTGAAGAGAGGACTGTAGTCCAAGGGACATGAGAGACTTATGATTTAGAGACTCTGAAGGCTCTCTGAATAAACTATTTAACTGGTAGGGAGATGGAATGACAAGACTTATTTGCCTGCCTGGTCAAAGAAGAGAACTTTGTAGTCTCAGGGACTACACCTGATGAACAGCATGTAGTGAATCTTTCACCCTCTGATAATCATGAGGAACTACCTCCACCATAGAAGAGTTCTCCACCTTACAGTGAACAACCACCTTACCTTTCTTCTGGAAAGAACAGTCAGAATCTGATTGATTACACTGCGAAGGTGCTGCACTTAAGAGAGGAGGAAGGCACAGCATAACACAACCTCCTCACTAAAGAGGAGGAAAAGGGAAAACCAAACCCTCTAACGAAGTTGAAAGACCTCGTACTTAGGCTGGTTCCGCAGAAAACACAACCCCAGGTCCTGCCGGACCAGGAGCATAACCACCCCACTTGCCACAGAGGCAGAATGATCTTGAGAATGGCTGACCACTAATGCAGACCGCAATTGGTGAACCTGAGTCCCAGCACAGGACAGTGACCGAGCCGAGGTGGTTCCAGACTGGCAAGCTGCGCACCAAGTGTACATATTTAACCATTTGGATGGCTAATTAGAGTACACAGGTGAACTTTAACACAAAAGTCACCCCAGCCTAATCCAGTATGGTTCTTCCCTTATGTGTCATAATATACACAGAATGGACAAAAACACTGAACAATATTTCAATGACAAAAACAAGCAGCACACAATCAAACACAGAAAATGAGCCAGCTATACAGCCCAAAAGATCCAAGAGTGTAAGGATAACAATACACCCACTAGTTCAATTCCTTACCAGATATGGGATAAATAAGGGAGAAACTGGAGCTGTAAAATGGCTGTCTATTCTGGTATCTGCACAAACAATGAGTGAGAGACCACCAAGGAGGAAGTGCATGGAGAGGGAAGAAGCACTACCCCCCAAGGGCCCAGCACTGACGTTGCAGCTGTTCTGCAGCACAACCCCATCAACCAATCCCATGCCTAGCAGGGGCTTACACCATGGTGTAACCGCTACCTGAACCAACCCTAAGTATGCTAATGGCAGCCTCTAGTAACACACACAAAGCTATGGCCACAGTGAAACTGCCGCAGACCCCGATTGTATTAGCATTGCTGTAGCAGTGGTATAGCAGATGAAGGGTGGAGGCAGATGGGGAGTAAAGAAATAGGGAAGAACGGGCACCGTCGGAAACAGCCACAACGAACCCCTGATGCTGCATCCCAAATGTGAACCAGCTGGCAGCCAAGAATAAAGAACCAATAAAGGTATTAATAAATAAAAAACAACAACAGGGACTGCTTAGCAGCCCCATACATCCTACACGACTAGGCACTTAAACTAAACTGAGGCTTAAGCAGGAAGTGGGGGTATAGAGGGGGAGGGTCTAGGGCTAACTAACAACTTTCTTAAAGTGCCACACGCCTATCTCACCTACTCTATACCCCAATGTCCCCAGTGTTCCCCAACTGAATGTGGGAGAAATGAAAAATGTTAACTTAATCAGAGGAGTGGTTCTAAGGAGAATTGACTTCAATGTGATAACATCAATCTTCAAATTGTTCAATATCCCCATGAACCTACATGCACTTCTAGTTTACTGAGGTTTACTTGATATACCCTGGTGGTCTAGCTTGGAGCACTGGTTCAAAAACCAAGGCCTTTTCCACTGCACAGCCTTTAAATGAGGTCCACAGTCAGATCTGCAACTGAATTTACCTGTTCCAGTGTCTAGCACATAAGTTGAATTCTCGGAATTCACTGGACTCTTCATATAGTCAGGAAGTTCATCTGAATTAAATGTGTGTTCTACAGAGAGAAAATATAAGGGGATTAAAAGTTGGAAGCCCTAATAAATAAATAAATTAGAATTGATCTATATTAAAAGTAGATATCCATCTCAGATTGTATTACACTGTAGCGAGTAGGCTGCCAATTGAATCAAAGTGAAAATGTGGACAATGAAAATCTAATTGTAATCAGCTAAATAAATTGTACAATCAATGACACAAAATATACTTTTACATTGCAATAATTTATACTTCAGCTGCTTCTACTTTCACTTAAGATAAACGAGAGTACATGCAGGTACATAATACATGTTCCCCAAATATATGTACATATACGTACAAAAAATAAATACGATTTATAAAAGTAAAAATGAATAATAAATAAAAACAAATAACATTAAAACAACGGTCTTTCAGTAGGCAGCTATGGCAACAGAACTTCTACTTCAGATTCACAATGAAGAGTGAGTATCGCCACTAGTCTGTGGGGAGTACAGAGGACTATTGCTTCCACAGATCAAACCAATCATTTCTGTTAGTATGAACACTTTGCATTATACATCTTGAGCTGGGTACACACTGATGCAATTATAGTGCAGATTACATGATAAACAACTGTTTGGTCAGATATTGAAAGAGTCTATACGCTCCCAAGATCTTGTTTTATCTTACCAAAACACAACGCATCTATTGATTTGTTTTTATAAACTTCCTAAAAATCACAAAGTCGTGGAAGTGAGTATGCACTCAGGACCAGCAGTGTAGGCAGACTTCTGTAGAGCGTACAGAGTCACGATTTTTCAACAGATGGTTATGATAGATGAAGATGATTGTGTAGGTGTATATACATGAATCTGAATGCTCATCGGGACTTTCAGTTGTTGGCAAAATTGTTACAGAAATCGCATCTGAAGTAAAATGCAATAGTGTGCGCCCAGCTTTAATTTGCTTTATGGTAAATATCTCATGCAATATATGCAACTGCTTGAATAAATTAATTTTATGTAAATAGATCAGTAACATTTGAGTCTAAGTACATCAGTAATTAATCTATAAAATGTTGATATTTTTGTAATGCACTGGCAGTAGGTCATGTGTACCTGGAACAGTAACTTGTATTATTTGATGATCTTCAGGCTCAAGTTTTATATGTTTTATTCCATTCTGCTTACTTGAAGTTCCTGTTAAATGCAAAGAAACAATCTTATTATACTGACCACAGATAAATTAATTACAGAACATCAACCATAGAAATTGTTAAATATTTATCGCTTATATTATCAAGCCAAATACATTTGTCTATTTAGCAAAACTCTTTACTTGAGGCCATATATGAAAGACAAATGATCTGAGACACAGCACAAAATCAGATTTGGGCTCGTATGAATCTGCTGAACTGCGCATTGATTTCTGCCAGAAAAACTGTGTTTGTGGAGTAAGACGGCAGCTTTTGCACAAGCCACATGGTGGAGTTGGGTGGAGTACCCAGGGCCGTAACTAGGGCTGTGCGACAGGGGCGACCGCCCAGGGCGCCACGCTGAAGGGGGGGGCGCAATTTAGGAATATTTTAGGTTCATTTGGTTAAAATTGAGGGCTAGGGGGGCAGCATTTGTCTTTCTCGCCCCAGGCGCTAGAATTCTAAGTTACGGCTCTGGGAGTACCTGCTGAGTATGGAGTAGTACTGCTCTGTTGAGATTTAATTTTGATGAATATTATTATTGCAACAAGATAAAGGAGTGGAAAGGACACATTTTTAGGGGCGATACTTGCTGTGTTTGTGGGGGGAGGGGGGGACATGACCATTTTCACTTTACAAATGAACTTTGGACCTAGTCCTATTCCTTTTAGTGGGACCCATTTTGTGCTTTTATGATGCACTTTGGCAGAGAAGTACATTTTTAGGTACAGAATGAAAAGCTTCACACACAACAAGAGGCACATGTCATATACAGTCCCCTCACTCATGATTATTTGAGTTCTCTGCTCACATGGACTCACCTCAAGGTTGCAGAGGTGTTTCCCAAGAGAACAGACTAAGGGGTATATTTACTAAACTGCGGGTTTGAAAAAGTGGAGGTGTTGCCTATAGCAACCAATCAGATTTTAGCTGTAATTTTGTACTAAATAAATGACAGCTAGGATCTGATTGGTTGCTATAGGCAACATCTCCACTTTTTCAGACCCACAGTTTAGTAAATATACCCCTAAGCATTCACAGGAGTAATGTGCGCTGGGCAGACCATTCAGGTAAAGGCGTTTTGCAGTGTATTATATAAATAAGGCCAACTAAGTTTATAGTTATTATCAACCGAGCAGACCAGGTGTAAACATTTACAGGTATAAATGTATACAGATAATGAGCATCACTTTGCTGTAACGTTTGAACACAGCTAACTTTAAGAATAACTGTGGCTGCATTATACTTTAACCCTTTGTTGCAAGGGTTGCATAGTTCCAGGCCAGTCATTGCGAACATCACCCAATTCTCATGGGTATTTCCATATATATGGTATAATAGTGGGGAAAGTTATTATTTATGCATTAGACTTGTAATACTTCTTAATCACCTTTCATTTTTGGTCATACTTATGATGAGCACAGAAATACAGGTCAACTTGCACAGTATCAGGCAGGTGGACGGCCATCAGTCATATACTGACTGAAGGCCACCCATTCTTGCCTAATCAATGCTTGGAGTTTGTGGGTTTTTGTTTGTCCACCCGCCTCTTGAGGATTGACCACAAGTTCTCAAAGGTATTAAGGTCTAGGGAGTTTCCTGGCCATGGACCCAAAAGGTCGATGTTTTGATCCCTGAGCTAATTAGTTATCACTCCATCATGATGGATAAGGCATTGTTTGTCACCAAACTGTTATTAGATGGTTGGGAGTAGTTGCTCTTGGAGGATGTTTTGGTACTATTCTTTATTCATGGATTTGTTCTTAGGCAAAATTGTGAGCACTATTACCGTTATTACGGTAGATTCAATGCCGGCTTTAGCCAGATTAAATTTACTGTAATAACGTAATAGGTTTAACGCTGCGCTACTTCAGGGGGAATCGAATTCCCCCCAATATGTGGCCCAGAAGTTGATTGACAGCATGCCAGGGCAAATTGCAGGTCTTCAAAAAGAAGGGTCAACACTGCAAATTTTGACTCTTTGCATAAATTTAATGTAATTGTCTATAAAAGCCTTTGACACTTATGAAATGCTTGTAATTTTACTTCACTATACCATAGCAACATCTGCCAAAAAGGTCTAAAAACAATGAAGAAGCAAACTTTGTGAAAACCAATACTTCTGTCATTCTCAAAACTTTTGGCCATGACTGTACACTGGCACATATCAATGGGTTATTTTTTACCATGTAACAAAATATAGTGTAAAATGAACAATCTTGGACAATAAATGACCCTCTCACAACCCCAATAAACAAAAATAATCCCTGGCTTTGATTTACCTGGGGTACATTCATCAGATATGCTGCTTTTTTCAGATCTGAAAAAATATTAGAACAGTTTGATATAATAGTTACCCATCTCACACAATAACTGTCAATGGTATCAAGAGAGTAGAGAATGGAGCAAGGGAGGAGAGACAAATCCCTTCACCCAGTCATTTGTATTATGCAAAAAAGCATATTAGTTCACATTTGCAGCACGACACTGTTCATGGTTCATGATTTGAGTGAATATCATTTTTTATATGTCATGATAACCATTCTATTATGGACAGGTTCATTTGTTTGCTTCTCTCACATGAAAATGGGAAGAAATAACTTATTGTATAGATCCATTTCTGTTACTGACACATTGGGCCCTGTGTATATTATTGTACATACAGAAAGCGTATTGAGGTACTAACATTACTAAGACAAGATGCCCACAACATGTTTGTGTAATTCCAAGCCACAGGATATTGCAGGTTAATTCAGCATCTGTTTGGGGCCCAGGTAGGAGATGGTATTACCTTGACCACTGTATTCTTTTAACTGAGTGCATAGGAGGAAAGTCTTAGGGCTAGATTTACTAAGCTGCGGGTTTGAAAAAGTGGGGATGTTGCCTATAGCAACCAATCAGATTCTAGCTTTCATTTATTTAGTACTTTCCACAAAATGACAGCTAGAATCTGATTGGTTGCTATAGGCAACATCCCCACTTTTTCAAACCCGCAGCTTAGTAAATCTAGTCCTTAATGTCTAAGCAAAGACTAGTAATGGTAACTGTTCTAATGATAAACCACGTAGTTTTCTTGGAACCACAGATTACTAAAACTTGTACACTATACTATAAACACCAAGTTTGGACAACCTGTTATTTCCTGTAACCAGAGCAACACACTGATGCCATCCATTAATATGTAATAATATGGTGTTGAAAGCTTTCCAGTTTGCAATTGGAGAAGTCTGACCTCATGATTAACCAGGGAAGAAATGATCTGCACAGTGGAAACACTCCTGATTGGTTGGCTCAGTGCAGTCTACCCCTAATCACATCAAGCTTTAGGACTGGTCCAGTCTTTCAAGTGCTTATTTAGGATTATGGCAAGGGTGGAAACTGATTTTTGCTCTACTTAAAAAGCACGTGTTGGTATTCCATCTCTATTCTTTCTGCATCTGTGTGTCTGTGTGTGTATTAACACTATTTTTTAGTTGTGTGTACCAACTCTTTGAAGAGCAGTATTTAAGCAATAAACACTAATCTTCCTGCCTTTATCTGCTGAAATCCTGTGACCTACAAATAAGAGCAACCACTAACCTGCCCCCCTGGATACACTGTGTTGAACCCTTGCATTCTGAGTCAATGTTCTGCCAACTACCCTGCAGTCTAAAGTAAGCAGTCAGGAGGAACCAGCCACAGTCACCAGCAAAAAGGTGCGGCTTCCGAAGCTACACGCACCACCCAGAAGTAAGCAGTGCTGGTGAAGGAGCCTGGTGGTGGCAGCTACTACTCTCCTACAACTTGAGGCACCACAGTGGTGCACAGTTGCCACTTACAGTTGGTGTCTGGTGGCTAAGAAGCACCAGTAGCAATAGTTAGTGATGGCCGGTTACTGACCATATGAGGAATCCCAAGACAAATCTGAAAACAGCCTCCCCCAGACATATTAGAAATGGCAGAAAAAACCCATCTTATCACATTTATGTTTTAATAAGGTCCAGTGTATGTCATAACACCAAATGGGCAGCACGGTAGCTAAGTGGTTAGCACTTCTGCTTTACAGCACTGTGGTCATGAGTTCTTCCTACACTTCAAAAACATACTGGTAGGTTAATTGGCTGCTAACAAATTGACCCTAGCCCGGCGGTTCCCAAAGTGTGCGCCGCGGCTCCCAGGGGTGCCGCGGCGCTGTCACTGGGGTGCCGCGAGCCAGACATAAAAAAAAGAGAAGACAGAAACTTACCAATCAGCGCGGCACCGGGACCCAGCAGCCTCCTCTCTCCCGCAGCAGCTTGTCACTGACGTCTATATTCAGTGACAGCTGCGGGAGAGAGGAGGCTGCTGGGTCCCTGCGCCGCGCTGATTGGCACCGGAGGGGGACAGTGTGGCAACGGAGGGGGACAGTGTGGCAGCGCAGGGGGACAGTGTGGAAGCGCAGGGGGACAGTGGACAGCGGAGGGGGACAGGGTGACAGCGGAGGGGGACAGCTGGCACTGTAGGGGGACAGTGTGGCAGCGGAGGGGGACAGGGTGGTAGCGGAGGGGGACAGGGTGACAGCGAAGGGGGACAGGGTGACAGCGGAGGGGGACAGGTGGCAGCGGAGGGGGACAGGTGGCAGCGGAGGGGGACAGTGTGACAGCGGAGGGGGACAGCAGGCAGCAGAGGGGGCCAGTGTGACAGCGGAGAAGGACAGCGGGCAGCGGAGGGGGACAGTGTGGCAGCAGAGGGCGACAGTGGGCAGCAGAGGGGGACAGTGTGACAGCGGAGGGGGGCAGCGGGCAGCAGAGGGGGCAGCGTGACAGAGGGCTGCAGATGGGGCAGCGTGACAGAGGGCTGCAGAGGGGGCAGCGTGCCTGGGGGTAGAGGAGGGGGGACAGCGTGGCAGAGGGCAGAGGAGGTGACAGAGGGCAGAGGAGGGGACAGCGTGACAGAGGGCAGAGGAGGGGGACAGCGTGACAGAGGGCAGAGGGGGCAGCGTGAGAGAGGGCAGAGGAGGGGGGACAGCGTGACAGAGGGCAGAGGAGGGGACAGCGTGACAGAGGGGGCAGAGTGCCTGGATGCAGAGGGGGCAGAGTGCCTGGATGCAGAGGGGGCAGAGTGCCTGGATGCAGAGGGGTCAGTGTCCCTGGATGCAGAGGGGGCAGTGTCCCTGGATGCAGAGGGGGCAGTGTCCCTGGATGCAGAGGGGGCAGTGTCTCTGGATGCAGAGGGGCATTTTTGCATACAACTAAATAAGTATTTTTGTCGTGACCTAAATACTTATTACAATTTTTTGACCCAACTACTTCTAAAACAGGACTGCTCAATAATTATTTTGGAGGGGTGCCTTGAAAAAATTTGGAAACTCTAAGGGTGCTGTGAACTGCAAAAGTTTGGGAACCACTGCCCTAGCCTGTGTGTGTGCGCGTGTGTGTGTGTTAGGGAATTTAGACTGTAAGCCCCAATTGGGCAGGGACTGATGTGAGTGATGTCTCTGTACAGCGTAAATAAATGGTGATAATGACAAAATGAGGGTGCAAATACCAGGGTTCCTTTATTAGAATAAGAAATGACCCATTTGACAGGACTGCCACTGTTCTGGGGGTTGGGTTTAGAGGAAGGGCTTTTTATGTAAACCCAAGTTTTTATATGCTCATGCACTACAGTGCCATAGGACTCAAGCTTAGCTTTACAGTAATTGATTAAACATTTTCAGTCCTAACTTTCACTTACAAATAGCATATTAGTGATTGTGTACACATATAACAGGTTACAGATATGGACAAAGCCAATAGATATGTTCATAAAATGAAACGCAGATGATACCCACCTACTCCCAAGGGATGACCCAAGCATGTCGAGAGCTGCTGTTTTCTGAGTGTCTTCACATGCGTCCTCTCCAAGGCAGTTCCAATCTGAGTTTGATGTTTCTTTGGTAAATTTAGCACCTGGTTATGGTTATATGTCCAATTTCTTAATTCAGAGCAATTAACATTTCAAACTAACAAGACATCTGTTACAAATGTAGTATTTATTACACATTTATCATAACATAGGAGTTAGGGTTATGCATTAGAAAAAATAAACATAACTATTACTGTGTTACCCATCTACAGATGCAACACCCATTGACGCAGGAAACAGACAGACACACTCTGACTGACCGACAGGAACCCCCTACAGCCAATCAATAAACCAGACTGCGGTGCTCATTACTCGGTTGTGTGAAATGTGAATACTGCAACATTTTATATTGATTTCACTTTATTTTTCTAATTTAACATTTTTTGTAGTGCTATTTCCACTGCAGAGTGCATGAAACGCAACGTTTTTTTATTTATTTATTCATTACTTACCCAGTGTTTTTATTCACCAATTACAAAACACAAACAACTGGGTTTAAACAAAACTATACAATAACATCAACAGTAATGCAGAAATAATTGAATCTACATACAAATGCTGCATTTTGAAAAATAATCTTATATACTGGTTCGTGAAGATGCAAGTTAAAGGGGTTGTACACTTCGAGATTGGGGTTGTTTACAAGGGGGCAACTTCTTTAAGGGGTGTTGTAAAAACATACATAGTGTAACTTACCTTCAAAAATTCTCTGATCAAACATACTGCAAGAAGGGGGAAATAAATATTAGTTAGATTCAGTTAGTCTTTAGGGAGTGAGATCACATCTCCCTTACTGCGTTGCGTTACCTTTTAATTTTAAAATGGATATTGTGCCGTTCTTCCAGAATTCTCTTGAGTTTGGGTACTCCATAAGTGCACGGTCGTTTGAAAGGGATTTTATCAGGTATACCTATTATCTCCACTGCTTCTGGATGACAAGCGATCTTTCGATACGGCACTGGCACCATGTGGTCAAGGCCTAAAGCTTCAGCTGGAATAGAAAAACTGCAGCATGAGTGACAATAAGCATACTGCTGTCGCTTGCTAAACACTAACAACTGAGATGACAACATGATTGTCAGGCCAATATATATACAGCAGCTGACATTTCACTCTTTTCCTATCAATCTAGTTCATTTTTAAAATTCTTTTAAAATTTGAAAGTTATTCTTAAATAACAGAAAACCAAAGCAAACATGACATTATCTAAAGTATTGTGTAAGGCTGCACCTGTAGGTACAGCCGAACCTTTGCTGTGCTCTGGGCTCAGCAGCTGGATGACATATGTGTGTGATTGAGATAATGCACATTTCTGTAGCTTTAGGTTGGGAATTTGAAGAGATCTCTGTTTTAGCTCTTACAGACTCTAGGACCTGCAAGCAATTTCTTTAGATGTTTTGTTAGCTAGGAAATATGGTAGTCATATCACTTCCTTGCTCACTCCTTGAATGATAGCAACAGTAAAAGGTTCAGAGCTCTGGAAGGGATGATTTGTTATGTTTCTTCTGGAGTTTCAAGGAAAATCGGTTGCCGTTATACTGAAACAATCTTACAGAAACTATGATAAAACTCATTATATGTCAAATAAGAGAAGTTCATCTTCAGGGTTGACCACATTTCTTTTCTTTATTATTTTATTAGGAGAGGGGGGGTCACCACGGATCCTTCCAAGGTACAGCCTATTTTGAATGGACTCAACCAGTTTAAAAAATGCAGGCTACTATGCTAGAGGGGTCACCTTGTCGTATTACAGCTCTTATGTGTTAGGAACCCCTCCAGCCGGCACAACACAACCCGGAGTCTACTCTGCCAATCAGGTGTTCACTGGAGCCCCTGGTGGTGGGGACAGACTGGGCTGCAGACTGGCAGAGGGTCGTGAAGTGTGTACCGGCTGGGGAGAACCCAGGCAAGCGGAGTGAGGTCCACGCAGAGGTCAAGGGCCGGCAGCAGGTTGCAATACCAGTTAACAAGCCGGGGTCAAGGGTCACAGGCAGACAGGAGAAACGGTAAACAGGCCAGAGGTCAGGGTCACGGAATACACAAGCGAAGTCCAAATCCAAGCCAGTGGTCATACACGGGAGGTCAGCAGAAGTTCAAATAGATAGGAACAGGAACAGAGCAGGTCAGCAGACTGGAAAGCAGAAGCTATAACCAGCAATGAGGTAGCAGACCTCATTGCCTTAAATACTGACCCCAACCAATCAGAGCCCAGCTCTGCAAGAATACAACCCCCTGCATTAATTAGCCCACAGGCTACCTAGTTGCGCACACGCCCAGCAGTTCTCCTTGCTGGGACGCAGCGCTCTCTCACTCAGCATCCCGACCGTTGCCTAGGCAATGGCCGAGACGAACCCCCGGAAGTGACGTCCCGGTCGACATAGCGACGGCCGGGATGGAGGTAGGGGAGTTGCGGCGGCTGAGCACCGCCGCGGCTCGTAACATTATGGAGCATAAAAGTTTAAAATGAATTGAAAGAGCAAATAGGCTGAATCCCCATAAAGACAGATTTTTTTTTTGTTACTCATTTCAACTTTATGATCACTTTTTGACCTAGTACCCAGAATGTAAAAGCTGATACCATGTTGTGTAGCTTTTGACACAAACACCTTGATTCTTCTGAAGCTTTTACAATAATTTCCAGAGGTAAAATCCTGTCCGCTTTTAAGTCTTGGTCTGAAAAAACGTATTACAAATCTGGACTAGGCTCCAATCAATGCTCCTCCTCTATATGCGTCCAGTAATTTCTGACAAGCGATCATGTTTGATGCCCATAATTCAAGACTGCAGGTCACCCAAGCATTTAGACTATACAACTCATTAGATTAGTTTGGTGGCCTACCCTTCAATAGCTGTTGAGACATTTGGTAATTCTTCTGCCATTTGTGCCAGACCTGTTTTAGCATTCTAAACAAGCCTATGAATTGCACTGTAGATCTTTCATTGTAGCAAGATAATTCAGTGATTTTGATGGCTGTTGATCAATTGAGTAAAATTGCTTATTTTGTTCCTCTACCACAGATTGCTTTGGGCAAGCATTATATAATTTGTTTAATATTAATAATGTCATGAAAATATACCAGGTTACGGAAAACATACCCTTTGACCAAATTTCACAGTTCATTTTAAAATTTTAGAAAGCAATCTGCAATAACCTACGTATAAAGATATCCTTCTTATCAGCTTATAGCCCCCACAGCAATAGGAAAACAAAGTGAACCAGTTCTAATAACAGTAATTTAGAAGCTGCCCCTCTGAATATCAGTTAGGGCAAAAGTCATGCCTTGGGCCTAGTTTATTTATAATAAAAGCCCCCATTCATGTACTGGGACTTCACCAGTCTTTTATGTTTATAAAAGGCTTCCAAAGTCTCTCATTTTCGTCTTCAGATGTACCCAAAGCAAACTCTTTGACAATTCAATGGACTTCTTTCCAAAATAGCAGAGCAATATCCTGTTAGAAAATTGTGATGTGTTCATTTGTGTTCTTTGTTGTAATTTCTCTGTGTTTTAGCATTGTGTATGTTATGTCATTTATGCATGTGTTTTAGTTAAGACTGTCTATAGGTGATTTACAAAAGTGCAAAATATGTCAGTGACCATAGCTTTTCATTTGTACACATGTGCCTTGTTTGCTGTCTAGCCTATAATTAGGTGAACTTCCACATTCCAGTTTTGGGAACTGCACATGGAAAATCAATCTAACTATTTTTGCTCATTTTAGCCACTGTTAATTTTTTTAAATAATCATGACCTTGGGACTGTCTTTAATCATGTGTCACATTTGTGTGGATGTTTTTATTACATTGCACTCTTTTGTATAAAGTGCTCTTGAAAGGTGCACACTATATTGAAAAGTATAGACTGAAACCTACATTGGCAAAAAATGCAAATTCTTTTCGAATCTCTTTTAAATAATCCTTCCTTTGCATGTGGATGCATAACCATTAGCAGTGGTGCACCCGGCCAGCACTCAGCAAGGAATGCCTTGACCAATCCTGTTCCCTAGATCCTCCATTGAGAAGATACCATATTTTAGCCCCCCCCCCAGATGTCTTCATTTTGCCCCACATCAGAATGTGTGTTCTCAAGCAAAATAGCGAATTAGCACTGAGTTTTAATGCAGTATATTAAAGAAAACAACATTGTTATATGTGCATCATCTGAGGAGAGACTACTCTTTACATTTTGAATTTAACATTAAATTAAGATGTGTATATATAAAACAGATACACAGATGTATGATGGGAAATGTGACTAACACTCACCATATCTGCTGTTAAACAGGATTTGTACACACTCCCTGAGGGTATTGATATCCTCTGTTTCTTTAATGAAATTGTCCCATTTCTCTACCAACACAAGAGAGAAATTCAAATAAGCACTCTTAAAAAGACAGAGCCTTAAACATGTATATTTTATTTGTAATGTTCTATGTATTCAATGTAACAAAATTTTTTTTACAAGTTATTATTTTTCTTGTTTAATTGCTTTGGAATTGTTTAAGGTCGATGGTAATTCTATAAGATCCTGACATTGCAGTTAGCTTATAGTCGTCCATATCTCTTTCTCCATTCACTCAATTATCCTGGCTCAGACAAAGCTACAGAAAACAAAGACATCATACAGTTACTTATTGCTATTGTTAGAGTGCAGCAACACAGCGAGACCATGTGATTGAGCCTGGTGAGTTACATTACAGTGATACAAGCTGCTGCTTTGCAATGAAATAGTAGCCTTTATTCCAAAATAAAGAAAAGTACAGAAACTGTCCTAAATAATGCTACGAATTATACAGCCAATGTTATGGATGCCCGGAAACTCCTTCAAAGACTAAGAATAACACATTATAGACAGGACCTTTGACCAATGCAGAGCCATCACTCATAGCAATCAGCACTTGATCACGGTTAAGTATGACTGGTATCAGATATTATTAGGTACTCTGTAGAAGGGGTTGCGATAGGGAAGAATAAATTGTACGTGGCAAATCCCTTCAAAAACAGCTCCAAAAAATGATATACTTACAAATGGTGTTTAGTTAGGTCATCACTTGATTTTCATTACAAATATACTGTTATATTACATGGAATAACATAAGATAATAATAAGATAAGTATTATCTAGTTCATAATTTAATACAAAATAGGGGCCTCATTCATTAAAACGTAAATCCCAATATGTGCCGTATTTTGCGTAAAAATTGCTCTGCACAAGTACAGGTATGGACTATACTCTACTGAACGCAGCCATGGAGGCCCCATCTCAATTCTTACAGGAGCAGGTGTTAAAGGATCTGTGCTGCTAACGTCTTAGCGCCAGATAGCACAGGACACCTTCAGAGATCTTGTGGAGTCCATGCCGTGTGTGTGTGTGTACATGTGTGTGTGTGTATGCATAATATATATCTAATATATAAATGCTTAGTGGCGTCTGTCTGTCTGTGTGTGTGTGTGTGAAAAAAACAAACCAAGTTGCAGCGCCACCTGCTGGGCAGAGTTATATACTGACCTGCTAAATTCTTAGTGTGTGTGGGAAAAAAAATTCAAAAAGGGCTGAAATTTGGTAGGGCTCAAACTCATTTTCGTGAGGTAATTTTACCTCATGAACACACATGTGTAGAGGCGTGCGTTAGTGTGTGTGTGTGTGTGTGTGTGTGGAAAAAACTATTTTCTCAGAAAGGGCTCATCCAATTGACCTGAAATTTGGTATACTGACATTATTTGACAAAAAAACTTGAATAGTCAAGTCAGTTAACTTCCATCATCCCCCCTTCCCCCCGTGGGAGGGGTAGTAAAGGCAAAATTTACGAGTTGAGGGGTCAAACTCATTTTCGTGAGGTAATTTTACCTCATGAACACACATTAAAAAGGCCGCTTGCGTCGGGAACTAACGCTCTTCCCCTGAGGAGGAGACCTGGGCTAGGTCCAAATGCATGACAAGAACCTTTTTAAGACCTTAAGTAGCTTGATTTGACTAGAATGCATGAGTATCATGCACGGGTTAACTTGTATATATATATATATATATATATATATATATATATATATATATATATATATACACAGGGCTGGGTATATATTGCAGAGAAGATATGCCCTGGATGGTACAATAGATGATACCATGCCTATGACCTCGAAATGGACCTAGAGCCTACCTATGAGAGATATGAAAAAATGGTCCGGAGGAACAACCTCTGCACAATGAGTGTGTCTCCTAGAATCCATAGTAAATCCCAAGGCATTATTCCAAGAGCTGGCACCCAGAATACTACTAAAATGCTTGCAAATCTACAAAGTGCAAAAGACACTAGCGAGTGGGGGGCTGCACATTGTAGTTAAAATGCATTTCTATGAAAAAATTGGATTTTTATACTTACGTAAAATCCGTTTCTCTTAATCCGTTGGGGGACACCGGGACCTTGGGGTATAGGGTAGAGCAGGCGAATGCTGGCACTTTAACTTTTAGTTAACTAAAACTCTGGCTCCACCCCCTCTATACCCCACCTCCTGCTAGAGGCCAGTCTATGTTTAACCAAGCCCGCAGAAAGGGAGATAGAGAGAACCAAAGAAAAGAGAATAAACTTAACACATAACATTCTCTTAACAATCAAACAACATGTTAAACAGAAGTTAAAACCAGAGCGTTAAGGGTGGGCCCCCGGTGTCCCCCAACGGATTAAGAGAAACGGATTTTACGTAAGTATAAAAATCCCATTTTCTCTGACATCCTTGGGGGACACCGGGACCTTGGGGACATCCCAAAGCTATATCACGGGAGGAAACGCTCAGAAGAAACGGCCTGAAGCACCTTTCTCCCGAAACTTGCATCCCTAGAGGCAAACACATTAAATCTGTAAAACTTTGTGAAAGTGTGTACAGAAGACCACGTGGCCGCCTTACACAACTGTTCACTGGAGGCACCATGGCGTGCCGCCCGGGAAGCACTTACAGATCTTGTAGAATGCGCCCGCAGATTAGCAGGGACAGGCTCCCCAGCCCCGTTGTAAGCCTGGCGGATAACAGCCGTAATCCACCTTGCAATGGTCACCTTAGAAGCTGGCCAGCCTCTTTTGTGAGCATCGTAAAGAATAAAAAGATCCTCAGTTTTACGAAACTTTTGCGATCTTTTGACATAAATTCTCAAGGCACGAACCACATCAAGATAACGAATAGTCATCTTGATCAGAAGACGAGGAATCAGTTAGAGCCGGGATGACAATATCCTGATTCAGATGAAACTTAGAAACAACCTTTGGAAGGAAAGATGGCTTAGTTCGAAGAACTGCCCTATCCTCATAAAAAACTAGCAGAGGGGACTTACAAGACAAAGTCGCAAGGTCTGAAACTCTGCGTGCTGTTGAAATGGCTAAAAGAAAAACCGTTTTCAAAGTAAGAAATTTGAAATCTACTGAATTCAAAGGCTCAAATGGAGGATGCTGTAAAGCCCTCAACACCAAATTCAAATCCCATGGTGAAACCGGAGGAATATAAGGAGGCTGAACATAAAGAACACCCTGAATGAAAGTCTGCACATCAGGTATGACAGCAAGTTTTCTCTGAAAGAAAATTGAAAGAGCTGACACCTGACCCTTAAGAGAACTAAGACGCAAACCTGCATCCAAGCCGTCCTGCAGGAACTTCAGTAACCTGGCCAGACGAAAAGAAGATGTAGGATACCCCTTCTTTTCGCACCAACCAATATATGTCCTCCAAACCCGATGATATATTTTGGCTGAAGCCGGCTTTCGAGCACGAAGCATGGTCTGAACCACCCGTCTCGAAAAACCCTTAGCTCTTAAGATCCTGGCTTCAACAGCCACGCCGTTAAAGCCAGACGATGTAAACCCTGATGACAAAGGGGACCCTGAGTTAGAAGATCTGGGCGAATTGGCAACCGCCACGACCGACCTCCTGCCACGAAGAGCACGTCGGTGTACCAAGCTCTGCACGGCCAATCCGGCGCTACCAGAAGCACTGGAACACCCTCTCTCCTCATCTTTTGCAGTACTCGAGGAAGCATGGCTATCGGAGGAAAAAGGTACACTAAGCGGTACTTCCAAGGAACCGACATAGCGTCTACCGCGACTGCCCCGGGATCTCTTGCACGGGAACAGTAGTGGAGAACTTTGTGATTCAACCAAGATGCCACCATGTCGACATCCGGTTGACCCCATTTCATCACCAACTGTTGAAACACCTCCGGATGGAGAGACCATTCCCCTGGGTGTAGAGTCTGCCCACTTAGAAAGTCTGCTTCCCAATTTTCTATTCCAGGAATGAACACGGCCATGATTGCCGAAACGTGAGCTTCTGCCCACAGAAATATCCTGTGAGTCTCCCTCATGGCCAGAGGGCTCCTGGTGCCTCCCTGATGCTTTAGATATGCCACTGTTGTGACATTGTCTGATTGGATCTTTACTGGCTTTCCCTGCAGCAAATGTTGCGCACCTTTTAGAGCGTGAAACACTGCGCGCAGTTCCAAGACATTTATTGGAAGCTTGGACTCCTTCTGAGTCCAAAGCCCCGGAAACTGAGCCTGAAGACATACAGCCCCCCAACCCCGAAGGCTGGCATCTGTTGTAATTAGAATCCAATCCCAAATGGAGAACAAGCGACCCCTGGAGAGATTCTGCCTGTGTAACCACCAGATCAGCGACTGGCACATCTGTGGAGATAGGCGAAACACCTGACTCACCAGATTTCGATGAGATTTGTTCCATTGCGACAGAAGGTCCAACTGAAACTGCCGTGCATGAAACTGAGCAAACTGGATTGCCTCGAATGACGATACCATCTTGCCCAGAAGCCTCATCGCAAAATGAATGGAGGGTCTCCTTGCCATCAACAGGGATTTCACCATCCCCTGTAAGGCTAAAACCTTGTCCTGAGGAAAAAAATACCCGTCTCTGACGGGTATCGAATAGAAGACCCAGAAATACCATCTGCTGTGATGGGATCAACTTGGATTTCTGGAAGTTGATAATCCAACCGTGCAACTCCAGGGTTTGGATTGCTATCTGAATGTGTAACAGAAGCTTCTGCGAAGAGTCTGCCTTTAGAAGCAGATCGTCCAGGTAGGGGATGATTTTAATCCCCTTGGCTCTTAGCAAAGCAGCCATCACCGACATGATCTTGGTAAAGATTCGTGGAGCCATGGCGAGACCGAATGGAAGAGCCTGAAACTGGAAGTGCTCTGACTGAACCGCGAACCTCAGCAGGGACTGATGACCCCTCCAAATGGGCACATGGAGATATGCATCCTTTTTGTCTAGGGCCACCATAAATTCTCCCTGTTCCATGCTGAGAATTACCGAGCGTAAAGATTCCATCTTGAAGCTGGGCACTCTTATGTGAGTGTTCAAAGCCTTCAGATTGAGAATCGGTCTGAAGGAGCCGTCGGGTTTTGTCACAAGAAAAAGATTGGAATAAAACCCCAAACCTTTTTGAGAATGAGGAACCGGATTAACCACTCCGGCCGACAGAAGGGATTGAATCGCTTCTGTTAAGGCCAACCGTTTTCTTGGACACGATGGAAGCCCCGTGGTGAAAAACCATCTGGGAGGGAGACCGAGCAGATCGATCCTGTAACCCTGACTCACCACACCCCGAATCCAGACATCGGTGGTGGAATGACACCACCGATCCCTGAACCGCAGAAGAAGGGCTCCCACCACTGACGACAATGGAGGAGCAAAATCCCCGTCATGCAGACTGTTTGTCTGCTGACCTAGCAGCTGGACGACGCACCGACCAGGCCCGACGTCCCCGCTGCAAAGCACCTCTAGGGTTGGATGTCTGACCTCTGGAGGGTTGTCCTGAGGAATACTGTCCTCTAGACCTACCTGAGGACCGAAAGGCCCGAAATCTAGACATCCTCTGCTTGGGAACACTAACCGGGAGGAATGTGCTCTTACCTCCTGATGCCTGACTGATAAAGGAATCCAGCTGAGGACCAAACAGAACACCTCCTGAAAAGGGAATGGACTCCAGAGCCTTTTTGGACTCTACGTCCGCCTCCCAGGACTTTAACCAGAGAGTCCGACGCGCTGCCACTGCCGAAGCAGAAATGCGCGCTGCCATCGTCCCTGCTTCCATAGCAGCTTCACCTAAATAATCCGTAGCCCTCTGAATCTGTTCCACTAAAAGAATCAATTCAGAGGATGGCCTGCCGGCCAACAAACCCTCAGACAATTGTTCCGACCAGCGATCAACAGCTTTGTTAACCCAAGCTGATGCTAAAGCAGGCCTCAAAGAAGCACCCGCTGCCAAAAAGATGGACTTAAGAACGGTCTCAACCTTCCGGTCTGCACCATCCTTAAGAGTGGCCTGGTAAGGCAGAGGAATAGTAGTTACCTTTGCCAACCTCGCCACAGCTGCATCCACCTGAGGAAGCATCTCCCATTTAGCGAGAACCTCAGGGGTAAATGGATAACATGACTGTAGTCGCTTAGTCACCTGAAACTTTTTATCTGGAGAAGACCAAGATTTCAACAGCAACTGCTCCAATTCGGGAGAAGCCGGAAAAACCACCTCCTTCTTTTTGCGTCTTTCAAAAAGAGAGGATGCAGAAACTTCAGGCACTTGGTCCTCAGGAATCTCAAGTACCTGACGCACCGCCTGAATCAACTCTTCCAGACTCTGACGATCTGCTGGGACCTCCACCAACGAAGCAGCATCTATGTCAGAACCCAGCGGTAACTCACCCTCTTCCTGGGAACAACAATCAGAAACAGATTCATGTTCCGGAAAAGAGGCGGCCACCCGCCTCCACTTACTTGAGGAAGGCGGAGTGACCGACTGCATAATCCTCTCCAAGGAGGAAGAGACCGCTACCAAACCCTGTACTGAGGATGCAAGACCCTGCGCCCAGGCTGGTTCTCCAGACTGCACTGGAGCAGCAACAGGCAAAGCTTGAACTAAGGAAGCAGAATTAGAAGATTGAGCTGCCTGAGACTGTACCTTCTGAGCAAGCAGTTCCACTGTATTAAATAGAGACTGAGCCCAAGCAGGCTCCTCCGTGTTTCAACAGACAGCCACTGTTTCACCAGGAGTAGTCTCCGTGGGCCGACAGGACACACACAGAGCCTGTGTTCCTGACTGCCCAGACGGTAACTTAACATGACATACAGCACAGGTGAAACTTAACATAGTAGCACCAGCCCTGTCACGTGTAGATTTTTCCCTCTCAGACATGTTAAAAGATGGGACAAAACAGTACAGTAAAATGCACACAATACAGATAACAAGCAGCACACAAACTACAAGAGAAAGTGAGCCTGCAATACAGCCAAAAGCTCCTAACTGTGTAAAGGTACAAAAGGCTAAACACACCATCCCCAACCCTTTACCTTACAGTATACAGGATAGAAAAGGGGAGAAGCAAGAGCTTTAGATATGGCTGCCTATTCAGGTATCCACACACGAGGAGTGAAACTAGGGGGAAGTGCCGAGGAGTAAAACACCCCCCCCCCCCAGGGCCCAGCTCTGGACTGGATAACATCTAAGACAGACAAACAACTCAACCAATCCACAGCCTAGCAGGGCTCACTGAGACAGTGACCCTTGCCTGACCCTGTTCCCTGAGCTAAAAATAGAACTCTTATCTCTACCAATTAACCAGACTGATTTTAGGAAAAAAACAGCCAGCTCAGGGAACCAACTGCGATTTCTAATATCTCTCTCACAGCATGATGCTGAGAGAGAATTTACTTACCTGCTGCCAACCCTCCAGACGCAGTATGTGTAGACAGCATGCTTTCTGTACCTGGAGGACAGACCCCAGCCACCACCGACTGTGTCTGGCTCCAATGGAGGGATAGATAAGCGGCAAAGGGGAGCAGGCAGCAAGGAGAACCCACACGGCACCTCCGCTCCCCACCCCGCAGCCAGCGCACAGCCGTCCGTGCTGTGCGCTCCACAGACCTCCCCCATCGCTGCCTCACACTCTCCTCGCCGGCCGCAGCCGCGGGAGAGGAGAAGAAATAAATATTCAGCCAGGAGTCTGACTGACAGCCGACTACGCGGCTCAGCGAGCCGCCGGCTGTCAGAATTTGGAGACACAGTCTCCGCTGTCATTAAAATAATAAAATAATAAAATAAAGGAAAACTGGCTGCTAAGCAGCCCTGTGCACAGCCCGCTTCGCCGGGCACTTGAACTAGACTGGCCTCTAGCAGGAGGTGGGGTATAGAGGGGGTGGAGCCAGAGTTTTAGTTAACTAAAAGTTAAAGTGCCAGCATTCGCCTGCTCTACCCTATACCCCAAGGTCCCGGTGTCCCCTAAGGATGTCAGAGAAATATAAATTTCTGTGAGCTTTTCTATCTCACTTCTGGCAGAGGGCTATCTGGATTTGCAAGCCTACTGACAGATGTCATATAAATCTGACAGTTGTCACATACTGGCCTAATGTTTATACTTGTTTCACATGTTCATTTTAAAAGACTTGTGCACACTGCTAGGCATGACCATTTGGGAAGAAAAGGACCCTGTTAATATCTAATGGTTCTTAATTACAAGTACAGTAATTTAGTTACTTTATTATTATTTATTTTATTATAAGTCTAGTTATTGGGAGGCTATAAGAACTCCCCCTTCCTGACATATATCTTGCTGGTTTACCTAGTCCTAGCGGGGCTATATTGTATTCTTTTACATGTACTTACAGGGCTACTTTCTATTGTATTAGCTATTATTTTACAATGTCTTTACATATATCCTCAACGTATTCAGTTTCTACCTTTCCCTGGTGAGGTCTCTTCATGTCTCCTATGGGGCATAGGCTACAGCATTCTGAGTGACAGAGCTGGGGATATTACTATAGTTGTTCTTATCCCAGTTTGAAAGTAGATGTACTAAATGGCAGTTTTGTATGCAGATGTACCATTCTGCAGTTTGAAGAATAAAAAAAATCAAACCGTATTCATACTGTGACTGTTTACAAACCCCTAAACTGTATGCAGTTTAGGCCAAACCACATGGTAAAACTGGATGTAAGATGTCAACTTTTGTATTCTTCTCTCTGTAGAATACAGTGGTCAAAACAGATATTTAACTGTGACAGTATGGAAAATGTAAGGAAGAGGAATTTTAAATTTAACAATGAAGGAAGTAGAAGTGGCTTTATGACATACCCCTGTATACCAGCCCACTTCAAAAACTGTGCGTGTGTATGTGTGTGTGTGTGTGTGTGTGTGTGTGTGTGTGTGTGTAAAGCAGGGGTATTCTGCACTCTCCAAATACATAATCACTGCTGTACTAAATACTTTTCTATATTAAAAACAGGAAATGTTAGTTCCACATATTGCAATATATGTTAAGCTGACCAACTCACCCCAAAGTTGTTCATGTTAGGACTGACCAGAATGGTCAACTTTGATGTAAGTTGGTCAGCTTAACATATATTGCAATATGTGGAACTAACATTCCCTGTTTTTAATATTGAAAAGTATTTAGTACAGCATTAATTATGTGTTTGGAGAGTGCAGAATACCCGTTTTTTGTCTATACAATGTGGGCAACCCCCTCTTGCACCCCAGTCTCTACATGGAGAGTGCAGAGGATCTACGCCTGTTTTTGTTTATACAATGTAAGTCCTATCACTCTTGCACCCCATTCTTTACATTAAATAATTACAACTTGTGTCAGGTGAGTCCCAGGTCTCCTATGGCTGCAAGTGCTTGGGAAAGACTTGCCTTTAAAAGCTGTGTGCAGGTAAGCCTTAAGCCCAGATAAATAAGGATAGCATTTGATCACGTTAGCACTGACCAGAATGGGAAGACTTTGGTGTGAGTTGGTCAGCTTAACATATATTGCAATATGTGGAATTAACATTCCCTGTTTTTAATATAGATATATATATATATTTATTAGTGTTTCATAGCCGACATGTTAGTCCCAGGGTTCTGATTTACATGTTTTAGAAACCCCAGGGAGATGGGAAAGAGCTTCTCAAAAGAGTCTGTTTAGCTTTCGGAAAAAGTTGGTAAGGGTCCCTAGGGTGTAACTGTAGAGAGAAGGGTGGGCTCCAATTACAAGGACCAGTTCTGTTCTGCCAGTCTGACAGCAGACTGATTAAGGGTTGCACCTGTAAGGTGTGTTTTAATAAGATGTCAGTTTGATCAGTCTGAGCCTCTGCTCTGCCTAGGGAAAGGGACTGCAGGATCTCTGTAGGAGATAGCCTGTTATCTATTGTGAGTAATCCCTATATGCTGGAACCTTTTATCTTTTCGTTTAGTTTGAGAGTCAGGAATGACACGTGTTTAGTTAGTGCTGGAAGGCAAGGTGTTTATTTTGATGTTTTTTCTATTGTTTTTCTGCTTAATAAAACTGGCTGATTATATATATATATATATATATATATATATATATATATAATCTGTATGTATCACTTTGCTGAATACAACAGTAGAAGTTCTCCTTGGCAAATCAATTGTAACATCTAGTTCCATATACATTACTCAGTCAAATATTGCACATTTACTAACCTGTTTTATCATGTACTATTGAAAAGAGCACCCGTTTCGAGGCTTGGACATTTTGTCTGAGACTGTTACTTGTTGAGGAAGATTGCTGTCCTGCATTCAAGGAATAAAAATTAAATTTAGTATGAACAAGCATTTCTTACAAACAGACAGGGCCCATAAATGACTTGGAAGATAGAAACGTAAGTGCTGTTAGATAAGTCGGTTAGAGAATACTGTTTTTAATGTAAACGACAGCTCTCATCCTACTCTGTACAGATATGATAATTTACTGTATTGCAATTGGCTGTCCTAGCTGACAATCAAGCTGGAAGAGCTAATTACAAATAGATGCAAAGGGTAGGCCTACACGTGCACAAACCATACAGTCGGTTGTTGGGTAGGTAGAACTGGACAGGGAACCACAACAATGCTGGGTCTCATGTAACGAACACATGATGAATCAATAATGGTCCAATATGTCCACGCTAATTATTTGCCATAGGTTTTATTAAAAATCCATATACACTGACCATCTGTTTTTTTTAAATGTATGTTCAATGAAGAAACTGATAAATGTAATATAATAATAAAACAAGTTATAACAACAGAATGGTTTACTCATTTTTTTTATTTTTAAAAAAACATGGTAGAAGTTGGGGGTCTCTGCTAACAACAAATTAATAATAATTATTGCAAAGGTGAGGTCTAATATGACTCTGACATCTAGTATACAAAATGTAGCTTACATATCAGGTAGGCTTATATTCTGTGCAACCAGAAACGTTTTTTAGAATACCAGATGGTGAAATACACAAATATGGCTTAAGGAGGAGTCGGTGCTCTTGGTATGCGCCGATTACAATGCATTTATCTGAAATACTAGGGGGTTCATATGGCATCAAATTTGTCATGGAGATAATATGTAATTTTTTTGTGCATGCGATATGCCAGATTCAATTTTTGCCTATTTGAGGTTTAGCATCTGCAAGGATCAGTTTTTAGCTTGGAACTAACGTCTTGTGGGGGTGAGACAGAAAAATGTCCAGGGATCTTTAGGTATTGGTTGTTCAGATTAGTGTACTCTATTTCAGAACAATGTGGGGGCAAGTCCACCATATGTGAAGGAAATTGCCCTTATGGTCACAGTTCAGCCAACAATTTGTGGCAGAAAATGGGAACATTTTGGTTAATTTTTCTGGGGTATAATAACACCTGTAATAGGTCGTATATGCCTTTTTTTACAGTTAATATTGAACTGGTGGTTATTCCCTCTCTGTGGGAGATTGGACAGGGGGTAGTCCAAGATCCGTCTCCCATTCAGAGAAACCTCTATGAGCAGATTGTAAATCATAAAGATCAGCCCTTTTCATATCGAGGTCATCAGATTTTTTTTCAAATGGTGTTAGAACCCTTACGGAATCTGTAGGGGGAAGGGAGGTAAGGAAACACATAACCTAAAAGAACTCAAAGAACAGGGGTCTGAGTGAGGGAAATTTCTGGTGAATATCATCTAGAAATTCCCAGTTATATTTTACCTTAAGATCAAAAATAACTTTTATTCCACCCACAATCCAGTGCTTAAACTTAAAGAGGGAGAGTCATGTGGGAAATTCTTCATTATTCCGTTTTGGAGTAATGGGGGAGATTGTTGTGGAAAGTTTAAATTGGGGATTGCTTGTGCACCATATGGAGAAACAGAATTTAAGTGAGGGAATAAAGTTTAGTTGAGGTAGTCTGATTTTTAGATAGAGCCCAAGTGAGGTAATATGGCGTAATAAATGGGGTTTCAATATCCACCCATGCAATGGCATTGGGTTTGTCAAATGTTGCTTGATATTTGTCTCAAATGTGAAGCTAAGTAGTATAACCTGAATCTGGAAAACCTCTTCCACCCCTATTCACTTACCATCTGTTTCTGCAAAGGCATCAATGATTACTCTACTGAGCTCAATTAGCACTGGATACTCACATACGAGAGTGCAGAGCTTAAAAGGTGGCTAAATACTGTTTGTGTACACTGTATTAGCAGCAGAAAAGCTCATGTCTTTAATATACAAAGCCACTCTTGATAATGTATTTTTAAATCATTATCATCATCACGATTTATTTATATAGCGCCACTAATTCCGCAGCGCTGTACAGAGAACTCATTCACATCAGTCCCTGCCCCATTGGAGCTTACAGTCTAAATTCTCTAACACACAAACAGACAGACAGACAGACAGACAGAGACTAGGGTCAATTTGATAGCAGCCAATTAACCTACTAGTATGTTTTTTGGAGTGTGCGAGGAAACCTGAGCACCCGGAGGAAACCCATGCAAACACAGGGAGAATATACAAACTCCTCACAGATAAAGCCATGGTCGGGAATTGGACTCATAACCCCAGTGCTGTGAGGCAGAACTGCTAACCACCTAGCCACCGTGCTGCCAAACTAAATAGGTAATAGCCACCACCCTGCACAGGTCCCTCTATTGGCACTTGGGATTTTAGATGCTATCATGTCAGTAGACTATAGCAGTACCATGACAATGTTAGGTGGGCTTAAAAGGACGCTTTTTTGTAGCCAGCTCTGCACACCTGTATATGATAATGCCTGATTTAACCAGACAGAGGAAGGAGGTCATTGGGAAACCAAAGTGGAACTGTCTTTTAAATGTGATTTTTAAACCATAAATAGTCATAATACATGAATAAACATTTAGGAGAGCATCTTATAATTCAATAAAGAGGAAAGCATAAATCTTTCCTTCAACTGGGATTTGTAGATAACGATGTCCCACTGATACCAACAACATTGGAAAACCAATGTGATGCTCTTCCCTCTAATATCTGTGGTAGACCTACAAAGAGAATCGAATCCTGTGGTGGAAAGGTCATAGAATTATTGGAAAAGTTTACTCTAAATGGTAAAATCTAGTGATCAAATACTGTAAAAACTTGCAGCTTCCAGGAACATGACATTTTCCTCACCAGAACATTCTGAGAAGTCCTGGTTCTGTTCTCCTGGGGACTTGTGGGGTAGCACATCACTGGCCGTGTTGTGTCCTGGCGTATTTGAGTGAACCTCCTGCTTTAGCTCCATACAATGCTGACTGGATAGAGAAACATTGTACATGAAGTTTGGTACACTGGATGGATTCTCTTGGTTTGATGGTTTGGAGACTTTGGGGCTTGGACCTGTTTCTGGAATGGCCTTAGTAGTTATGACGGCAGAGCAACTGAAATCTGCACAAGGTTTTGAGTCTCTGCTGGGTTCTTCAATTGCTCTACATGGAAAGAAGTTGGATAATATAAATCATACACAGGACTGAATAATGGTTGCAACAATTATAACCTCCTTGGAATCATGTGATTAATCTAAAGTATATATTATTATTATTATTATTATTAATTTTTATTTATAAGGCGCCACTCAGTGTCCGTAGCGCCGTACAGGGAAAAACAAGTACAGTACAAGATGGGACGGCAAAATACAGTAAACAATAAGCACAGTAACTCAGTAAGCTCAGAGCACAGCTAGAGAGAGGGGGGAGGTAAGACCGGCAGGCGCCGGAGCCCAAGAGGAAGGGCGCGGATGACGGGGAGACCCCCAGAGGGGTGGGGGGAAAGGTAGCTGGAGAGCAGAGTAAAAGGTGCAGGAAACAGGAGGAGAGATGGCCCTGCTCAAGGGAGCGTACAATCTAAGGGGAGGGGTAGACAGACAGAGAGACACGGGGTGAGAGGAAGAGAAGGGGGAACGGAGGCAGATTCAGGGGAGGAGGAAGAGGGGAGGGAGGCAGAAAAGGTAGGAAGTTAAGTGGGAGACTGGAAGGCTTTGAGAAAGAGGTGGGTTTTTAGAGCCCGTTTGAAACTGGACAGAGTAGGGGATGTTCTGTTGGAGGGAGGGAGCTTGTTCCAGTGGAGGGGGGCAGCGCGGGAGAAGTCTTGGATTCGCGCGTGTGAGGAGGTAATCAGAGGGGAGGAGAGGCGACGGTCATTGGCAGATCGGAGAGGGCGGGATGGAGCGTGAATAGAGATGAGGTTAGAGATGTAGGGAGCAGTGGAGTTGGCGAGGGCCTTGTATGTGAGAGTGAGGAGATTGAACAGGATTCTGTAGGGGAAGGGGAGCCAGTGAAGGGCTTGGTAGAGGGGGGAGACAGAAGAGGAGTGGCGAGAAAGGAAGATAAGCCTAGCGGCTGCGTTAAGAACAGAACGAAGGGGAGTGAGATGAGAGTGGGGGAGGCCAGTGAGGAGAAGGTTGCAGTAGTCCAAGCGGGAGATGATCAGAGACAGGAGTCAAGGATAACCCTGAGGCAGCGAAGTTGGGGGACAGGGGAGATAGAGGTGATGTCGACAGTGATAGAGAGGTCAGAGGGGGAGGAAGTATGAGGGGGAGGAAAGACAATGAGTTCGGTTTTGGCGAGGTTGAGTTTGAGGAATCGAGAGGACATCCAGGAGGAGATGGCAGAGAGGCAGGCGGACACCCTAGAGAGGAGGGAGGGAGAGGAGAGATAGAGTTGAGTGTCATCAGCATAAAGGTGGTACTTGAGGCCGTAGGAGCTGATGAGTTCACCCAGGGAAGAGGTGTATAGAGAGAAGAGTAAGGGTCCAAGGACAGGGCCCTGTGGGACCCCGACAGAAAGGGTAGAGGGAGTGGAGAGAGACCCAGAGGTGGTGACAGAGAAGGATCGGTCAGCCAGGTAGGAGGTGAACCAGGACAGGACAGGGCCGGAGAGGCCAAAGGACTGGAGGGTGTGGAGGGTGTGGAGGGTGTGGAGGGTATACATATATCTACAAAGAAATGGGCATCTGCACCATTGACATATGCCAACAACAGGTATGGTATAGACAAAGGACAGTGGAGGATTGTATGATGTATTTATTGATTATTTAATGAACCTCGTTATTTAGGTAGAGCATTTCAGCAGTGTATTAAATACCGTAATTTTCATTTAAAAAAACTAGCCAGTCAGAGCTAACATCACAACTCGCCAATCAAGTTACTTTGCTTAGGCATGTATTAAAACATTATCAACTAATAGGCTTTATATTATTCTAATCTTCTTAGCCTTAGGTTAGTGACAGTCTATGTTGCCAAGTAATCCAAATATCAACATGCTGCAAACACAAAAATAGTTTTGTTATGCATAAATTGAACATGAATGTAAAACAGTCTTAAATGGTTTGGAAAAAAAGAATAGTGCTATGTCCCCTACCCTTGCTATAATAAACAAGAACAATAAATAAAAAACACACTTAGATTGCTCAAAAAGCAAAATAAACCATACCAGTTAATTGGCAAAGCAAAAATACCTCTTCATAACTAGGTATTTTTAATTCTTTGATTACTAAGCTAACTGTAGGGACTGAAACAACCAATAGTCAGTCATCAGGTCTAATTGCAGTATTTCAGCATATCCTATGTGATTAGATCTGTGACAATGTCATTTTTATAAAACAAGCTGCACTCAGATAAATCCTGTAAATCTGAAGAGCTGGTGACATCAGAGGACTGAATCCGAGAACCAGTGATCTAAATGAAGCACAGCCATAATAAATGATGGATGCAACTGAGAAGATCCGACTACTTACTTTTTCAGCTTAAATCTGATGTGGTGACTGTGCTCTAAAATAAGCATTAGGCTTTTTAGGTTATAGTCAGAAGGCTTCTGGAAGTTGATCCCGTCTGGTAAGCCGAGCACCACCAATGAACCGTTATTCTTTATAATCTTCTCGTATGGCACAGGGACTATATTAGACATTCCTAAAGCCTCACCTAAAACAACAACCCTTTATTTTAGAACACATGAAGTGATTTGTTACACAGAAGATATGCAAGTAATAACCAATACTAGGGATTTAAGGTTTGTTTCGCCTTCTATGGTTTTATTTTATGTTCTATGTGCTGTGGGGTGGCTCTTCGCATAATTCCAGAATCTCAGTGCAGCCTGGACAGCAATTTGTCACAATTACAAAGTTACAATTTATGAGCTCTGATAGGTTAGGCATAAAAAATAACCAGTTTCCTGCTGTGTTCTGGGGATCTTGCTGGTGCATACTATTTCATCTTGCCCACCACTCTGGACTATGGGTGCTTTCATAGAGATTCAAATGAAACCAGCCCTCTGGCCACCTACCAAATGGGCTTAGTTCTATAGGTGCATTCTACTAGGTTCAGAGCACCTATTGTAAACATTCTTTAACACTAGGAACACACAGACAATTGGGAGATGAAATGGGTGGGGTTAGAACAACCTGCAGCAAAGCATTATAATCGGAACAGCAGCACATGGTATTGAAGCACAGACAACTCCTGTGTGTAAATGTGCATGCATGTTTAAACTCATATGGAGTAAGCAGATTTTGATTTACATTTTGTACCCCATCCTTAACAGACCTCTCTTACATTCCCCCTTACATCAAATCCCACCATGGTTCCAAACCCTATTGCATCTGTATAAGATACATAGATGGAAATGATTCAACCATGATTGAACCAATACCTATAAGTAAATTTTAGAAGATTTTTTTGTTAAATTAAATTATTGAATCTAACTAAAGAATCTCATAACTAATTTGAAGCCAATTAAGTAAATAAAAGGAAATTAAAAAAACACGTGGGGATTATTTTGCACAGCAGTCAATGCCACTCTAAATGTATTTCTACTTTTACTTTTTTAAGACCAATTTGAATATGGCTATAAATATTTAGTATACTGCTTATTTTACATAAAGGAATTCTCATTTTTGCATGTATCAATAAGGCACAAAATGTCAAGCTGCATGTGGTTTGTTTTCATTCCTGTTTCAGTATTGTTTTCATTCTTGCATTAGACTCCCTGCCTAGATATATTGGTAAGTCACTTTATCTTCAAATTGTTTAAATTAACAGTGTAGATTCAACATGCCATTACAAGTATTTTTGCCAATTCATCTCTACTCAAGGTTATATACACAGTAAGAACTAGTATCAGAACTGTGACAGATTGCTCTATAGCTTGTACTGATTTATAATGTAGCTTCAACATTCCTTTTGTGTATATTTTTTTAAATTCACTTAATTTGGTTTTATTTGTAACAAATGATATAGACATACACATACATGTAGAGAGAAGCATACAAGAGTGCAAATAGTACATGTGCCTAAAACACACACTTAAAGTATAGTATTTATGTTGACATATACAATAAATATCTGCAATTATTTGTTTCATCATGCAGCTCAGCACAGTGTGGCATAGTATTGTATAGAAATGGAAAGCAATTCACTAAATCACAAGTGTATGCAAATAATACAGCTGCAAAATCAACTGTTGGCTTTAGTTACATGACATAATGTACGTCCACGGGTAGCATTTTGAGAACACTGTTTTCCACTCGGACAGAATATATGTTCACCTGATTTATCTCTACAAAACTTAGGGCCATTAATGCAACATCATCAGGTCTGTAAATTTGCATCATCCGGTGGTCTATGTGAGTTTTAACCAGAGCCTGATTAAGGGTTCAGGCTGCCCTAGGCTAATGTGCTCGTATCCGGTGGTAGTCACTTTCCCGATAATGATAACCCCGACAGTTAAGAAACGCCGTTTTGATGTCACTTAAAAGTGCGACTGTCATATTTGGTGAGGCTATGCCGGGTCCCGCTGCCTAGCTAATCTAACCTAAGTGTTAGGGTTAGAGTTGAGCTGCGGGAACCGGCATTACCGTTTTAAAACGTTCTGATTCAGAATCTTTGGTAAAAAGATTAGTATTTGGCAGAAACTTAAGGTATAGGTTCAGTGCATGGCTATTTACATAGTCAACTAGTGCACATTAACCAAAATTTGCACTTTTAATGTGAGTAGAAAAAGACGCATATAAAAAAGAGCATATTTACGAGCATATGTTCAGTCTTCATCTTGAGATATATCCGGCTCAAAACCAGCAGCATTTGCGTATGTTAGACATAGTAAGTGTGTCTGCTTGTGCCCCACAATAACATAGGGATAGCATTGGTATGTGGCTTGTCAGTGTTATCAGTAATGCTACAGTACAAAAGTGCATTTCCAAAAATAAATAGAATAAATAGAAATGTAACTAATTTTAAATCCAATGACTATCTTCTTTCCTGCAGTAGACGAAATAAAAATGTAAATTAATTAATGCAAACAGGCTGTCGCAACTTCATATAAAATAGCCGCAGCACTAATGGATTAAGTACTATCAACTGGAAGGATAAAAACGCTATTAGCCTATCAGAAGTCGCCAGTGCAAAAGTCATCATCATCATTGAATATGTTTGCACCAGTTCTCCAGCACTAGTAAGACAGATGTCTCTTGACAGGTGTACCTACGTATGCATACAAGTGTAACTGAGTTATATAATGTGAACACACCCTTACTGTACTCAGTCTACACATGCCCTCCCTTTCCGCCCCATACCAGGTCTCAGATACGTTTGTGCAAATTTGCAATATTTAGAGACAACATACATTTTACCCTGCCATTTATTGTTTGTTAAAAACATTTTCTTCTTACTATAAAGTACATCAAAGATTTCCTCAACCATCTTTCTGAGAAGGTAAATATCGGAACTTGGACTTGGCGAGACTCGCTTAACATTCCGTATGCAATCCCTGCTTCTCCTCTGGTCATCAGTTTCCTGCTCCTTTCTATGGGCACCCACTGCAAGCAAACAGTAAAAAGATGACAGTTCAGAAACTACATACGATGGATTAACCCAAACACTGGTGTTCAAGTGATAAAGTACATCTGTCTGGATATGCCCTTACATGAGATGAGCAAAGTTAGGGAAATTTTAACATGATTTGATGGTAAAAGCCATTCTGCATAAGTGCAAAGTTACAGTGATACAATCGGTTTTGCTTTGCTATTCCGCAAAATCACTATTTTGCACTGTATTTCTAAATAAACATTTTTTTTTAGTTTTCTATAAATAGGTTCTTTGGTGATGTTGAGATAGAGTAGGGATAAGACTAGCACAGCAAGGCAAAGCAAGAAATACAGCAGCTGAGATTCATACAATTGATGTGATGTTGAATTGCTGTAACAGAATTAACATACAGTATATTACCAGTACTGATTGATGATGTTTTCCCCCACTGGCCAGTGGCTGACTTACACACCTGCTATCTCATCACTGTGAGATTTGCTCTGTCCTGTTGGAACGAGGAATTGTCTTTCACAAACTTATAAAGGGGTGTCTGTGGTCAGTAGCGTTGGCAAGTGAAAATGTATTGCAACTTCTATTTGATTATAATGCATAGTATAAATAAACTAAACATTTTAAAATGACCAGAACATGGCAACTGACAAACTAGTAGTGGTATTCAGATTGAGAAAGACCCTGGGTTATATTTAGTATACTGCAGGTTTGAAAAAGTGGAGATGTTGACTATAACCCACCAATTACATTCTAGTTATCATATATTTAGTGCATTCTACAAAATGACAGCTAGAATCTGATTGGTTGCTAAAGATAACATCTCCACGTTTTCAAATTTGCACTAAAGTAAATATACCCCTTTGACTTCAAGCCAGATGGCATAACAGACGCATAAGAGAAGAGCAAATGCAGCAGAAGTATGCTGAAACTAGTTAGAACAAAAATGTATGAGGAAGTAAAAGAAGCTAGGACAGTGAGGAAATGGTGATAGACAAATCTAAAAGTAGAGGGTTTGTGTAACATAGAACACAACACTACAATATAAATTTGCCTATCAGGCTACAAAATTAGATTTCTTTAAAAAAAATTATCTACGTCTTTACAATACCAAAATGTTTGTCCTAGGAATTCTTGAATTATTTAGTTGTATTAATCCCCAGAACAACTGCTGGAGGGCCATGAATATATCACCATTTCTCAAAATTTTATATAAATATATTTTTTTCAATATGTCCCATTGTTCTAGAAATCCTCTCATTTTTGAATATACAGCCTTTCTGAACTCAATTAATACCATTGATATATTTGAATGTTTCTATCCTATCACCTATGTCTTCTAAGTTGTACATGTTCAGGTCTAAGCGACTCATGCACTAGTTTAGTAGTCTATCTCTGATTTTATCTATTTTATTAATGTCTTTTTTTGGAGATGGGGCCTTCAAAACTGTACACAGTACAATGTGAGATCTTGCCAGCCACCTATAAAGTTGAAATATATCCTCCCTCTTCTTGCCACTATTATCACTTCCTATATAATACATATTTTACTGGCTTTTCCCAGTGCTTGACTACACTGCTTGCTTACCTTTATATCTTCTGACATTGTCCCTTTCCTATGTTGCATCACTAACCATTCTGTATTCTGCTTTGGGGTTTGTTTATGTGTCCCACAGTTATTATGTTTCATTTCCATGTATTAAATTTATGATTTCATAATTTAGTCTATTCTTCTATTGTCTCTAAAACACTATGCAGTTGTTTTGCCTCTTCTGGAGTATCAACACGTTGACAAATCTTTGTATCAACTGCAAAAAGCCCTAACTTCCCTTGTTAACCACAAGTAATATCACTAATAAATACATCAAACAATGCAGGACCCAGGACTGGTCCTGAGGTACTCCACTAGTTACCAGCCCCTCCTCTACACTTACACCATTGACTACAACATCGTGTCTCTTGTCATTTAGCCAAACCTTTATCCATTCCACTATCTTTAGGCCATGGATTTTAATTTTCAGTTGAAATAGTTTATTATATGATACTATATCAAATGCCTTGCTAAAATCTAAATAAGCTATGCTATTGATAAACCTGGATCTATCACTTTAGCTCATTTCCTCTCAATGTGTTTGACATAATCTCCCAGTAAGAATTCTATACTGTCTTGGATGTTGTCATTGGCTTGATTCTACATAGTCAACAATTTTTTAGTTTATATTACATTTTCTACTAATGATGTGACAATCACAGGTCTATCATTATATTCTTTCGTATTGTCTTTTTTTGTTTTGTTTAGAGAAACTAAACTATCACCCGCAATGATACCAGTAAGCAGCGATAACAAAGGGCAGAACAAAAATTATATGGGGAATTATTTGTGGAATACTTAAGGGCAAATTCCGCTGGAGAGCCATTCAAATGACCACAGAAGAGTTTTTAAAATTTCACCCATCTCTAAGTAATATTTAATTATTAGTAATTGTTCTCTAATTGAAACACAAATTGAGTAGCATTGATTGTAGAATTTAACTTGCAGTACTTGTTAATTAAATAGATCAAACTCATACATTGCCATCCTGTGGTTTGCAAGAGCAGTAAGCCACAGAAAGTGCAATATAGTCTGTACATAATATTATTGATATTTAATAATAAAATACAATATGAATATTTGTTCTGGGTGATTTTACTCCACAATATCCATGTTTAGAATTTCGGCCCTTTATCTCCTTAGGAGTATTTTGGAAATTCAATTTTTGTTCAAACAGATGCTAAAAATGTTGTCCTTACTCAACAAAGAATATTCTGAATGTATACCTGGCATTGATTTTATGTTCCGTTATCCAAGGGTGCATGAATATTTTTGGAATTATCAAGATTTTTGACATTAAGAATACTATGTATATATAAATTAATATCTTAAGGTGTTAATTCACACATATACGCTGGTAAAATGTACTTTAGACACACTTTTGTGATATGTTTTTTGTTTTTTTTTTTAAACTCTTTATTTTTGAAAGCATTGCAGATAGAACAACCACAAAAAAAAAGATGAAGAGGGAAGAGCAAAAAACAGCACAGTACAATGCGATGAACCAATATTCATTGAACTTAAGCCCTAGCGAGAAGTAAATCCCACTCTTTCCCTCACCCAATGCTCTGCAATCCTTTTTTTTTTTTTTATATATATATTTATTATAAAATTCAACATATCTATTTGCTTGTTTACTTAGGGAAAGAAAGAAGAAGGGGGGAGTGAAGAGAGGAGGGAGGAGAAAAGAAATAGCGAGGAGGGGGAGAAGAGTTTCAGTGAATTCCCCAGAGGGGGAGCGTCCAGCGCAACCACTCCTCGGGGGATAACCGAGTACAAAGATAAAATGGGTGGATGAATAAGGGATGGATTGGCGTCCCCCTTCGATTTGGGTTAAGAGCTTACTATCGTCAGGAGTAGACCTTATCAGCTAGGAAGGGGGGCAAGTGTCAAACAGGGGCCGGAAAAACCAGAGTGTGAGAAAGGTGTAAGTTACTGGGTGGCGGGCTTGGGAGACTGGTGAAAGGCCTACCGTGGGTCCCATATCTTGTGAAAATTGAAATTTTATCATGGAGGAGACATGTGATATACTCCATTGAAGTAATATACCAGATCCGAGCTGTTATGCTCTGAAGGCTCGGGGGAGTAGTGGACTTCCAGTCCTTGGCTATTTGTAGGCGTGTTGCCGCACATATATTTTGTACTAGCTTATTACTTTGTTTGTTCAGAGATTTATTCCTAGAGCACAGTAGCATAACCATTGGATCTAGGGAAACCTCGACCTCCAGAATTCTAGAAATGAAGTCAGCAACCTGGGCCCATAGATTAGAAATTAGAGGGCACGTCCACCATATGTGGTAAAAAGACCCCACCCCACCACATGCCCTCCTTGTGATGTGTTTTTAAACAGCTTTTCCATGTGTTTTTGAGGCTTTGCAATTTTACCAACACAATTAATTGTACTGACAAGAAGGCGTTATTGCAAGAAAAATAGGTTGTGGTGGGAACTAGCCCATTCATTGTATTTGTAATACAATGTCAGGCATTAGCAGCCGAAAAAGGCATTAACAGCGGATAGGTATGAATAAGCCCTCTTCTCTAACACTCAAGTAAAAACTGATGATTATTGCATTTAACTGATATAGCAGATACAAGTTATTGGAACTTTGTTATTTTTAGATATGCACTGAAGAACTAGTAAATAATAAATGTCTACTTTTTGCTATACTATATTTTTCAAAATCCAGATCAAGAGGTAATATGTTTGCACCCCTATATTTATCCAATATAACTTGATTTGTCACAAATAGATTTGTATTCCTGCCATACTAATAGGAGTAGACAAAACTATGAATTCAAGCTCCAGTGAGAAATACATAATAATCAGATGAGGACCTAGAAATGATGTGCCACCACAATTATCTATGGAATCAACGCAACAAACTAAGTCACCAGCATTAAATACATTTTCCTTGTGGAAATAACTTACCACAGAACTGTTGGAAATCTGTTTGCAGCTCTTTTCTGGAGTTTAAATAAAATTTTCCCTTTTCAGTCCCGACTACAAATGAGTTCTCTTCATGAACTGCTATGCAGGCCACTTCAGCATTAAGTTTGGAGAGTGCAGTGCACTGGAATGAGTAAAGAAATTGTATAAATGATAGAACATACATATTAGTGGTGCTATATAAAAACATTATGTTGATGATGATACCTTTTTTTCTCAGTAACAATCATAGAAAATATTTGTTTCACTATTATGCAAATGTCTGTTTTCACAGCAGAAAATAAAGGGGGAGTTGTCATATTGAATGCTATGTTTTGTTAATCAGATGCCCAGCGCACAGGCATGCTGGGTAGTTGCCCAGGGGCCCCACAAGCATAGGGGCCCATAGGCTTGCCAACTTTTCAGCATATTATTCTGGAAATTGCACTTAAGAGTGTTCATGTGCAAGACGGTGACCAACTGTGTAGGGGAATGTTCATTTTCAAGCTGGAAACTGATATAAAATTAGTTTTGCAGCACAACGGGGCAGCAGCGTTTGAACTAGCTTTCACTTATGTGTATGAAAATGACATCCTGAAGACCACTGACTTCAAGCCAATTATAAAGCAATTCACTGGAAAGAAATTTCGCAAATGTTTGTGTTGAACACTTGATTAATAATAAATAATTCATAGTAATTTGGTACAGTGCTATCTCAGTCTGTATGATTTACCAACTGAGTACCATTTTTATATTTAATTTATTGTTTAAAAACTTCTCGGCTTATGTTATATTGACCCAACCAAAGACTGATTATCCAATAGGCTCACTCGGCTGCAGCCTAGGGCGCTAGGCTTTTGGGGGGGGGGGGGTTGAAGAATAGTTTTAGGGGAGCAAAATTTTTAAAGGAAGAAGGTATCAACTGAAATTCATTTTAAAATATAAGATAATAGTTGTACTCCAAAGTAAAAACAAAACATGAAAGAAAAATGTAGTGAGGTTTTAATGTTGACGTGTTTCCGTGGTAAAGGATGAAGTCAATAAGTCATCCTTGGGCAGGCACCTGAGGGTAAGTGAGTAGGAGCGACAATGACAGGCGTTGGAGGGATAGCCCCCCAGCCCCTCCACATTTACATCTACACCCTCAGTAGAGCTCATTCATGCCTCCATTCTGCTATAGTTCTGATTTTAATTAAAACTAAATGAATGACATTGACTGCTGTGACCCTTTTAAAAAGCCAAGTGGAGCGGAGTTTAGAAAGCACAGAAGCATGAACATAGTGGGGATTAAAGGAAGCCGAATTCTATATTCAGGTTGATTTTGTTTTTACCTATTGCGGTTTAGCCTGGCATGGAAGGTGAGGGGGCGCTATGAGCATATTAGCCTAGGGTGACCTGAACCTTTAATCAAGCCCTGGTCTCAAAGTTTATGTGGATTAATCTCTGATGTACAGCATGTTTTTTTATGTTTAAACACTGATTTTGTTGGAGGTACCAACAAATAAGATTAATTTTATTGATCATTTACATTTTTATTCCTGTGAGTAGTTGTGTAGGTAGGGCACTGCTTTAACTGGGGGTCTATAATGCTGTTAAGACGGTCCTGCAGGTGCTTGGAAACCAAATCAAATGATTCCGAGTCTAACAAAGAAAGTAGAGGCTGCCATAAACAGCTCAGTGCCTTCAGCATGGAGTAGACAAACTGGCACCCATTTAGATAACACATTTATGCACATTCTGCCAGGATTTGTTGGAGTATGACAGGATGCATATATAATCTGTTAATGTTTTTTCTTTATATAACAAAGTAATATAATAAAGAATACATAATCCAAATAAAAACAGACAGCCATGAAATAATGGCATGACAAGAAGAAAATGTAAAAACAAGTGGATGTCATGGATGAGGGGAATCATTGGTTTCAAGATACGATACGATACGTTTAGATTCTATAACCATGTATATAATGCAATATATCAGACTAAAAACCTACAAAACGTCAGAGAGGGAATATCTAAGACAACAAGAAGGCATTATACTGGTAAAACTGATGTCATCAATTTTTTTATCCAACCATTCTAAAACATTACCCAGTAGTATATTCCCTTTTTTTAAAGTAGGTTATTATTTGTATCCAAACTCTATAATCCTAGTATTAATTGAGATTTTGGCTGCATAATGTCAGATTATCATTCAACTATCATCTTCCAGGGTGTGGCCTTGGTTGAATCCCCAACAAGACACATATGGAAAGGCATACCCCATTTAAATATATTGAAAAACAAAACAAACACACAACTATTGTATCTACATTCTTTAAATATTGCATCCGTGTTAATGTCTGTTAATATTAACAATAAGCAACGAGTGCTGAAACTTTTCTATATTGCTACTTATAGAATTTCAATTGTGTGTACTTAGACAATATTTATGTCCCAATATATATGCCATCATTAATACCCCAATACTCATAAATAAAATAAGAATTACTTGCATGTCCCAAATTCATCTGTTTACAGTCACCTCAATGTGATTAGCTATGGCTGATCATTACATAATATATATAATATATATCCTTACAAAAACAAAACAAATATAGAGTTCTGTATATATTTTTTTAAATCCTGTACATCTTACAAATAACATTCTCTCTTACACCTTGTTATATTGTATCCAATTAATAGCATTGCTAATTTCCAAAGTACATTGCCTCTGTGGTATAGTATAAACATTTTGCCAGTGGGCACACTTAAATGCTTACAGTGTGCAATAATTTGGCTGCAGGTCTGAAGATATATGACCTGAACATTTGCAAGTTGAATGCATGCAGTCCCATGAGCTTAAATTAAAACTACAAACAATGTCAGCTGTATTGCATTTGCCCACCCAACTCAAGTTGTACTGCCCATTTTAATATTAACCAATTGTCAAATTGGAGGAGGAAATTTAACCATTTAAAAAGGTCACTATGGGGTTTATTTATTCCCCATGCAAAGCATTGGGAAGACTTTACACCAATGACAGCAGCGTTACAAGAAGCGCTTCTATTCTCTGAATGCTAATGCCATCTCAGTTGGGGGTGACCACAGGAAAAAGTGCTATTTTATTAAAATAATGCATTTTTTCAGTTTTTTATTTACTTATTTGACTTTTTATTATTTGTTTTTCCTTTCTAACTTTACTATATTTTTTTTGAAAAATCTTTAACCAGACGCCCAAGTCCAGGTTTCCAGTTCCAGTTCGCACACTTGAGCTGGATTTCCCTTTAGTTTCGAAAAGGGGAATCACGTTAATTTTTAAGGCCCCATTCCCACAATGGCTCATTATTCTTCATTACCCGTTTTCACCACTTTGGCTGGAGAACCACCACTGGTTGCACATGAAACACAAACCACCTGAGGCTCCCCGACATCACTAATGTATTTACTGCAGGAGGAACTGTGTGAAAACAGTAGAAAGTGCTGCATGAGTGATTTTTAAACCACATCGTATACTGCAAAATAAGATGCCGATTCATAGGACTAAAAGAGGCTACAGAAATAACAACTGTAATTCCACCATTTATTAATGTAATATTATAACAACTAATCGCTAGAATGTAGAGTATTATGCAAACTTTTATCAACACAAAATAGTCTCCTTAAAACAAGGATTATTATTAAAATTATGTATGATTCACATTTATGTGTAGCATTCTTTTAAATGGAACTTACCATGGAATCTAAGGCAGATACAAGGCTTGTGATAATTTCATCTTTTCCGTTATGAACAGTTGAAATCCACATATCAGGTCTGGAGTTGTTTACGGGTCCTTCATACTGCTTTCCTGCCAGTGCCATATTCTTCTAGAATGGAAACGTGTGGCGTTAAAGATCTCATCTAGACAATAAAATACTATTTCCGAGCAAAATGCCAAAAAAACAAGAAAAGGGAAGAATATACATCTATGGAGCCTGCAGATGTCTTGTACCTTATACACCACCCATACTCTAGCCACAAACGTTTTACACGCAGCATCGTACATACAACAAAAATACATACTGATAAGAGCAATCGGTACAGATAAACCAAAAAATAAATGCATGGATGCAAGAGAGACAAAAGCAGGACATGGGAACAATAGGCATAGTGGGGTCGGCAAGCTACGATGGTACAGGGGACTAGAAGTTGCAATTAAAGAAACATTTCCCCAATTTTGATATTCCATTATACGGCATAATTAATAGAAAATTGCTATAAAATGCCATAAATTAAAATAAACATGAATTTAGCCCAAATATCAGCTTTGAAAAGCTAGACTATTACATTACCACAGTCCACCAGTGGGAGAAAAATTATCAAAATATCTACAAATGATACTCAATGCCAAGATCGTGGCCTTTGTGTACCAATTTAATAAACACAAAACTGTTAAATCTTATAGACTAACAATTTAAATATAATTAAATGAAAAATAAATAATGCAACTTATTATCATTAATAAAGATGTGAAAGTTGACCAAAATGTTTGTCAATATTCAAATTATGGAATGAATTTACAATATGTAAATAGAAAAATATGGCATTTCTAGACATTAATAAAAAAGTATAGTATCTACTAATTTGTCGCAACAACTTTGTAGCAAAAAATGCTTCAGAGCCATTCATCTAGAAAGGGTTACAGTGTATAAGAAAGAATAATGCCCAATATTTGAGTACTTCCCCACAGCAACGACGTGGTAAAAAAATTATATCTGATATTATAATAAAATAAAATACAATAGCAATAGCAAAATATGAGAGCCACACAGCAACAGAAACAGATCCCAACTGAATGGCAGGATATGTTTCCAATTTAATCATACACGTGGTTGCCCAGATTATACACTGGCAGTTTGGAGCTCAGAGCCAGTGATAGGATGACATACAAGCTTGTTACTAAATTTGGCAGGTTACTTCACAAAGGGAATACATTGATTATCTGTCAACTGAATATATGGCACGCATGAAAATTATCTGCTCTGATCATTAAGCCTGGTACTGCCACAGAATATTCTGGGAATAGTGCATGAATGGAATAGCAAATCAGTAACAATTAATCAGTCCAAGTTTAAGAAAATAGGATAAAGTAACACAGCGAACATTGAAACAACCAGCTTCGCAATAAAGCTCCTTCTTCCAGAGGTGTACTGGGGTTGTTTTGTTTTGTTCTTATTAAATTGGTACATATATAGTCTGTAAACTTGGTGGCCAATATAATTTGTTAAATTGCTTTTGTGTCATACCCTAAACATATGTGTTGTAAAACATGATTGAGGACATGCTTGAAATTGAATGTGTTAAGCTGGGTATACACAACAGGTATTTTAACCGATTATCGTGTCAATCACACAAAAAGCGGCACTGCCATATAAAGGGAAACTTCCCCTTACAAGGCAGCGCCGCTTTAAATTTAAACGCCGAAGACGCCGAACTCGCGGGTGTTGAAGAACCCGGAGCTTAATACATTTACCCCCTGATCTTCTTTTAAAACCTACTCTTTTTCTACTATTGGTGCCTTTCTCATAAACAGGGTATTTAAGGTACCTGAACCTGCAGTCAGGTGCCTGTTCTTTGTGTGTCAAGCCCTGACAGTGCACAGACGTGGCTCCCTTTGCTCCTGCTGCTTCAGCTAGCAGTTCCAGCTATTCCCTGGTTGCTGTTCAGTGCTACTCATCCTCAGATATCACTTCCTTGTGTTTAGCCTGCTGTTCCAGTGATTCCTCAGTTGCTGTACAGTGCTACTCATCCACAGATATCACTTTCTCATGTTCAATCTGCTGTTCCAGTGATTTCTCAGTTGCTGTTCAGTATCAGTTACCCACAGCTATCTCCTTCTCAAGTCTGTTCACCTCTCTGCGGTTTTATCACTACTCCTGTGTTCTCCATAAAGGTCTCGTCTAATGCTCTCCAGGGGCGAACGCGGGATTTAGAAAGGGGGGTTTCTGCCCCTCCCCCCCCAAAAAAAATAGAGCTGCCGCGGACGCTTCTTTGACAGCGCCGCGGCTGCTGTACAGTACTGTTGGTTCGCGGAGGGGAGGGGTTTCTGGAGAACCAGAAACCTCCCCTGCGTGCGCCACTGCTCTCCCTGAGAGCTGCGACTTGCGGGGCAGTGGCTGAAAAGCCCATACCTCCCTGAGGGGATTCCTGGTGAAGACAACCTGTCCCATTAGACTCCGCGCCTCTGGGTACAGTAGTGCCAAGTTAGACAAACCTGGGGATCCTATAATTCAGTTTCAGATGGTAACAATCTGTCACACATTGCACCCGCTACCATTCATTCTGATCACTGTTCTTATATGTTTCCCTTGGTTCTCACTCCCTGCATTCACTTTCTGGTCTGAACTAAGCATGTGCACACCTGGGGGCAAATGTATCAAGCTGCGAGTTTGCCAGCGTGTTGAAATCGCGGCAAATTGCGGGTTTTTTAAAAAAACTGGAAATCAAGCTGCGATTTTGACACTCATGTTCAAAATCGCTGGTCATTTCTGGCGATTTTGAGCGATGTAAACACTCCCGAGTTTAGCTAACTCTCTTGTGTTTGGCAAACTCTCCTGTGTTGTAACAGTGAGTTGTAAACACATCACTGTTACACTGACCTGTCATACAGCTGCCAGAGCTCCGGCAGCTGTTAAAATGTTAAAGAACAGATAAAAGTTTTAGAAAAAAAAAGCGTGGGGTCCCCCCGCTATTTATGCTTAACCCTAGTGCTGCCTGACTAGTGCTGGTCCCGTGAAAATCGGGGAAAAATTTTGCGTGGGGTTCCCCCGATTTTCACTTTACCAGCACTAGGCAAACCAGCCAGGGTTGGCGGCACTATAGCAGGGGGACGCGCGGCAGGGGTCCCCCTGCCATAATGACTAACCAACCCTAGACTGTTCAGCGATGGGCTGGATTCCCTAGGGAGTGGGGTCCACCGAAAAAAACGAGCGGGCCCCCCCCCTAGAAAGAACCAGCCCAGTGCTGATAGCACTATGGCTCTTCCTACTACCCATGGGCTGTGGGTAGTAGGGTAATACGGCGGTAAATAGTAGAAAAAAACAAACTGACACCAATTTTGTTTGTGGAACTACAAGTCCCAGCCAGCCAGGTTGCCAAAAACAGTGTGGCCATGCTGGTGCTTGTATAACTACAAGCACCAGCATACCCACGGCAGCCAGGGCATTTTGGCACTTGGAGAACCACAAATGCCAACATGCCCTGACATCCCTGGATTGCTGGGCCCTGTAGTTCCACAAAGAAAAAAGTTTACAAAGCCACAACACCCTCATACAAACCACACATATTTATTAAAAATAATAAACCCCACAATAAAGACACTAACCACCCTCTTTTAAACCACAAGTATTTATTAAAAATAATAAAACCCAAATACTTACCAATGATGCCTTCTTTCTTGATGGCTTGGTCCTGTCCTTAAGTATTTGTAAATCCATCTTGCTGGCTTGCCCCAGTCCCAGCCATTTATACCTCCATAAGGGAATCTTTCCCAACAGGAACTCTTCGCCCAGAAGGGGCACATATTTGTACATCCCGACTCTTTAGTGTTGCTTGAAGATAAAAAATAAAAAAAACCAGGAGCCGCCGCAAACACCTCCTACCTAGTAGGAGGTCCGTTTCGCAATGCTCTTACGCTGTTTGCGTAACAGCTAACTACTGTATTATGGTATTTTTTCCACGCTAGTGGGGAAATCACATAATACTGTATTTAGCGCTTACGCAAGTAACGTAGCGCATTGCGCATGCGCTACGCTACTTGCGTAAGCTGTAATACAGTAAATACAGGTTACGCAAGTAGCGTAGCGCATGCACTACGTTAATTGCGTAAGCGCTAGATACAGTATTATGTGATTTCCCCACTAGCGTGGGAAAATACCATAATACAGTAGTTAGCTGTTACGCAAACAGCGTAAGAGCATTGCGAAACGGACCTCCTACTAGGTAGGAAGTGTTTGCGGCGGCTCCTGGTTTTTTTTATTTTTTATCTTCAAGCAACACTAAAGAGTCGGGTGTACAAATATGTGCCTCTTCTGGGCGAAGAGTTCCTGTTGGCAAAGATTCCCTTATGGAGGTACAAATGGCTGGGACTGGGGCAAGCCGGCAAGATGGATTTACAAATAATAAGTGACATTGGAGCAAGAAAGAAGGCATCATTGGTAAGTATTTGTTTTTTTTTATTCTTAATAAATACTTGTGGTTTAAAAGAGGGTGGTTAGTGTCTTTATTGTGGGTTTTATTATTTTTAATATATGTATGTGGTTTATAAGAGGGTGTTGTGGCTTTGTAAACTTTTTTCTTTGTGGAACTACACGGCCCAGCAAGCCAGGGATGTCAGGGCATGTTGGCACTTGTGGTTCTCCAAGTGCCAACATGCCCTGGCTGCCGTGGGTATGCTGGTGCTTGTAGTTATACAAGCACCAGCATGGCCACACTGTTTTTGGCAACCTGGCTGGCTGGGACTTGTAGTTCCACAAACAAAATTGGTGTCAGTTTTTTTTTTTTACTACTTTACGCCGTATTACCCTACTACCCACAGCCCAGGGGTGGTAGGAAGAGCCCTAGTGCTATCAGCACTGGGCTGGTTCTTTCTAGGGGGGGGGCCCGCTCGTTTTTTTCAGCGGACCCCACTCCCTAGGGAATCCAGCCCAGCGCTGAACAGTCTAGGGTTGGTTAGTCGTTATGGCAGGGGGACCCCTGCTGCGCGTCTCCCTGCTATAGTGCCGCCAACCCTGGCTGGTTTGCCTAGTGCTGGTAAAGTGAAAATCGGGGGAACCCCACGCAAAATTTTTCCCCGATTTTCACGGGACCAGCACTAGTCAGGCAGCACTAGGGTTAAGCATAAATAGCAGGAGGACCTCACGCTTTTTTTTTTTTCAACTTTTATCTGTTCTTTACCATTTTAACACTGCCAGGGCAGTATAACAGTGATGTGTTTGCACAACACGCTGCTATCAAGCGGCGTGTTGTATCTGGCGTGTTTTGAAGCAAACTCTCCTGAGTTTGCTAACTCGCAGCTTCATACATTTGAGAGCTGTATAGCTGCAGTGGCAAACAGTCGGAAGTTTGATCACTGGCGATTTTGCAAACAGCGATTTTAACAGAAGCACAACTCTGGCGATTTTGCATGAAATCTCAGCTTCATACATCGGCGAGTTTCAACTCTCCTGAGAAAATCGCTGGAGTTGCAAACTCGCAGCTTGATACATTTACCCCCTGGTCTTTTCAAAACTTCCTGCATTCTCTTGATTGGCTAATTGCCTGTCAGCTCTGTCTATTTAAAGCACCTGCTTTTCTACGAAGGTGCCAGATCTTCAGGTCTCCTTACCTGTTAGTACGCTGTTCTCTCTGGCTCCCGTCTGCAAATCTCGTGCCTCATCATCGGTCCCGTCCTCAAGTTATTTTCTTTCCAGGTATCTCAGTGCACTACTCTGAGTTCAAGTCCTGGAGGCATCAGAGTACCTGTGAACGCATCCAGCTCTACAGGAAAAGCAGCTGCTATAGGTGAAGACCTCTTCTGCCTGTTCTAAAAGTTTATGGTGTTCCCTGTCAGCCATGCAGTTCACCACTTCTCAGTTACTGTCCTGTGTTGCCTGTTCCATGATCAAGTCCTGCAGTATTGTTGCAAAAACCACGTGCCTCATAATCAGTCCTATTCTCAGCTATTCGTTTTCTAAAGACCTCAGTGCTTCAGTTCACTGAACCTCTACATTTATCGTCCAGCAGTCCTGCTCCACTCCACGGTTCCATCTCACCCTGCTCTAATCCCCCTTAGAGGACCACAATCTGCGGCTAGAGAGCAGCTAAATCCATATTCCCTTGCGGGTAACCCTGGTGAATTCCTCTCTACCATTAGACTCTATGGGGGGGAAGTCTATCTAGAGGGGGGATTCGAGGTCTACTCCAAACTCATGCTCCGTGACACAATCGTTTAGTTTGATTTTATAATCTGACTAAAAATCTCCATAAACGATGGGGCAATATTGGACACATGTGGAAGTATATATGCACTCACCAGCAGTGTAGGCAGATATCTGCAGAGTCACGATAATTTCAGCAGATGATTATGAGAGATGAAGATCACAGATCTGAAGGTAAATCATGTAGGTGTGTACACATAAATCTGCTAATCATTGGTACTTTCAGTCTTTAGTAAAATCGTTACAGATATCGCATCTGCAGTAATTTTCTGTAGTGTGTATGTTACGAGCCGCGGCTCCACTACGGGCTGCCGCGGCTCGCTCCCTGGTGCCTCTGGCGTCCTGGCCGTCACCATGGCGACCAGGACGTCACTTCCGCCCTCTACGCCCCGGTTGCCTAGGCAACAACCGGGACGCTCTGTTTCTCCTGCCGCAGCGCCCGGTCAGCTGTCTAACAGTCGGGTGCACGTGCGCATAGGGGTTATAAGGCTGCAATTGCATTAGGGAAGGGGCTCGCTGGCACTCTGCTGCCATTGGTTCCCCTCACTATTTAAGGCAGTGAGGACTGAGCCTCGCTGCCAGTTATAGCTTCCTGTGTAGCTAGCCTCCTTGTTCTCTGTTCCTGCTCCTGTTCTGAGTTCTTTAAGAAGGAAGCAGATTCACTCCCTCCTCATTGAAGCTATGATTGTTCCATTGAACTTGTTCCGGGTGCCAAGCTCCCCAAGGGGAGGTTATATGCTCTATCCATTCCTGAGACCAAGGTTATGGATGACTATGTGGAGGAGAACCTACGTAAGGGATTCATCAGACCATCTAAATCACCTGTAGGAGCAGGTTTCTTCTTCGCATCCAAAAAGGATGGAGGCCTTCAAACATGTATCGACTATCGGGGTCTAAATGGGATCACAGTGAAAAATACCTACCCTTTGCCTCTCATCTCCGTTCTCTTCGATCAGCTCAAGCAAGCCACGTTTTTTTCTAAGATTGACCTGAGAGGGGCATACAACTTGGTTCGGATCAGAGAGAATCCTGCTACTGTTCTGAGTTCTCTAGTTTGACTTCCCTTGTATGACCTCTGGCTTGCTTCTGGACCTTGTTGGATTGCCCGTGACCTTAGCCTGTTCTCTGGATACGTTTGCCTTCTGCTGCCCCCCCGACCCTTGCCTGGACTTCACCCTGCTGTCTGCTATTGCCCTCTGACCTCGGCCTGTTTACTGGACTACGTTTCTACCTCCTATCTGGCCCTCGCAAGCGCTGTGGCGATATCATAAACTTGTACTACTCTGAGTTCAAGTCCTGGAGGCATCAGAGTACCTGTGAGCGCGTCCAGCTCTACAGGAAAAGCAGCTGCTATAGGTAAAGACCTCTTCTGCCTGTTCTAAAAGTTTATGGTGTTCCCTGTCAGCCATAACAGTGTACTTAACAAGCTACATGGAGTAAAGCTAATTCTCTCTTCATATAGGACAACTAGCCAGGTTTTAGATATGCACCTGCAACTTAATCCAATTCGCTAAGCCAATATTTATTCTACATGCTCACACAAGAATAAAAACCATTGTTCTTAGTTTTTCGAGAAGCGGATAAGAAAAAGTAGTAGTTGTCTGAGTGTCAAAACTGTTCCCTATCTTAAATATATCCAACAAACAATTTATTCAGATTATTTTGATAGCCCACACACTACACCACGTGCCAGATGTCAGAAAACAATATAAAAATAAATATGTTAAAAAATATATTTTTAACATATTTTAAACTTTTTATTTTTTTACAAGTTGAACTGCTAGGGCTTTCAGTTCAGCTGCCTGTGCAAAAACCATCTCTCACACCACTTTTTAAGACATAAGGCTAGATTTACTAAGCTGCGGGTTTGAAAAAGTGAGGATGTTGCCTATAGCAACCAATCAGATTCTAGCTTTCATTTATTTAGTACCTTCTACAAAATGACAGCTAGAATCTCATTGGTTGCTATATGCAACATCCCCACTTTTTCAAACCCGCAGCTTAGTAAATCTAGCCCATAGACTTGTTATAATCACTTCTCAAAAAAAAGCACCAAGTAGCAGGGACTTGCCTTCAGTCTCAGGTCTGCTATCACATTGCAAATACTAAAAAGACATACTCACATATCAGCCATGGAAAAAGGGAAATTGGCTACATAATGAAACTTGGCAATGACCTGAGTGGATTTTGTTAAATCTGAAGTGTTCAGAAACCTTAGACACACACAGTGATACAGCGCCTGGCCAAGGATCGAACAAGTCTGTGAAACATCATTTTCTACACAATCTCTGTGGAAACCTGCTGAGACTTACAGATGTAACCAATAAGCAGGATTCACTGCAGCCCCTTGCTTTGCAGCCCTGTCAAGTAAATCTCATTACCAGGAAGATCTATATCAAAGCAGTGTGTGTGTGTATGTGTGTTGTGTGTTGGGAGAGGGGGAGGGTATGACTTTCATTTTGAAGGTTAAGGAAGGATTGAACAAAACAATTGATTTATTGCTGTTTATTTATATAGTGCTTTCATATTACAAATATATATATATATATATAAACATATTTGATAAATAATAATTACTCATCCACATAGGCTTACAGCAGCGTTTCCCAAAGTGTGCGCCGCGGCTCCCCCATTGTCACAGGGGTGCCGCGATCACCCTAGCAAGAGAAAGAAGAAAAAAAAACCAAAAACTTCCCAATCATCCTCCTCCTCACTGACTGCCGGGTGTGAGGTCATCACGTCTGTCAGCCTTAGTGGGGAGCAGCAGCAGAGAGGACATCAGGAAAGGTAAGTAAAGGAGAGTGAATGGGGACACAGAGAGACATGCTGAAGGGGACAGAGAGACACTCTGAAGGGGGCAGAGAGACACGCTGAAGGGGGCAGAGAGAGACGCTGAAGGGGACAGAGAGAGACGTTGAAGGGGACAGAGAGAGACGCTGAAGGGGGGGACCAAGAGAGATAGCGAAGAAGGGGACACAGAGTGTGAGATGGCAAAGAAGGGGACACAGAGTGTGAAACGGCAAAGAGGGGGGCAGAGTAATATGGTGAATGGGGTGCAGTGAAAAGATGAAGGGGCACAATGTGATGGTGAAGGGGCCTAAATACATCTTACATCATTTTGACCCAACTACTTAAAAAACGGGACTACCCGGTAATTATTTTGGCTATGGGGTGCCTTGGAAAGATTATGGTGACCCTAAGGGTGCCTCGAACTGAGAAAGTTTGGGAACCACTGGCTTACAGTCTAAATTCTCTAACACATACACACACACACTTTCTTACTTGCCTGGCCGAAATCAAGACCAATCTGGCAGAGATTCAAGCCACTGTGCAAATTCTGGTAACACAGTGAGCTATTGGGGTTAGTAGATGATATATATAAAGTATAGAATATGAAATCATTATGGCTAAAGAAGATTAAAAAATAAAAAGTTGATGGAACAGAAAAAACATTCATATTTTCGTCTGTTTATAAGTTTGTTTCACTGTATCCATTTTTGCAAAACCACAAAAAAAGTATTTTCAAAAATGTTTATATAGTGAAAAATTATTATACTTTTTATAATAAGTGAGAAAGAGTATTTGTCCTTTAATTTTATGCGGTTACATAAAACATGCTTATTGCCTTTGGCAAAAAAAAACATCAAAACTCCATACCTACCAACATTTCAAAAAAATGAATACAAGTGGGAGAAGATAACTATCTATCCAATACACTATTATTAGCCGACTGTGCCCCCAATCCTGCCATGAAAGTCTCATTCCGCCCTACAATGCTACCAATTCAATGAAGCCGATGCCCTTGTCCCCATGTGAACATCTGTCTCACTGAAAACGGTAATATTGATTTCAAGTGCCAAAAAAACAGCACATGGAAAAATCCAAAATGACAAACTAAAAGATTACTTTTCAATGCAGTGGTGATGGACTGGTGCAACTGACCACCAGTTTTCTGCATACCATTAACTAATAAATACCCAAATGCCCACAAATATATGCTATTTTATGCCACATTTGTAAATGTTTTAAAAAGCAGTTAGAAACATCTGTACATGGCTGATTTAGGAGTGTTAGGCTAGGTACCCGCTGGCCTAATGATTGCACGAAAAACCTCCAATCAGCCAACATCCGACCGTTTGGTCAGATATCGTGTGAGTGTGTATAGTGACACGATGATCTAAAGTCGTCCCAAAGTGGCGATCATCGTTTCATTTGGTTGGTCGTACTGGTTAATATTTTCCGACCAATCACCGACCGATCATGTATTGTAGTTTGTGGGCAGCACGTGGCTTAGTGGTTATCACTTCTGCCTCTCAGCACTGGGATCATGAGTTCAATTCCCAACCATGGCCTTATTTGTGAGGAGTTTGTATTTTCTCCCCGTGTTTGCGTGGGTTTCCTCCGGGTGCTCTGGTTTCCTCCCACACATACTGGTAGGTCAATTTCTGTTGACAAATTGACCCTAGTCTGTGTGTGTGTGTGTGTGTGTGTTAAGGAATTTAGACTGTAACCCCCAATGGGGCAGGGACTGATGTGAGTGAGTTCTCTGTACAGCGCTGCGGAATTAGTGGCGCTATATAAATTGATGGTGATGATGATGTATGCACTCATGCTCACGATCTTACAGAGTCGTGTTCTTTTCAGCCGATGTTGGTGATGAATGTCCCAGTGAATAAATGTAGATAGTGCTGTAGAAGGAATAATTCATTTGTTTGTTCTGTGACAGAATGTTTTGTTTCAGAGAAACAGAAGCTAACGATATTCATTAGAACATGTGTATAGCTATAACAAGGTGTTTTAATCAGTGTGACAATGTGACAAGAATGAATGAATGAATATTGTGCTGTTATTCTCTGAATACTAGAGGGCCAGATGAAGAGCACAGATCTGAAGGTAAATCGTGTCAGTGTGTATGTATGAATCATCAGACTGATCGGACCTTCAGTCGTAGATACAATCATTTGAGATAACACATTGGTCGGAAAATTCTTCATTGTGTACCTAGCCTTACTGTATGTAAATCAGTAATTGTAACTAATAAACCATACAGATAACGCTTATCAACCAACACTGGGCTATGGTTACACTGAGTACTGAAGAAAGAACTCATTATCTGGATTGTGTAGAGGGTAGATACATGTAGTATTCAGACTGCATACATTCTTTCTATAGTACAAGGAAAAGCTGATCTGGCACGTGTTGGTCCTTACAGCTCCAGTGTTTAACAGACAACAATAGAAAATATGCAATAGTGTACACTGTGTGGTTCATCAGTTTTCTTTAAATATTGAAAGGACAACACTGGTGCTGTAAGGTTCAACACACACGCCGGAGCAACTTTTCCTTGTATTTGATAACCCATAGAAGCAAGGTTGTAAGTTTCTCGGTCTCCTGGCTGCTAGCCCTTGATGCTTGATCCCCTCTTTTGGCACTAGATAACAATTTTCCTTTCTTTCTATAGTGTTATGCTTAAATACAGTATTTTACCAAAACCTAAAACACTGTGTTCTATTCTTAAAAAAAAATATACATGCACAATTAACAACTAAAATTTTAAAATGAAAATTTCTCGATTTCAGGGCAATAAAAGAATAATATAGATTTAAATCCATATGAACAATCACATGTAGGTAATGCAGAGAAACATAACAGCTGGTTACTGGTTTTAGTAGCACTGGCGATTTGAATGTCCAGTCTGGTTACCAAGGCAGACGCACAGCATGGTTACATAAGCAGGAGAATGGAAACAGCGCTTGTAATTCAGGGAGCTTTTAGCCAAGCCAGACAGACAACAAAGGCAACCTCTGGATCAATATACTCAGAATTTCTGAAGGGTTGAACTTCATGGAACACTGTCTATTTTTTCAACCTTGCTTACTATGTAAGTGTACTGTTTCTCATTATCTGAGTCAAAATAAGAGTTAACAGTGTTTCTACAGAATAAAATATATGCTACAATATTTTAATGGGGACCTAATAAATACTTACAGAAATGGCAGCTTACTGAGTGCTGGGTCTCTTTATATTTACTATTACATGTGATATAATGTAGTTGTGGTAGTCTTACCACTACTGACAGGGGCAAACGCAGGATTTGTAGAGGAGGGGTTTCCACACCACGCCACCAGTGGGCGTGACCAGCATGCATGGGGGTGTGGCTATAATTTTAGACAGTGCTTGACTGCTCTCCAACTCTTCCTATCCCCATAATATACATGGGCAATGCTGAGTGGACTACTGTTAGGTGCACGCAGCTCTCACTTTTCAAGCAAAGTAATGTGAAGCGGGGGCAGGGTCCAGCCACTTCAATTATACAGTGCTCCAGGCTTGGAGGGGGGTTTCCAGGCACTAGCAAATCCCCCCCTCGGCAGTGGCGGATCCAGGGGGGGGGGGGCGATCGGGGCAATCGCCCCCCCCCCCCCCTAGCAGGGACTTGTTGTCGACGGCTGCACAGTATGTGCAGGTCTGTCGGCAGTGACAGTGTGCTGCCCGGCTGCTCTGATTGTCACTGCCGAGCGGACCTGCACATGGTGTGCAGCCGCCGGCAGCCTTAGATGTCAGAAAGGGGCGTGGCCTAAATTGCCCCCCTAAATCGCTCGGGGTATAGCAATTTTCTAGATCCGCCCCTGCCCCTCGGTTTGCATATGACTGACCAAAACAGAGCGGCTTTCCCACAATCTGACCAATCAGAACGGAGCTGATCTGTACTGATTACAAGCTGGCAGGCCTTCCACCTCATTTGTGTTGCGTCTCCACAAGGATCATATCTTCATAGGACGTACTGGACTTCCGTTTTTATGTAGAGGATTATTTATTTTTGTTATGTCCAATAAATGTTTAAAGGATTTTACACCATCAGTGGTTGTCTTTTCCCTCATATGTATTATCCTGCTACACTGGAAGGAATACGGTGGTCATTTTTTTGAATCATTCAGAGATTACATATGAGTGCAATACAGCGCTGAATATTTATTGATTTCGTGTAAGTGCATACCCATAAGGGGTTCGACAATCTCCACGTGGTGATATTTGGTAAAGTCAGTACTACGGACACACACTATAGAGGGAAGTATCAACGTGGGGATCCACCAATTAGCACTGGTTATGCTGTTATTCTGTTTGTGTTCTTCTTTTCATGATTATGCTGGGGGAACTTTCTGACCACAGACGTCAGGATTCCAGCAGGTTTTTGGATTGAGGTTCACCTATATTTTTGGACTGTTTTTATCTTATTTGACTTCTTTTTGGACTCACGTTCAGTTGTGTGTGTAATGTTCATTGTTCCATGATTGTTAGTCACTTAGGGCCTGATTCATTAAGGATCTTAAATGAAGAAGATCCTTATTTCAGTCTCCTGGACAAAACCATGTTACAATGGAAGGGGTGCAAATTGAGTGTTCTGTTTTGCACATAACTTAAATACTGACTGTTTTTTCATGTAGCACACAAATATCAACTTTAAATTTCAGTGTACAAATAAGCTATCAAGTATTTGTGTGTTACATGAAAAAACAGTCAGTATTTAACTTATGTGCAAAACAGAACACTCATTTGCACCCCTTCCATTGTAACATGGTTTTGTCCAGGAGACTGAAATAAGGATCCTCTTCATTTAAGATCCTTAATGAATCAGGCCCTTAGTTCATATGTCAGTAGCGCCATTTCTGTTTCCAATTTTTTGTTTTTCTGATAATGGACTAGACTAATCACTATGATAAGGGTAAAAAAAATAGACAGTCAAATACACAATCAGAACCCCTCCCCATCTACCAGAGATTATCAGCACCATGCTGAAAAGTGCTGGATCTCTTCATGACAAATCTTGAAAGTGGGTGCTGGGATAACAAAGAAAAAAAAAACCCTTGTAGTTGCAATGTTGCCACCTCAATGGTCCCAGTATAATGCTTATACCTGATATCAAACTCACACACACAATTGTAAAATGTTATTATATGGAAAAAAATATGGCATGACATCTAATCCACCGGGTAATTCACAGGGTAATCCAAACTAATAGAATGAAAAAACATAAAGGTAGTGCACAAACTGCTCACTAGGAGTCCTGCTTCAGTGACTGATTAATGAACTGACCGGGAGTGTCAATAACCTTTCAGCTAATCACAAGCATCTTTCCATGCTGCCTGCTTGTAATTGGCTGAGCAGCTAATAATCCGGGTCAATTGAGGATACACACTTATTTAGTGGTGCAGCTCCGTAGTGGGTTAAGTGTTTTTTTATTTCTTCCAACTGGATTACAAAGAAAGAAGAATTCCCACAATGAGAGATAAAAAGTTATTTTATAAAAAAGTGTGAAACAAGATGTTGTTACATTAAACTTTATTTCTTAATGTAAACTGCCAGACTGTATAGAACTGTGGCTTTTTAATGTAAGGGGGGAAGTGGGGCACGCTGCTCTGTTTATACACAATTTATTTCTCCATCTTCCCAGACAATGCATATAACAACACTGAACAGTATTTCAAGTTGTAATAAAAACAACATTATGCTAATTGACATTGCCAACCTACACGAATGAAACGGATGTTACAACAAAATACCCATACTCACATAAATTACAAAAATATCAGTAATATCATAAAGGCAAAATATCCTGAGTGCTATGAGCAATCCTTTAGATATGATAACTAAACGTCGGAGAAATAAAATAAAAATAATCTATATAATGATCTATATAATGAGATTTAGAATAAATGTACACCACAAACACATGTTGTGTTAGGCAAGATGTAAGCCCATAAACTAGCAATGTATAAATGTGGAAAATTTAATTTTTGGTGAAAATGACATTCTATTAGTAAAATAATATTCTGAATTAAACACTATTCTTACACCGTTAACTCCTTAATAACTGAATAAAATGCCTTATTTATGATTTTCCAGTATGGAAAAAGGTTTTCCTGATGGCACACTGACAAAAAAATATTGGTAGGCTGTCTGTTGCTGTATGGGCTCCCACGGTGCTGTTCGGCAGACAGGAAGTGTGACTTCACTTCCTGTCTGCCTGATGTGAGAAGAGACGCCGGCCAGAGCAGCTAAAGGTACTGTCTATATGCTATACTATAGGAAGGGGGAGACTGCCTATATACTATACTATAGGAAAAGGGGGCTGTCTATATACTAAACTATAGGAAAGTGAGTGGCTACCTATACTAAACTATAGGGAGTGTGAAGAACTGGGGGGGGGCTACTAGAATTTGTGAAGGAACTGGGGTATGTTGCTATAATGTTTGATATGAGGGAAGGGAGGAGGGCTGTCTTAGTAACACATCGGTGGAAGGTAGGCTATTAATTTAATGGTGGTGTTTAGGTGGGGAGTTAATTATTTAATATGTGCTATTTTATTTGTGGGGTGTTGGTGGGGTAATTTAATTTATTTGTGGGCTATTTCATTAAATAGTGGGGCCTATTAAATTAAGATGGGGTGGCGGAACCTTTAATTTTAACCTAGTGTGATATGGGGCTATTAATTTAATGTGGGAGTAAGTTTGGGGAGCAGAGTTGTTTACTAAATGTAAATATGAATTATTTAATGCCGGGGATGGTTGTGGGAAATGGTAATATTAAACGTAAGTGCTATTCATTTTTTGCTGGTGTTGATTGGAGGGAAGTAGGTCTACTTATTAAATGTGTATACTATTAATTTATTGTAAGGGCTGGTTGGAGGGAAATAGATCTATTTATCAAATGTGAGTACTATTATGTTGGAGCTGGAGGGAGGCCTAATTATTTAATGTGGATACTTTTTATTTAATGCTAGGGCTGGTTGGCATTTTCTAATTTTCATGTACACATTATTTTTTCAAAATAGGGCCTCCAGCATTCCAGTAACCAGACAAGCAGCAACTGATCTAAAGAAACCAGCAGCCACAGGTGGTGAAAGTGAGAAGAACAGGTAGGAGAGAGCAGGACAGACTGTCAACTGTCCTGAATATGATGGGACAGTCCCGAATTTGGGCGACTGTCTCGCTCAGTCAGAATTTGGTAAGACAGCAAGGACAGTTGGGAGGTATGTCCCGCTTCACACTGTACTGCTTGTGAAGGCAGAGCTGCGTGTATCTACCAGTAGTGCACACAATTTTGCATGTGTAGTTGTCTAAAATGTATCTAAAATGATAACCCCCCCCCCCCCCACCACCACCAGACCCTTATTCCAGCTCTGGTGATATTTTAGTGGTTCTTACATTGATTGCATTGCCTCACTCTAACTTGCACTGGTCTGATTCTCAGATCACTTTGTTGAACATATGATCAGCCCCCATTGCACTGATAATATCATTAATCCTGCCTCCTTTGCACTTAGTATATCACCAGCAAACACTTGGAATAGCTTTCCCCTTTACTTATGCCATTGTCTGTCAACCCTCCCTACACTGTTAATTCAAACCACCCCCAATCACAGGGCAAATTTAAGGCTCATACACATTTGTTGCAAAATAAGTGTTTTCTTGCAGATGCTATTTCATTTTTGTGATGATCACACCTGGACAGCCATTTATTATAAGGATTTTTATTAATACATTTTTGAAACAAACAGTACACATATTTATATATTATATATAGAGAGAGATTTAACTGGTAGTTTGCATCTCATGATGTCAGGGAAACAACAGTGCGTGAGGTGCTCATATGCTGCTCTGGCAGACTGATCAAATGCGATTGTGCCAACTTCTTTCGTAATAGTTAAACTTATTAAACAAGTCAGGCATGTTTCTATGAAGGGCATTTTGGAAGGATGTGTTAGTAGGCAACTAAACAAGTTGGAGCACAGAGGCATAAACCAGTCGCAGTTGTTAAAGGATTCATGTAATTTTATGACACAGGACTGACAGCATTTGCCCTGCATTGCTTTAGAGATGATCCACTGTGTATAAAGTCATCACATCTAGGTTTTCCTAAATGTTACTACAACCAAATTCCAGTAGCTCTAAATCCCGCCTACTTTTGTGTTGGCCCCACCTACAGTTATTTTGTTCCCGCCCACATGAGGCCACTTCAATAATTTTTTCCAGGGCCACTTTAAGTTCCCAATCCGCCCCTGGCCCCAAGTATATATATTTACACACACACAAAAAAAAGATAAAAAAAGTTTCTGTGTGCCATCGAAAATGGATACATTCTCCTGGATTTCGTGTTACATGTTCTGCAGCAATGTGGGGCCTAATTTTTTAAGGAAAGTCATGCAAAAATATGAGTTTTCTCCAAGACAAAACCATGTTACAATGCAAGGGGTGCATATTAGTTTATTATTTTGCACATAAGTTAAACACTGGCTGGTTTTTCATGTAGCACACAAATGCTTGATAGCTTTATTTGTACTATGAAATTTAAAGTTGATCAAGGACATGCTTTACCCCAACTATAAATCTGTCCCCACATTTTATCTGTCAGCAGAGAAAATGTGTTGAAAGAAAATAGAATTCTCTACCACATGCACACAAACACACAAAGCAGAGTAATTCAGTCATATAAGTAAAACTACCAGTATGTCTTTGGACTGTGGGAGGAAACCCATGTGAAGAGGAGGAGAAAATACATACGATATGCAGATGGCACCTTGAGACCGTGTCAGACTTAATGACCAATGCTAAGAGACAGAAATGCTTATCAAAAGTTCCCTAACATGCACATAAGCATCCTAGTGTTTCTGCTGAGTGTATTCATGCTTTTACAACTTTCTTTTCTGGAAGTTGATAATTAAATGATTAATGAAATATTGTTAACTCCTGTAAAAAAGTTTTAAAAAAGCAAAGGAGATGCAAAAACCCCCCATTATTTTCCTGTATGCCAACTGACTCAACGCTAAAGAGATTCTAATCCTACTTTAACCCTTACTTAAGCTCAGTACACACTAAAGGTTTGCCACCCGATTATCGTGGCAATCACATGATAAACGACCATTAGATCGGATATCACATTAGTGTGTGTGTGCTCCCACAATCATGTGTTATCATACCAAAGCACATCGTATCGTTTGATTTGATTTTATAAACTGACTAGAAATCACTATGAACGATGGAATGATGTTGGGAAAATTCTGCAGTGTGTATACACTTCTGACCAGCAGTGTAAGCAAATCTATATGGAGTTTACAGAGTTACAATCTTTCAGCCAATGGTTATCACAGATGAAGAGCACAGACCTAAAGGCAAATCTGAAGATAAATCTTGTAGCATGCGCACAGTGTGTACGCATGAATCGACATGCTGATCCCCGATCAGTCGTTGGCAAAATCGTCAAAGATATCACATTGGGAGAAATTTTCTGTAGTACGTGCACAGCTTTAGTAAGTCATTTTGCAGATCTCATGATTCAGTAAAGTTTCCATTAATTGTCTTCTCATCCCTGAATTGTCTTGTCTATGTCCCAGAGGTGTAATAATCATTTCACAATAAAAAAAGATGTCTTGGTGGCATGGCTCAGTGGCAAGAGTTATATAGGATGTCATTTATGGGCATGGCCTGGTTTCGAAATGACCAAAATATGGCTGAGAACAGGTTATTCTGTGGCAGACTTCAACCCCTGGGTTTGTACTTAGCCTCTACACATTGGTAACATATGTCTAAAATATACATTCGGCTTTACTGGACGCAACTGAGCAAAGAAAATGCTTTCAATCCCTTTAAAAAAAAACACAGGCATCACTGCCAGAGACCAAAAATCACAACAGAACAAGGACAAACAATAGTTTGCATAGTTCCAAAATGTATTAAAGCATATTGACCATGTCATTCAATTTATTGTGCAAATAAGTCTTTGCTGCACTAAACAGAATCACCATAATGCTTGGATTGCTGTGTTGTTTCTTGAAAACATATCAATACAATAACCACTGTTAAAGTGTCTCAATGTGTAACTTAATGCAGACCTGTCACATACACAGAAACACACTGGCTCTGAAAAATCCAATTGAAATAATGCCTAAGGAATTATTACCAGATAATGACTTTATAGCTTATATTATCTACAAATTTGAGTGTCAATAATTGTGCAATGCAGTTAGGCTTTTACACAGCCTTCTCTAGATATTTTTAAACATGTAATATTTCAAAATTGCATTTCAGGTCCACTTTAAGGTTAATTCCTCTGCAAGATTAAGAAGTAGTATGGAAAACTGCAGGACTGGTAAAATGAGGTACAAGACTTGGACAAGACTTAATTTTGTGGTTATGTGTTCAGATAAGCAAGATGTCTACCCTTGTGTCTCACGTTCAAAAGCGCAATGATGGTGTACATTAGATATACTGGCGGTTGCAAATTTGATGATGTACCTTGCCACATTAGTCTTGCTTTTCATAGTGCAATCCTCTGCCTTTGACAGAACATGTAACACAGTCTGGACTACCCTGAGCATTCTGGACATCATATATTTTTTCTCAGCTTGTCTACTGCCAAACATTTGTTAATTATGTTATATAGAGGAGGAGAGAGTGCATTGCATTCTGCATGACATGTTCTCCCTCCTTCCTCTACAGACTCCAGTTGTGCAGGTAAGTATGGTTAGTGGGGAAGTGTGAGGTCTAAGTGGAATTTGGGGAGCATGTGGGGGAGGTTTGAGCAGCATACGAGGTGCATCTGTGGCGTTTGTGGGATCTGGGGATACATAGGGGCATTCTGGGGAACGTAGGGGTCTGAGCGGTACGTGGTGGAATTTTGATGCAAGGTTCCAAGGTTCTTTTGGGGCTGTTTTTTCATTTGTGAAATTAGGGTAAATGAGCTGCCCTTTTGAAGATTGAAGGGCTGCACATTTGGCCACTGAAGTATATGGGTTTGCCCATCATTACGCTAGAAAAATCAAAGCAGACTAGTTGCTATGGGATTCTGTAGTGTGTATTTTGTTACCCATGTTAGTAAATAACCCTCATTAAGGCTCTTTTACAAGTTACTAAAAACGCGCACCCATTTTACTTAGTTAAGTTAAGATTCCGGTCTACTTACAGGTCCTTGTAACTGCTCCTGGGGGGAAAAAAAATCAATCTGCATGTAGTTTGGGGGGTTTGATAAACCACCTGAGAATGCGTATGGCTGAGAGTGAAATGTCGTTCAAAATAATACCTACTGCCACTTTAGGACCACCCTTTCATTAATGTCATCTTCTCCATCGTGCTGCTAAAGTACTGCTCGGTTTATCCTCATTTATGTTAGTAATTTTAAGCATGACAGTGAGAGAACATTAGGACTGTCCCAAAAAATGCACTTTTCCCCAATACTGAAAATGGACGGTGCCAACTATGTCCCATTAGAAGTATCAGAGGAGATATGATCTCCGCCACCAAAGAGGGTAGAAAAACAAAGTCTGCAAGCAGGATCCCCCCCCCCCCTTTCAATGTGCCTTCTCCAACCCTTTATCTAATCGAAATAATCTCATAACAGAAAATCACTTTTTGTCTGTGGTTTCAAAAGCAAGCTAACTAGCGCGCCTAATGCGCATTCGACAATGCGCATGCCAGATCCACCAACCCCTTCTTATTTTGCATTACAAACTGTTAAAACCTGCATACTATAAACCTAGCCTGCAAATCCTTGCTCAAAACTGGGTGCATTTGCCCAAAAGTAGGCACATGACATCATACAAACGCATTTGTGCTGCTGGTTGGCACTTTTCCACAATCATAATTGAGCCTTTATGCGTAGTAACATTATTAAGCTTGCAATTCATTTGAAATATGGATCCATAATAGCACAAACTTGTTTTACATCCATTAAGAATTAATTTAGTTTAAATCACGTTGCAGTAACCCACCTTGGTAACATTTGTAGTCCTAATATGTTACCAACTGTTTCTGCTTCAGTGGGTGTTACACAAAGATAACTTTCTTGTTACACCGATGCACTTTCCCCCTCAAACTCTCTTTGTTGCTACTTCGTCAACCACGATATAATAACAGTTACAAAAGGCATCAAAGTGTTTTTTTGTGAGTAAATCTATTAATGTTATCTTCAATTTGAAGAATGTCATTTTTTAAATGTCAGAATGATTGCATCAACTATAAAGTATCACATACACAAATATTCCAGTTTACTATTGCATGTTACACAATTTATTAACAGGTTCGCAGTATAGCTCTGGTTAGCTATTATTTGTGTGACTGGGTTGAAAGGAGAAAAAAAAAAATCGCAATCCTAATTCCTGGGCCCCTGGTGCCTATGGCAACCGCCTTTGGTCTCCTTGGAAACTAATCTCATGGTATTTGAACAATGTTAAAAAGGGACAGTTTAATCTTGCAAATGTTTAAACTCCTTCTTGGGATCCGCGTTAGCAAGCAGTAGAAAAAAAAATGAAAACGGCAAAATATAAACATGCAAACACCAATTAACGTAAAGACACTTTATATATAATTCTAGATTAAAACGTTCTATTGGGTGTAGTAGTCAGGAACAAATGCAGCTCTCTTTCTGTAGAGAATATTTTGATTCCTTCCAGCTAGTATGGATTAAGACAAAATATAGCCTCAGCTAATACAAAGAAACACTTTTATGTTTTCCCACTGTAAACTAAATTGTTTTACAAATGGCCACACATAAAACATTCACTCTGTTCTGAACATAAAAATGCTAGGGAGAAAGAGTTATTTTCTTTAATATAAACAATTCTCAAATTTTAAAATGGATTACTTTTTGAACATCATGTAAATTAACTGAATTGTTGATCTTGTAGATGCTATGTTTTATTACCAAACTGTACATTTTGTTATTTTATTCCTTTAAAAATGTTGTGGCTATTTTTAAAAATATGTTAACCCATTTGTCACAGTTTTTATCTTAACCCATAAATGATAAATGAGAGTTTAATAAAATGTTATTTTTCGCACAGCCAATGAGACAATGCAGCCAGGTATACCTTTTATTTCAGTTTGCAGTGGCTTAGATCTACTCTGATAAATACACTAAATACTAGTGTAATATCAAGGGAGGAATGATTAGGTTAGCATATACCATTTTAGCAGCTGTGAACATTCTGTTCATTTCAGACAGCTGCAATTTAATGTAAAGAACCATAGCAAGATAACCCACTAATTCAGGAGGGCCTTTCATTTTTTGATTTTAATATGGAAAAAAAACACATCATTGTCATGGACAAGTACAGTTCATGGTTAAGTACGAAACTGAGATTGTCTTTTGTAATATAAAATATATCTAAGCATGTAGCTATGAATTCAGTTTTGAATGTTGCATAAAAACCACCAATGTCCTGGCACAATTACATGTTAGTCCAGTCCCTACTCCTTTCAACATATAAATATGAGGCCCTTAAGGCTGTCATTGTTTTGTGTGTTTGTGCTGCACCAGGTGCCAATAATGCACCTATCTATGAAAGCCTATAGCCAGCTGTAATCCACCCATTGTCCAGCATAGCTGTGCATGGATGCAAACTTACTACACACCTACAAAGCAGATGTACCACGCTAACAAAAAGCATAAAGGTCACAAACGTGCAAAAGAAGCATTTACTCTACCCATTTTCCAATGTTTTTCAATTTACTGATATTTTGTTGCAGATATATTGCTCCTTGACAGCACAAAACTGTGACAATCATACTAAATTTCACGGTTTTAAAACTTCTATCACTAAACCTAACAGATTGGCTGATATATTCTTTTGTTTTAGTAGAATTTACGCATTGTACTAAAAAAACAAAAACCCAAAGCAACCCAATTCCAACATATAACATCCAATTAATCTTCAAGCGCATCTGATTCAAGCTCTGGACATCTCTCAGGTACATGATTTTTTTTAGCCGTATCACTTGCACCAGCTACATGTCAGGTGTAAGTGCCGAGTACAAGTGATGACAGTCGCGTATGCAGGCTAGAACATGTGTTTGCAATCAACTGTAAAAATGCATTTTATGTACAGTAGGCATGAATAACATCATGAAACATGTATTTAATGGAAAAAAAAAAAAAATATATATATATATATATATATATATATGTTTTTTAAATGTTTTTTCATTAATGACTATATTATTAACAGATGACAATAAATTAATACCTTTTTTCTTTGCATTCTGTATGGTACATATCCAGCAGTGTATTATCTGTCTTAATACGGCAATGCAGAGTGTAGCTATACCCGTATTCAACAGACGCTTATTCAGATATGCCTGTAGCTGATTACGACAATGCGCATGCCCGAATTACAGCCGTTTTAAAAATATATTTTTGTTTTGCATACCTTAGTGAATGAGGCCCAAAGTGTGTAAGTGAACAGAGAGATTGCCAAAACCAATGACTAGATAAAGAAGATATGCATAACAAAATAGTTCTCTGTTTTAAAAAGGAATTTCCAAATAAAAAAAAGTAGTAAAAGTAATAAACCATTTGCAGCTTAATTTAAATAATCTCTTCACTCCTAACTATAATTACATATGTGCCTATGCATTCATTCTTTGAGTTATGATAAAATCTAAGCCTGGCTTCATAAATGTCTATGTATGCTCTTCTCCAGGAGTCATTTCACATTTTTCATAACATGTCAATTTAAGAGAATGACTTCTCTACCCTCTTTTGGTAGTTGAGTAAATATCTTTACTTTATGTGTGTTATACAGAGCAAATCTGACAAAGCTTTTTAAAAATATACTTTTCAATTCTTTCCTTACTTTGCAGCAGTTAGATTACTATACCCTCCAACATTTGGATAATTGGGGAGCTGCCCCGCTCTCTCCCACCCTTCCCTCCAAACACCTCCATTGCTGTGCACATCAGTGCATAGTGAATAGGACATACCTCTCAAATTTCCCACTCACAGGACAAAGCTGTCCTGAGTTGGATAGCGTGATTGTCCTGCCTACATCGGGACGGTTGGGGGTATTGATTTCCCACTAAATGTACCTAATTTTAGTGGGAGACACCTATAAATCATCTATGTGTATTTTATGATCAATTTTGCATCATAATATATCTACCGATACAGTCCCTCCCACTATTGTACAGGGCTTAAGTGTTACTTCATAGTAACAGGATGTCCCATTTTTAGTTAGAAGTTTGAACACGAACTAAGTTGAAATGCTTACATCCCTTCCAAAACCAGAGGTTGCTGGTGGGAAATGCTATCAGTATGATAAGCATGCATTGAACCCAACCTGGAAGGAATGTTTGCACAATTGGCATCCCTGGAGCCCGATTTAGTCAGTCCCCTTGTAATCAAATACCGTCACTATTCCAAACAGATTTACCTTGACAAAAGATGATAGGGTTCATCCTCAGGCTGTAAATCCCACATGTGTGACAATACTGCTATTGATTCATTTCAATTCTTATTGGGCACAGAGGTCATTTTAAGGACACAGATGCAGATTATAGATATTGTAGGATAAGGTGTTTTGATATAGCAGAATAATGTAAATCAGGCAGGACCCATCGTGGCTTGCCAATTACCTGTCTCTTAAACACTGGACTACTGCAATGCGATTTGATAAGTTGTCCTTGAAAATACAGAGGTTGTTAAAGCAGAAGCCAAATTTATGGGCATACTTGGCCAAGATAAGTCATAAATGGCGCACTATTTATATTGTCAAGTATTTTCTACAAAGCAACAATTATACAAGTAATTATATTTTAGGGCAGATTTGTAGTCCTTATACATTTCTCAAGAAGTAATGCGAGTAACTCTTTCGTATATAAACATACTAGGAACTCTGTATTTCTACAAACATTTATTTTGATGATGGAGGTGATACTACAAGGTGTACAGAAGTCACCAACTGAGAGATGAGTCATACAGAAAAGCAGATGAATACAAACACAGCTGCCTTGGGATGCTTTATAGATCATAATTGTCACCAAGAACCACTAGATTAGTTGAAGTGAGATGGCATTTAACTTCCTCACCTCATAAAGCAGTGTCCATTATTTAAATAAATGCCAGGGAGAAGGAAACATATCTGCAAATTCTTACATAAAGCATATACATGTGATTGCACTTTATTAGCCCAGTCCGAGTACTTGCTTAGGACTTAGCAAAACTGTTCTGTTCTAAATATAAGTCAGTTACAAATCACATAAGTTTAAGTGGTTTGCCGCAACCCTCATACATTTGGACTTAGCTGCACAGCCTGTTTGTGAGTAATAACAACTCACCACAGCATACAAAATAAAATGTTTCTTTTAAATCCAGTTATTGCCTGTAGATCTTAAAATATGGTACATCTCAGATGACATCTTGTTTCGGCTTCTTTTCACGGCCTGGAGCCAAGGATGTATAGTTATGGCATGCAGGTGTTACCAAAGAGTGCAGGAGATAGATCATTGCGCTACTGACACCAGTTACATATAATACATATATCTCTGAAGTCTAAAGTGTAATTCTGCAAGACCACTCATGTCATAACAGCATGAACAAGGAAATGGACTCTATTCATTTGTTGAAATTGCAAAATCATATAACCATGACAATGTTATGGCATATTGGCCACAAAATACTATTCCAACACTTGCCAACTAAAAAAACTGCTGCAACTGATGTTAGCTATTAAGCAATTCGGTTACTTTCCGAACCTACTGTTCCAGACTTTCTGTGACACACGTGTGCTAAAGTCTAGTGAAGCCATTTGCATATGTCCAAATTACAAGTTAGGTATAGGAATATTTTAAGTAGTAGAAAAAAATAAGAAATAATGAAAATGGTTAAGCTAGAACAAAGTTTATTGAAATTCAGTTTCATTGTATTGTTAACACCACAATTACTTCCTAAATTACACAAATGTGCTTTAAAAATGTTGAGAATATCCATGAACACCACCAGAGCTCAATATAGATTGAGAGTTTATGTTTCAGTGGGATGTGAACAACTATTTGCATTTTTTTGTTGTGTGTCTGACAGTGCTAGAACTAGGCTGTTTGGCATTATTTGGATGAATCAGGGTCATGGCAGAATAGATTCATATGTTGCAATTGTATTCAATGTTGCCTTGTATCTATGCATGGCCTCCACTGGCACACTATAAACCCAACACTATTGTAGCCCGAGTTTAAACCACCGACATTGGCTATGTGCCACTGCACAGTGGTAGGGCAAGGTCAGAGGACTACATAGGCCTGGTTCCTGCATATATATATATATATATATATATATATATATATATATATATATATATATATAAATATCTGCAGGAAATCATACATTAGATACTCTCAGCTGAATAGTGCCTAACATGCTGTTTTGTACGTTAATCCCCAAAATAAAAAGTCCACTAAATTGGATTTGTGACTTAAAGTATAATTCCATCTACAATTAATTTTACCAGCATTGATCCTTCTACCGACTATCAGAAATTTTGGGTTCCTTTCTCATAGTTGACGAAGGAAAAAGTGTGATCAATGGTGAGTTTTCCCCAAATTCAAGGGTTTCCAGCATGGGACATCCACCATTGAGCATATAAGCTGAGGGGGTATTTTAACTAAAAATATTGTTTACCGGTAATTATACTTAAACTACATAAAAATTAATTATTCCCTTGTAAACTCTATTAATTATAATAATTTAGTTAGTCTTTGCTGGCTGGTCTATCGTATAATTTCAATATGATCACATTCACCATCTGCACTTATAGATGTAGTGCATTGTGGTGTAAACTTTGTTATAGATAAACATGTTATGCCTTGAGGATAATGCAGTGAATTCCCCAGACCATTTAAAAGCAGGATTTTGGGAGCAATAGCGAGGACGGCCTCCTGGGGAATTGGGCATGCCATTGACAGACCAGTCACAGTTTCGGCAGGTTGAGGGCATTGTCTCATCTACCAGATTTTACTGGAATGTTGTGAGCAATGCAATCAGACTTAAATCTGGACACACATGAAACACACATGCTGCATGGATTGAATGGGTTTTAGCTCACTCTGTTAAAAAGTTAAGTATATCCTCCCCATTCCACTGCAGTTGATGCAATCCTCCTCCTAACTCCCTTGTCCCAGCTTTCTCCTCCAATCAGTACCACTTTATTTGTGTTTCTCCCTCTCCTTTAGCATGTAAGTTCTCACAATCAGGGCTCTCGTTCCTTGTGTTCTCCTAATATTCCATCACCCTCTATGTACCTTTTGGCCTGCTTCCCTAGCCCTGTTTTCTTAAGCTTTGGCCTATTTCTCACTGATTACTACCATCACTCTCACTCGCTGTCCCAGAAATATTTTCATCTGCATTACCATGTTACCTGTATTTTTTACATTTTTAAATTTTTATTCATTCAGTATGTTTGATTTTTGTATTTTGTTCTTCATGTATCATGTTGCGTCATGGATCACTGTTTTTTGTATATGTCATGTACGGCGATGCGGACCCTTTGTGGCGCCTTATAAATAAATGATAATAATAATAATGCTCTTACCACATCTTTTGGATAATGTTCTAATGGCATTTTGTACAGGTCAAAGAGCTAAGACTGCAGTCATTTGGCTCTGGTTCTGTGTATAAATCCACCAATCCACAGTGGATTTCTGCAAAGCAAGCCTATCAAAATGTCAGTCACTCTCAGTCTGCTCTAACAGAGAAGCACCTCCCTCTTAACATAGCAACCTGATGCATAGGAAACAACACTCCAATTATATTAGTCATGAAATTTATAAGCTTGCCAAAAGTCCTTTTTTCATGGAACCATCTGTGGATTTAGCAAATCACAGGGGGATGACCTATGAAAAATGGTCATGGCGTCATCCAAGATGGAACGTGATATGGGTGGATCAGGAATGACCTAATGTTCAATGATATTCCAATTGGGAATTTTATCAGGTATCCTTTAACATATTATTGTCCAACGCTGTGATATATGCCGGCACTATAAATATAAAAGTAATATTAATGTGATTTTGCTTTCATAAATAAAGCTTTAATGTCATGTATATGTTAAGAAAAGAGTGCCCTGTGTCATCCATGGGGCTTGATAAAAGATGTTATTCAAGTACCTCAGAAAATTAGTAATTACTGGCACCAAAGGAGTTAACATTAGAAAACTGCATCAACATATCAGGAGTTGCCTAATTACATCTAATTCCCACCAGATGGATGAAAATCGATATTGTTTATAACCAAGTAAAGGTTTGCTCTGATCAAAGCAACAAACCCTGCAACCATGCTGCCTGGGACTGGGAATTCATTTCTTAGTAGGTACCCACAAATTGGGCTGTAAGCAATCAGCTAATCGGAGCCAGTCACTGATCAGTGATGTTGCCAGGATGCTGCTGCGGCACAGAGAGCCCCAGGAAACCATTGAGGAGAGCACTCTGCTAAGCTCCTCTGCAGAAAAGCTTCCAAATAGGTAAACACTGAGGAACACGCAAGTGCATATTTCAAGAGCATTTTATGTAGACAGTAAATTGAGTTATTATATATGCATATTATATACTAGATAATCTAGTCTGTGTTATGCCATCAAGCTACAGACACTGTGTAAAGATAAGATGCCACATGTAGAGAGTACATAGCATGTTCATTACTCTTAGCTATTTATATGCATGTCTGCTAAAAGGTTCAATTCTGTACAGTTTAAATGACAGGGGTCAGAAAGCCTTCCGATAAACCTGTCTGCAGTTGCGACAAACAACTATTTGACAGTATGGAGATTCCTGTTTGTGACTGTTTGACATTTAATTATTGATTTGTACCTGAAATTGGAGCTATATGTTCCTCCTTTCTCAGTAAATGCGTTGTTATGTTACAAGGCCAATTATACACTTACTAGAACAAACAGAACTGACTTAGCTTTCAATAAATAACAATTGACATTATATGTGTCTTTTTACGTACCCGAGATCTAGTTAGTAATGCTGCTGCAATTTTGGCCCAATATTGTAGCAGATGTGCCCCAAAACAACCATGATATCGGATTATATTCCAAGAAATAGATTGGGTTATTATTAGACATATTGGGAAATATGAGTGGATAATATTGAAGTTTAGTAACTGGATGAAAGTGGTAATATTTTCTGTACACTATCGCAATCAAATAATTATTTTTAGCAAATAACATGCAAATAAGTTTAATCTATTTATTTTAGTTAATATAAAATATAATGTGGTAAAAAAGCTAATTAATGTTTCCAACGTATTAATTACATTGAGTTTGGTCTCATTCTGTTTGCAATCGTATGAGAATGTTTCCGGTGTTATTTATGTTATAAATAATATCACTTTTTCATACACCAAACAGCCAGTTTGCAGAGATTATAAAAAAACAATTTGTACAGGTCTAGATTTAGAATCTGAAGAAGGACACCCGGCAATCTCAAGGACCAATGAATGACCAGAGGAATCCACCAATACCATTTCCAGTTCCTGGAAGGTCAAGACCCTTCGACCTATTATTAAAGACCTTAATACTGTAGCTGTATCTTTGTGATGTCGCTGCATTTTACAACTGTACTGTGTATAAACTGTTCACCTCTGGCTTTGGAGACCAGAGCGTTCTCACTGAAGCTTATGCATATGGATAACAAACTTTGTCTTGTATTACTTTGAGAATAAAACCTATCTGCTTTGGAACCACAACGATCGCATCGGAGAATCTTTATTGCAAATGATAGACAAGGACATGATGGTTATGACTGCTATGGTTTGTCTGGCGTGATATCTCTGACATGATGTTTCTCTACCTTGCATCACTCTGAGGAACTGTGAATTCAGTGTCCAGGGTAACAAACTTTATACAGACTGCAGATTTCCAGATTTGTACACAGGGGCAGGGACAAAATTTTAACAGTGAGCATATGTGACTGTCTCAGTTTTATGGTCTGAGCAGTTTACCCCAGAGCAGCAACAAATTAAAGGAATAGTCCACTTTATAGACATATTTTTTTCCATAGTTGCCTACTCTCCCGGACATTCCAGGAGACTCCCGAATTTTTGGGAGTTCTCCCGGACTCCCGAGAAAGCAGGCAAACATCCCGGCTCCAGCCATCTCCATTGTTGAAGTGGGTAGGGGCGGAGCTAAAGATGCCATTGGCGCACCACGCGTGGTCACACCCCCTCGACGGACCCCCTCTGGTGCAACTGCTTTCAAAAGTAGGCAAGTATGTATTTTTTTTTCATAACTAAAATGTCTTCATGATGCAAGATAGTATGTAGACATTTATAAATGCCAACCCCATCTGCCAGTGTGGGTTTGAATGCCATAGTGCATATATTTTTTCACATTGATGTTTTGAAACACACTGAAATTCAAGATGACACATTGGTGAAGGCATGGAGTATGAAGAGGGCTGTGTGCATCCTTCCTCCAAAGAAGAAAGCATTCATCTAGAAGACATGAAGATGCTACAGAGTGTATTTAATCAATAGTAAACAATTACTTGAATTTACAAAATAAAGTATTTGGGTCTAATATGTCTAGTTTAGAAGAAAAATAAGAAGTTCAAAATGTTTAGTGAAAGTAATATCCAAACAAACATTTTAATAGTAAATGAAAATGAATAACTAGATTAGACATGTTGTTTCTAACTGTAGACTTTTTTTATTTACAATAAACTTTTTTACCATTGGCGTGACACAAAGCAATTAATATTTGTGCCCAATTACAGTGGCTAAATTTATCCTATAACATCTAAATTTTGTGATGCAGTAGTCCTGGTAATGTCACATACACTGGCTAGAAGCTACTGTTCTAGACTATGATTCTTTAAAATAATCTCTATCTGTTTACTACAGTTAAATTGCAGTAACTGAGTCTTTAATAATATCCACAAAAATATGTGAAACAGTTTCATGAGCGTATTAGAAATAAAGTTGTTTGAGATTAGGTTTTTACTGGGATAATGATTATTGCCTCTACCTGCTTCAGACCTTAAATCACGTGTGACAAGCATCTAGTGTGCTTGGGGTTAGGTGTAAGATTCCATAATGAACAGAAAAGAAAGATGTCCCCTCTGGCACTCAGTAAACTCATAAAAATCTTGTATTTAAAATAATAATAACAATAAAAGTTATTTGTTTTCATATTTGCAAATAACACATAAACCGATTCTGAAAGACGGATTCTATCTCTAATGGTGAGAGTAGCTATATTGGTTTCATTACTATAAAGAGAGTAACCCCTTTGGATTGTGGATATTTGTGGATATATAGACAATAAAGGAGAGCAAAAATTCTTACATACAGATAAAGCCCATCTACATGCACACCTGGCTCATTCAACTGCATATTATGAGTGTGTTATCCTGGGCTTCCCAAGGTGTCCATAGCAATAAGAGCAGCGTACTACTAAAGGCTCCTATATTGTTCATTACATCCACTTCATCAGTAAAAATGTGGGATTGTATTTGGCTGAAATTCAGTATTGGCCAGCGCCCTTTACTATGAAGTACTGCCTACTGCCACTTTAATATGAACCATTTATGGGAATGTTTTTGGAATTCATAGTCCTATTGCTACATAAGCAAACATTGGAACATAGATTCTCCACTGTTGATAATATCAGGAAATACACAGCTTTAGCTGGCCCATAAACAGTCAAATGGAATTATATTTCAATTACAAAAGGTTGTTAAAGAAGTGGGTTCCTCAATTAGACCTTTCACATTTTACAGTAGGTTTTTCAGCTATTTTAAGCTCACACTCCCAACCAACTTTATGTGTAGATATATGCATGCAGCATGAAAAATAACTGTGTAAAATTCCAATATTAGTATATTGCTCTTTTATCCTGCTTTTATTTCAAGGTCTACAATGCTTACAGCCATATAACAACTATATACGTGTACATAATTAATGTACAGTATTGCCATACAGTATATATCTACAATACTTTTTTCTCTTTTCGAGCCTTTATATCTTTAAGGGTGTTTCTATGGTGTAGTCACAAGAAACCTGGGATGAAATTACAACCTCATGTCTCCTTCTTAACAATACAGATCATTGTCAGTGAGGACTCCCTAATAAAGATAATTGAAAACCTCATCAAGGAAGAGGACAGTGATGATTGCAAATTAATGCAGCTAAGACTTTGTTCACGTTGTAACATAAGCAACGAGAGATACAGTCTCTCTGTTATTCAAACATAACAGGTGCCGCATTACGCTGACAGAATTGTCAATGTATTTAGCACAAGTCTGAGACCAGAGAGCATTGGATTTGGGGCCTGCACACATTCCTCTCTTCTTGGTTTAATTTTTTAGTGCATGATTTAAGTATTGGTGAATGTTGTTGGTAATGGGGTAAAAAAGCCTAAGATAAATATTTGTAAGTATTAATAATTTAGTGCTCTAGCTTCAGACTGTAATCTCCAGCAAATGAAAAATGTGATATGCAGAGATAGTCCCACAGGATCCAGAAGTGGATGACAAACCACTTGCAATAAGGAAAAGTGGAGGTGCTGCCCATAGCAACCAATCAGATTATAGCTATCATTTTCTAGAAAGTACTAGATAAATGGTAGTTAGAATCGGATCACTTTTCCTTTTTAGAAGTCTAGCAAATCTACTCTTAGGAGTGGGTTTCCCCATTCATGATTTTTTCACACTTCAAATTGTGTACAATGACCTATTGATGTTTGTGGAGTAACAAATTAGGACTTGTTACACCCATCATCCACAGGCATGCTAGCCTTAGACAACTCCTGGATTGATGCACCAAAAGCATCTCATTTCTGTATACAGCGCTACGTAATATGGTAGTGCTATATAAATAAACAAGGATAAATGCAAGAGACGCCAATTCACTGGTTTCACAGTAAGCAAGATTAAATAAATAAAAGGACAAGTATTGGTTTATATTTTACTTGCAATTAAATTCAAATTCCATGTTTAAAATAAATCAGTCTATATAACTGAATACAATGATAATAAGTGATATGATATTGCTAACATGAGACACTCTTAATACCTAGCTGTTCTTGCAGCAGAAATAGCACAAATATAGTCATTGGTGTCATATTCACAGCTAGATCAGCGCTAAATTACCAATCCACAACCTATGGTTCCATCCATCCCCACCTGCTGCCTCCATGGTGCTAGCAGTTAGCCAGGGGCTGTTGTCACACAGGGCAAGTACTAAACCCAGTACTATTTGAACAGCTTCCAGAAACATGATCAGAGCTCTTCCCAGCACCTTTTATCTTTAGATGGGTTTGGTATTAGCGGGCCTGATTCATTAAGGATCTTAACTTGAGAAACTTCTTATTTCAGTCTCCTGGACAAATCCATGTTACAATGCAAGGGGTACCAATTAGTATTCTGTTTTGCACATAAGTTAAATACGTACTGTTTTTTCATGTAGCACACAAATACTTAATAGCTTATTTGTACACTGAAATTTAAAGTTGATATTTGTGTGCTACATGAAAAAACAGGCATTATTTAACTTATGTGCAAAACAGAAAACTAATTTGCACCCCTTGCATTGTAACATGGTTTTGTCCAGGGGACTGAAATAAGAAGTTTCTCAAGTTAAGATCCTTAATGAATCAGGCCCAGCATGTCCAACTAACTACTGTAGCAGAGCCTACTATATTAATTACCACTCCCTGTGACTTTGAGAAGCTGTGGAATATCAAACTATGGAGGTAAAAGCTTTTGCCATCTCCAGGTGCTTCCAAGCTTTAAGAAAATGACGAGGCAGGGGTTAAAAACAAAATGCAGTAGTAATTCTCTACCAGCACCAGTTCAATACTCATCTCTCTTCCTTGGACACATCCATGCAAGCAAAAACATGGCAGTAGAACAATTTGTACCATTTGGATTGGATTTGGATTGGATGGACATATAGTGTGGCATGCCATGGGAAGGTAATAAGACTTACATAGTTAAAATGTTTATTACCTTTCTACCTAGATAACATGTTTTATACTTTAAGCTGCACAGAGGCATGGAAATAGTTTTGAAACCTATTCCAATGCGCGGCAGCTCCGTTTCGGCTGCACTGTACTATACAGCAGCCGCGGCGCTGTCAAAGAAGCGTCCGCGGCGGTGCTGTATACAATACAGCACCGCCACGGACGCTTCTTAGACAGCGCCGCGGCTGCTGTATACTACAGTGCCGATATGTAGGGCACTTTTTTAGCGGAGGGAGGGGGGGGGGGTTCTGGAGACCCAGAAACTTCCCCTGCGTGCGCCACTGAACAGCAAAACAGTGTAGCAAAGCCTGGGGTAATTTCATGTCATATAAGTATCCCTATTTCTGCTTTAATATGATTAGAGCTCATGGAGTTACATTTAGTAGGACATATATAGTACCTGCTGGTGAATGGATTAATATTGGATATTTTTTTACTGCGGATGAATTAAGTGTATTTTTTATTACTCATCACAATTTTTTAAAACATTTATAATGCTATATATTTGTGATGATAATTATGGTTACATATATGGACCTCACCTGAATAGTTAAGCAGTATGATTATCATGGTGCCTCTTTAAAAGCGGAGCATCATTATCATCATCATTTATTTATGCTCAAAATCATCTGAAATACCACTGTGCCCACAGGTGTCAGCAGTGTGAACGGGTTTGCAGATGGGAAAGTACTGATATTTATAATCCCACTGTCAGTAATGTTCCTGCATCATATAGAATTATCATCATTTAATAAAATATGGCAGAGAACTAGAGCTGCTTTAATCAAAGCAAATTATGCAGATAGAAGTGTGTTCCAGCGAGACCTCACAGTTCAAACATATACCAGTATTCTCAGCAGCCATACTGAAACACCTAATACAGCCGGATTATTATGAAATCTCATTCTGAAGAATGTAAAAGCAACGCTATATGTACTTGTATGTAAATCTAATTGTAAAAGAATGTCCTGCAGATGACGGTTTGCTGAAACACAGATTCAGATCTCTTGTTGCTGACTGCAAAAAAACAAATCATAGAAGTAGGGCACCCTTTTAGTACTATGACACACCTGTTGAAACGATTGCCGCATTACTCTTTTTTTTGTGGCATGCCAATATTAAAATGACTAAATAGACCAACATCACGTTCATGAATAAACATAGGTGAGCAAGAAAACCAAAGTGATTGACAGTTATTTTTCCTTTTTTCATTTACTCATTAAAATACAATCCGCACTGCTTATCTTTTCGAGGTCTCCCTCATTACTCATCAGTATGTGACACACGCAGCCTGGTATCATGACAAACCAATGTGTCCTGTTACTGCTTCCTATGTATCCCTGCAATATGGTACATAGTAACTTCACATCCCCCTAAATTGTAACTAGTATACAAAGTGTGTTATCTGCAGGGAGCAACTCCTTAACCTATTTTGATACAAAAGTTTAATCCAACATTACAGTGTGTCTATATCTTAACACTCCACTAATAAAAATATGTTTACAATAATCCATCAAAAAGGAAAACAGCATGTCATTGTTAACAGAAAATCCAATCTGATATAATAATAATAATAATAATAATAACAACAACAACAGCAAACATAGTGCATTATGTTGCTATGTATTTATTTATTTTTTTCTGCCATCCAGTTCAGCTTTCATTAGTAAAAACTAGGGCAACATTATCGTGACAAGTGATATGAACTTGCAGGTGCTTGATTCAATATCAGTATTACTTCCAAGTACAGGAAGCTGCATGTAAGAACACCTGCCAAACCAACAGCATCTGATCTGAAGTGCCCCAGATAAAACAACGGAATATAATTTTGTAGTAGTCACACTCAATGGCACGTGTATGACACAGGAGTAATAAACTCCATTGACATCAATTATGTAGCATCAGTTTTATATACTCAAGTTATGGTGAAATGTATGTAAGCATTTAGGTTAGTTGATGAAATTCAGAACACTTGTTAAACATGTCAGAAATTATGACAGTTTGACCTGTATCACGTCAACTACTATCTGTTAAATTTCTGCAATGTCAAAAATTACATGTTCAGTCTGTAGTAATGTGCAGGCTCCAAGGCAGCAGGGGCACAGAGGGGCATAGAGGGGCAAATCTGCTCACTTTCACATTATTGTTTTTGTTTGTCTTTGCATTAATCATTCTTTATTTCTATACAGTATAATTGGCTGATCAAGAACTCAAACCACATTGGTGCACTATCATTTACAAAGCATTATATAAACCACACACACTACATATACAAAATATATTTATGGCATGATTGGAGCTTTCTGAATATTATAAAGTCTATTTTCCCATATTGTCTCTACGCATGGTATATCAGAGAAAGTGGTCAGCCTAAGTCTGCCTATTATATACCTTACTTCCTATGAATACGATGTAAAGGTGTCCTGTCATATCTGGCACCAAAACGTTAGCAACCGATCCTTTAAGTCCTCTGGGTTGCGAATTGGGGCCTTTATGGCTCTGACTTGTATTTCCAGCACAACCCACAGATGCTTGCATGGATTGAGATCTGGGGAATTTTGAGGATAAGTCAACGCCTTGAACTCTTTGTCATGTTCCTCAAACCATTCCTGAACAATTTTTGCAGTCTGGCGGGCGCGTTATCCTGGTGAAAGGGGCCACTGCCATTAAGGAATATATCATTGCTATGAAGGAAAGTACTTGGTCTGCAACAATGTTTAGGTAGTTGATACCTTTCAAAGTAACATCCACATGAATGCCAGGACCCAAGGTTCCCGAGCAGAACATTGTCCAGACCATCACACTGTCTCCATCGGCTTGTCTTCTTCCCATAGTGCATCCTGGTGTCATCTCTTTCCCAGGAAAACGATGCATACGCAACTGGCCATCCAGATAATGTAAAAGAAAACGTAATTCATCAGAGCAGGCCACCTTCTTCCATTGCTCCGTGGTCCAGTTCAAGTGCTCATGTGCCCATTGAAGGCGCTTTTACTGGTGGGTAGGGGTCAGCATGAGCATTCTGTCCAGTCTGTGGAAATGCAGCAAGCTGTGATGCACTGTGTGTTCTGACACCTTTCTATTATAGCCAACAATAACTTTTTCAGTAACTCTTCTGTGGGATTGGACCAGATGGGCTAGCCTTCACTCCCCACGTGCATCAATCAGCCTTGGGTGCCCATGACCCTGTCACTGGTTCACCGATTGTGCTTCCTTGGACTATTTTTGGTGGGTACTAACCACTGCATACTGGGAGAACACCACAAGACATCAAGACCTGCTGTTTTGGAGAAGCTCTGACCCAGTCGTCTAGCCATCACAATTTGGCCCTTGTCAGATCCCTACGCTTGCCCATTTTTCCTGCTTTCAACACATCAACTTCTAGAACTGACTGTTCACTTGCTGCCTAAAATATCCAACCCCTTGACAGGTGCCACTGTAATGGGATAATCAATATTATTCACTTCACTTCTCAGTAGATTTAATGTTGTGGCTGATTGGTGCATACACTCTACCTGCCACCTTTGTCGAGGATGATGTGGCAACAAAACATTTTCCCATGGGATGAGACTTTTTTAAGACCTCTTCAGTATAGAATGTCTGACCTTACTAATAAATGGCTGTGTCTCTCTGCAGCTGCAGGGGTGATGACTGTAAGAGTCTCCATCCCTACAAATGCAGTGTTACCCAATGCAACGCAGAACAGGATAGATACATCGTGTAGTATTTCTTTCCCGGCATCCCGGATCCCCATGTATCTGTCCTGTCCCAGAATTACTAACGAATATAGAAGGAGAAATCCTAGAAAGTAGGGAGAGAGGGGCGGCATCCACCCTCCCTTGTGAACGCTCATGACTCTGTACCTTAAAGGACAGATTCATCAGAGTAAATCTGGTCGGTGATAACCAGATCTGACCATGTATGCTGTCATTGTCTAACCTCACTAACACCACAGGTTTCCAGCTGCTCAGCAGGTTTGTGGTCAGCTTTAGTTGCTTAAGGGAATCAGCAGCTACGCCCTCAGGGGCGAACGGAGGATTGTCGGGGGGGGGGTTCCCCCCCCGACCCCAAAAAAAAAACACCCCCCGCGAGAGCAGCTCCGTTTCTTCAGCGCTGTCCTATACAGCAGCCGCGGCGCTGTCTAAGAAGCGTCCGCGGCGGTGCTGTATACACTACAGCACCGCCGAGGACGCTTCTTTGACAGCGCCGTGGCTGCTGTATAGGACAGTGCAGCTATAGCGGCCACTTAGTTAGCGCAGGGGGGGGGGTTTCTGGAGACTCAGAAACCCCCCCTGCGTGTGCCACTGGCCCTCGAGGATCCTAGACAGAACCACTGGAATAGGAGGATGTTCAGAGAAAGGTATTATAAAAACAGAGTTTATGCTTAGGGGGATTTATTAGTTTTATTATTGTGTAATTTGAAATGTAAGGAAAAAATACATGCAAGCTTCCTCTTAAATCAAGGCAAAATGAAGTGTATCCAGTAGACTTTTCATCACTAGCTATTATATGACTGTGGTATGCTAGCTGTACTGCTTGTAAACACGTCAATAGTACAAATTTACACAGACTTGACAAACCATATAATTAGCTAACGACAGGATGTAAATTTATTACTATATATATATATATATATATATATATATATATATACTGGCCTGCCGTTTCTGGAAAACGGTACACAAATGATGATTAATGTGATGACTGTAAGTAAGAGGACCTTCCTCAAAAGATTAAGGTGATGTGTATAGTTTTCCAATGTAAGATTCACAACAATCACAAAGAAAATATGGTCCAGATTATGATATAAATTTACAAACACAGGAAATGTATCTATAGTGACAACTATATCAGTCTCTGCTTTGCGCCATTATGCTCCTAGGTTTCCTTAAATTATCCTAAATTATGTCAGACAGCAATCAGGACCACAAATGTAACGGATTGTGGGATAAGCACTTGTTTGCTCAATATGATGAAGAACTTACCAAATGTCTGTGGAATGGGGCGTTCCATATAAAATATATAACGTCTGTAATAACGTTCTGCTTCAGTGCACAAATTGAAAAAAAAATATTTAATTTTGCCGGAGGAGGTATACATCTCAGAGGTGTAATCTTTTTACACCACTTCAGATGTGTAAGTAATCAGTCATTACTTTCAATGGAAAGCCTTTTGCAGCGTTTATGTAGATTTTATTAGGTGCACATAAACAATTAGAATTTTAAAGAAAAATAACATTAAAATTTGTGACATTTGAAATAAAGGCAACCAAGGTATCCTCATTGTATATTAAATAAATGATGGTCAAATGAGAAGTATTTTGGGACAACAAAAAAGGAACAATTCAAATTAATTACCAAGGTAATCCAAATATAGGTAGTAAGTACTTTGAGATTTGGCAAAACATCTGTTCATACCATAATATAGAATAATATAGAAAGGGCTATCCTTATATATATATATATATATATATAAAATGTTCTTTAAAATAGCCCAAGTGATTATGAAAAAAATGTGCTATACATACTTAACATGAATAATCTCCACTGAGTCAATATACAATTAAAGCAGACCAAATTGAAAAACAGATATTTTATACAGTAAATCATTACAGAGAGATGTTTGATGCAACTAACACTTATTTTTTACTTTCTGAAAATGTTGTGGTTTTATCTATGTACAAAACAACTATATATTATACCTAAATTTAAAACTTCCAACAAAAGAATAAAAAAGCATTTATCCAACCTCTGAGAATTATATTTACAATTACATAGAATTTGAATACACAGTCTGTTTTAGCCCAAACAAAATGCATACTGCAAATTAACTCTTTGCTTGTCTAAAATATCTGTGATTCCTTTTACATTGATTGCAAACTCTTTGGGACAGGTACATCTGGCTGCATCAAAAACATGTAACCAACTGCATTTGTTTGAGTCACTAATTTATTCACATTGATAATCCTTCTTTGAAGCACGCTATACATTTGTGACATTATGTAAACTAATCTAAAACATCCAGGTGCATACCAAATAATAGAATATCCATTGTTTCTAAAGCCATTCTAGAAGTACTTTACTGTATAAAAAAGCAAAGTAATCTGTACATATCATTGTAGTATTTGCTGATATAGCAAAACTATAGACTATAGCAAAAATTCATATGAAATAGTATTCATGTCAATATTATCTGATCCAGTTGGCAGAAGTTATCACATTTGTCTCAAAATGTTACAATATTTTCTCCCATTCAAAGGGAATTAAGCCTTATAACCTGCAAAATCCATCTAATTACTCACTATATATGTGAGACAGGTATCACTCTCTTACCAATCAGGATGCTACATGACACTTGTAATTGTCCAGAATTCAGAGGATAAACTCTACAAACTGATACTATAGAGCCTGATATAACATATTCCCATATTATAATGCACTTCATCACTCAGGCATGTCTCTAGAGCATCCAATTACCTCCTCCATCTAGGAGATCAATTCCAATTCAAATCTGCTCTTCTAAGGCCATAGCTCCTATTGAATTTCAAGTATACAGGAAATTCTCCAAATAAAAAATAATAATAATAATCCACATTGATAGAATGCATAACATAAACCCTTAAAGTATATATTATTAGCCCTTCAACAAACACAGTAAAGTTCAGCTCTTGTCACTTTCAAATTCAAAGATCAACAGAATATCCATGCAGTGTAAATCAAGTGTTAGAAGTAAGTTAAATATGAGAAAACTGTATATGTACATATATATATATATATATATATATATATATTGGGTTCCTGCTCTGCATGTGGTAAGGAAAGCATAGGTAAAATGAAAGTGGCTGTCATCAGTGGGAGGGAGCAACTATTGGTCCACTATAAATCACCTTACTATGGAGAAAAAAAAACCATAAACCCAATACAGAACACAGACACACACCCACATTCTGACCTCATTCAAGTTTCATATCACAAATCACAATCCCTTCCCTCCTCTAGTCTTATACTGTATATAAACAGAGGACACAGCGCCGGGACATGGGGACATCATAATCCAGAGTTCGAGACCCAGAGCCTGGACCTCTCCGAGTCACGTGTGGACAATGTGCTGTTGTGAATCCTCACAGGAGATATTAAATGCAAAACGTATCAAGCAAGAGACAAAGTTTTTTTTTTTTCTTACCAAAAGAGGTCCCAGTACTTCTGTGTGAGATCCTCCCCAACCAGCCTTCTCTAGCCCAGAGTTGAAGCTCCTTCCTTTAATTGATGAGGAAAATAAGAGGAAGGGAGGGAGAGGGGGTTTGGTGCTGTACAGGGTAAAGGGGAGTTGTAATTCTTCACAGATCTGCACCGATCTTCCCCGATCCGCAGTGCAAACAGATATGTATCTGTCTTCTATCAACCCCCTTTGCTCCTGTCTGCAGAGGGTTGTGGAGCAGAGAGGGGAAATATCTACCCACCCCCTCCCAAAATAAAATCCTTTTTGTGTGTGTGTATATGTGTGTGTTGCAGGAGTCCCTTTGTTCTATAATCCCAGTAAGATTGAAAGCCATTCGCCCTGTCTCTAATCCCAGCCCTGCTCAACAACAACATCTATTGGCTGTAATTTACATACAGGATTAACAAACCAGCTTCAAGGAGAAAAGAGGAAAAAAACTAGAGAAGACAGAAAGAAGAAAGGGGATAGGTGGAATGAGATTGCGTTTCTATGCTGTTAGTCTGACACCATTATTAAACTGCAATAGGTGAAGGATGAAGATTAGGTTTTGCTCAGTCACGCTGGATGCAGCACATTGCCTGCGTGGATTGCAAAATGATGTTTGTTTTTCAGAGAAGCCTGTGTCTGGCTTTCTGTTTTGCGTGGAGGGTGTGCTTTCAGATTACAGATTAGTGGGCTGGGTTATACAGAGAGAGAGAACTGCAGATACACGAACTATCGATGCAAGCTTTTCTCTTGCCTGCCAGGCTATCATATTGGATAATGTGATTTGGAATACTTAATAATATTTTAATGTTTCTATTTTTCAATGTTTGATTTTATGAAAAATTCTTATTTAAACACGAGTGTTCTGTTTTATTTTTATTGAAATGTACAACATGAATATAGTTTTTTTCAGAGTATTTAATATTCAGGATTTATGTTGTCCCTAAATACCACAATGGAAACGTATATAGTACTAACATACTCTGCAGAGCTTTACAGTTGAGGTCAAACATAGTAATAAAACAAGACTAGCTATTAACAGACAGGTAAGAGGGCACTTGCAAGCTTACAATCTATAGGAAAATAGGAGTTACTTGAGGTTAAGTGCCACAAAGTGCACATTGGGGGTTAGTGGGGCTAAATTAACCCGTCACACCTCAATGCTTTTTTTTTTTAAGGGGGGGGGGGGCTGGAGGGTTTTTTGAGTAATTTAAAAGCTCTGGAGCTGCTCGTAATCAGGGATCATGGTATAGTTTCAATAAGAAACATTTTGCAGCTTCCGTGTGCTCTTTGAAAGCACATTTTTTTATGCAGAGAAATGTCAATGTCACAAAACATTATAGTACACGAGTGGAACACATGAGAAAGATAGTTTGTATATTCTCTTACTCTCATGAGTAATTTAAGGCATAAATGAGGCTCAAATTAACCTACAATGATAGTTGGCAAAACTATTAAGTGCCATTTTACCCTTCTCAGTGCGTATTTCCATCTCAAACCACAATCCCTTATCAGTCTACAACGCTTTACAATCTACACTGACTGTCTGTATCACTTTCATCATCCCACTAGTACCATGGACACCTGCGACCACTTACCTTTAATGCCCTCTCCACCGGCTTTCAAGACTTTTCTGCATGGTGTAGCTACTTTTCCAGTCAATACTCTTGTGATTGGTGCTTTGGTTCCCTTGAGGTGTGACACAGACCCAATGTTGCTGACTCCTATTGGCGTTCCCATGTGGCTATCTCTGTGTGACTCCCTCACTCTTCCTGCTGCTATTTTGGGCCCTGGGTGCAATGTGCCTCCATCTGCTCCCCCAATGTTCCTTTGGTGATGTCCCGCCTTTGACAGTGTCCTGCCTCTGGAAATATCCCTCTTTGACTCCTGTTGTCTGGGTTCCACCAGTGGGCTGTATAGGGTCGATTTGATGGAGTGGACTGCTTTGCTGGTCCCTGATGGAGTGGACTGCTTTGCTGGTCCCATCTCTTTAACTTGTTATGCTTCCTCTGCTCCATTCAGCCCTCCGCTGCACCTGGGCCTCTGCTGCATCTGGGACCTGATTCTGTATCTGTACCTCTGCTTCATCTGGGCCCTGATCATGCCTCTATACCATTTACCCCTCTGCATCTGTGACCTGCTCCAGCATCTGGGGCCTGATCCTGCCTCTGCACCATCCAGGCCTCTGCACCATCCAGGCCTCTGCACCATCCAGGCCTCTGCACTAGCTAGGCCTCTGCTACTTAGGCAAGACACCATCCACATGTACATCGACTATCTAGGCACCATCTACACCTGGACATTTGCAACATCTAGGCCTTTGCTCCATCTGGACCTCTGCGCTAACTAGACCTCTTCACAAGGCTTTTGAGCCCATCTTGGCCTACCAAACACGCACCTTACAACACTGGCACTGGCATTCCTCTCCTAGTCCCACAAGTTACACATGAGTTAACATCCCCTCCCCTCTAGAGTATAAGCTTGCAAAAGTAGGGCCTTTTCTTCCCTCTGTCTCACATCTGATTCTGGTTTCATCCATTTCCCAAGTAACCTATCACATATTCTCTTTTAGGCATAATTTCAGTGCGCCCAAGATGGTTTCCCAACTGCTACCGTACCCAATGTCTCACGTCTATGTCTCCTCCCGTCCAATTATACTTACTTTGTATCGTATATTGCAAATGTAATGTGCTTTGAGTCCTAATGGGAGAAAATTGCTATATAAATACAAATATTATTTTTACTTGATGGACAAATAAGTGTATTTGGACATAGTATAATGTGGTATGTGTCTGCATATTCTGCAGTTAGTACATTACTTTTAATTTCAGTAATATGGATAGTAGTCACTTCTATACAATGCAGGCCGCATCCTAGTGACCACCATGCAAGTGACTGATATTCAATACAGAAAGCATTTTTGGTGAAATACAAGAAAGCATCCAAGTAACTATCATAAAATACAGAGATCCTCCAAATACAGAGAGCATCATAGTGCTTCACAGATGCAATCCTCTTGCTTTATATAAAGTCTCCCCACAGCACGATTGCTAAGTGGTTAGCACTTCTCCCTTACAGCACTGGGGTCATGAGTTCAATTCCCTGTGTGGAATTTGTATGTTCTCCCCGTGTTTTTATGTGGGTTTCCTCCGGGTGCTCCGGTTTCCACCCACACTACAAAAACATACTAGTAGGTTAATTGGCTGCTAACAAATTGACCCTAATCTGTGTCTGTCTGTATGTGTGTTAGGGAACTTAGACTGTAAGCCCCAATGGGGCAGGGACTGATGTGAGTGAATTCTCTGTACAGCGCTGCGGAATTATGGCGCTATGTAAATAAATGGTAATAATATCATGCCACCCCTGTATTCCTTCTCCCTCATATCTTGACTCCCTGTATTGAATTTTCCTCATTTCATGGACCAATCTTTTATGGATTCTACCCATATCATGGGCCCCCTGTATATTCCCCCAAGTTATGTATCCGGACCAGCACCAACCTATATATGCTCCTCCACATGACACCCGTTTCATGTCTGTCAGAGTGGAAGTTTCTTGCAGTGTGAGTGGGAAGCCTGATTTCGCTGTTAGATTCTGGAGATAATAATTACTTCATCTTACAAGACTAAGAGTTCCACAGCCCTCTCTGTGCCATGAGAGACAGCATGACAGCAAATCAGATGCAGCTGTCTCACTCTAATTTGCCAGGCTGCCTGTAAGTGGCTGGGAGCTCCATCATAGCATACCTTCCAAGTGTGGAATAGTCCAGATTCTGAAGGACTGTCTTGGTGTCCTGGGAGATAAGACGTTTTTTCAGACTGCTGTGAATGTTGGGAGGTACCTCCTGCTCACCGTATGCAACAACCACAAGGAGTTTTCTGGGGAGGGAAGGAGGTTGTGGGCGGCCTAGCATTCCAGAGCTCCTTGAGGGCGTGATTATGCTCACTGCTTGGACCGCCCCCTTCAGGTTGGGGCCAGTCCCAAAGTCCAGCTCTGTCCCACTATGGTTTATGGCAAATCCATTCCTATCTGGACTTGTGGATCATTAAGATATAATCTGGTTTTATACCAATCTGTAGATTGAAAGTTTTTAAAGTTGTTTTAATTTGTAATTTGGTTGTAGTAGGAAGTGAATTGATGAAACTTTCCTAAATAGCAAAGAAATCGGGATCTAATTGTACCTTGTGCAAAGACTTCTCAAGTCCATCTATTTTTAGAGTTTTCTTTATACGATAAAGATAAGGGAGGCAGGCAATGGTATATCTATTGTTGCAAATACATTTACTAGCACATGTAATAGTTTGTTGTGGCACCTGAACATGAATCCAGAACTATTTAAATGCAATTCCTATGGCAATGACCCAGGGAAGCCAAATTAAGGGATAGATGTCAGCCAAATTAAGTGGCATCTTGAGACAAATGTCCTCTATAAAATATTATATCAATAATAAATCTATGCATGTTGATCTGCCCTGATTATAAGAGACCTGATAAATGAGAAAAAAAAATTGCTATTGAGTGAAAGCTTTTGAAAAAAAATGGTTGTAGAAATTGTTTGCGTGTTTTGTAACATTATATCTAATTGTCCAATCCAAAGCAGATAATAATGTAATTTCTTTTTGTGTGGGCTAGGAGCACAGCTATATTATGCCCAAATAGTTATATGACAAGAGTCTTTTCCTATTTAAATCTCAATATTCCCCAACAGAGGAAGAACCAGTCCATTAATAGGTGTTTTGAAAAGATTATTGGATCCAGAGATCCAAGTTGAAGTAGTGTTGTAATCAGTAAATCAACCTCTGGTGTCTAAACTGATGGTAGACCAGCAATGTTCATTAAGTCCAATGGTGGATCTTCCAGCTGGACAATTTTGGATATATACAAACTCCTATCCTGCCCTGATCTGATCTCACTTTGTCCTAGGGGACCTCAGTCGCCCCATGCTGTTTTACAATAAGGAAGATGAGGGACCCACAAGGAAATCTGTCTGGAGAGTGACCAGTTTTTAGGGGTTTGAGAAGCGTTATTAATAGTAGGCAGTAGGAATGGAGGGAGGTGTGGAGGGGGCATCTGTGTCAGGAAGGGGGGACGACAACAACAAAGTTAGGTAGTGCAAATACTCAGAGGCCAAGTGGGGTATATAGAGCCTAGAGCAGCGGGGAGAGTATATATTGAGGAGGGCAGCGTTCATCAAACATGGGTCAACATGAGGGAAGTAGTGGGCTGGGAGGGAGAGGCATGTTCCGCGAACAGCCATAAGGTCCAAAAACATAGCCCCTGTCGTGGAGTTAATATTTAATCTCTTCCATGTCAGCAACATACCAAATCTGCTATTTGATGGCCGAAAGAGACATTGGGGAAGTATTCTTCCAATCGATATGAGGGATTTGTTCAGCCGTCAGAATGTGGACAGTCAATTTCGCAGAAAATTTGTCAAGGTCCTGGGAAGGGTAGCACAATAGGAATACCCAGGGAACCCTCAGAATGGGTGTCTCAAATAAAGTGTTTAAGAAGCCAATGTACCAAGTCCCAGAAGGGGGCGAGGATCGGGCAGGTCAACCAAATATGGATCAAGGAGTGAGAGTCCCAGAGCGTGGTGTCAAATTTGATGGTGGGAAGTAGTTTAGAGGAGGGGGTCTGGTGAATAGGGGATAAACCCCATAAAGGAGTGAGGTTGGGCAGGGTAATGTAGACTGATTTTATGTCAAGCCATGAGGTGGAACCTGGGGGAGCATATGAGGTAACAATTTGGGAGAGATGGGAGGCTAGATAATATAACTTAATATCGGGGAGACCTCTGCCACCTACAGGGATTGATCTTTTCAGGATATTGACTGAGATCTTTGGGGGTCTGTGATTCCAAACAAAACAGGTGAAGGCTTTTTGAACGTTGGCAAAGAATGAGGCAGGGAGAGCTACCGGTAAGGTTTGGAAAAGATATAGACATTTGGGAATAATATTCATTTTGACAGCTATGATCCTGCCCAACCAGGAGATGATAAGGTGGTTCTAGGAGGCCAGATCGGATTGCATCCTGGAGAAGATTGTAACGAGAGGTAAGGAAGACTACTAGATATTTGATCTTTCTTGTCTATCACTTGAAGTTAAAGTTAGTCCTGAAAAGATTGGTCTCCTCAGGGTAGACATGGAGCAGCATGGCCTCCCATTTAGTTTAGTTTATATTATTTACAGAGATAACACTGGAGGACTTCATAGTGGTTGGGCAGGGAGATCGCTGGTTGTGTCAGTGAAAGGAGGATGTCGTCCGTAAAAAGCAAAATGTTAGAGCTGGCGCTCCCCACCTGCACGCCCTGAATGCTGGGGTTGGATCTAATCTGGTAAACCAGAGGTTTGATTATTTGTGCAAATGTTAGGGGGGGAGAGGCGACAGCCTTGTCATTTTAGATGGTGACCGAGTTAGAAGGGGTACCATTGAACCTTAACAGTATAGGTTGTGTATAATAGTGCCAAGACACCAGTCAGGAAGTCGCCAGTGAAGCCGAAGGCCTCAAGGGAGGCCTTCATAAAGCTCCAGGAGTTCCTATCAAATGCTTTTTTCAGCATCTAGAGAGCACATAATGGTTGGGGATCTCCTGGAGTTTGCAATATGAATGATATCTGTTACGAACACTCTCCCAGCTGCCGTGACTTTGGGGTGTTTGCTGTATGAGGTCACACACGATTCCAGCCCACAATTTCTCTCTACCTATCACACAGGTTATAGACCTACTGAATCGCCCCCAAACAGCGCTCTCACACCCCTGTACACTTCAGGTTTTGCCACCACCTAATCAATACGGGCAATAGGACCCCAATATACTGTCCCACACTAGCACACAAGGCTTCTAGCTACCACAGGTTAACCAGGCCCCCACCAGCGAACAAAGGGTTAATTCTTCACACCTCCAGACTGTCACACAAATGTCAATGCAAGCACACACTAAGCTTGTTAATCAAATGTATCAACAAATCACACACTGGCATTCAAAGGGTTAACTTGGTCGACCTATTTCTTCTTAACAGGCTAATGGATTCGTTAGATTATCAAGGACGCAACATATTAAATTATAGATTTAATATACAAAAGTACAGCGCATTCAGATATTAAAAAAACAATTAATAAAAGTAATAAATTGACATAACATACACAAGTAATACAGTTTACAATAAAAAGGATTAGATTCAGAGTATAACTTACATCAAAGTGGTATATTCTGGCCAAAGGAAATCGGCTTGGAAGATGGACAGCTTATCAATGTGAATTGATTTCCCAAAGACTGACAATTTGCTGTACCTGGTCTCAGCCTTTTAAAGACACTTCCACACCTCTTCCTACCCCCAGGGGGTTGTGGCCTGTGGCACTTTTTTCACTCACCGTTTGCATGTTGCCTGATTTATTAACCAATTCTACAATGTGACCTAACTTTTCCGTGGAGCGTCACACAGATCCAATTTTATGATTAATAAATCCCCTATGAACTGGTCCTTCTTTTGATATCAAACACGCCCAGATACAGTGTAATCATAGAGCTTATACTCATTTCCTTAACTTCTTTGTGGGGCAGAATTCTGAATTTGACATATGAGTTGCCCTTCATCATGCCATGGAGGAATATGTGGTTGATAACTACTTTTATTGATTTTAAGTGGCATATTTTAAAACTGAATTCTATTTATCTATATAAAGTATAGCCAAGTTAGCAGATGGGCTCTGTGATCCAGACACCGTGCTGAGCGGTTCCTAAAAGTCTATTCAGGTGTCAAACTCCATCCTAGGCTAGGCTATATCTCACAGCAGGGGCTCTTTGAAGATGCCACAGGTGACACTCCTATCTTCTCACACTGGAATGTGCAAAGCCATCCAATACACATACATCAGGCATTCTGTCTTCAACCTTTACACTTTAGTAGCTAACCTTTGTTTAGAGCGTTTTGTCGCTATCCAATAACGATTGTTGAATCTCGATTTGTGTTTCCAATGCACAAATATTTATTCTCAAAAGGTAGCAGAATATATTCAAGCAAAGTAATAATAAGTACAGCCGTTACTTATCGCAGGCGCTCTGGATCCAGCGAACAGTCATTCAATCCTGAAGTCTGTGGACAAGAAGTCTGTTCACTGGATGTGAGGCTCATGCTTATATGCAAACAGAAATACAGTAAAACAATGTAGATGATGTGGCTTGCTTCTATTGGTCCAGGTTTAAGGAAGGTCCAGGGGGTTGTAGATCATAGGCTGGTTTAATCTAAGGAATCCAAAGGTGGGGGTCATCTCTCCAGTGGATGAGCTCTGTTCTTCACGCCATAACTCCAATTACAACCAGTCATTAGCATTTTACAGTCAGAATCATATTAAAGGTTTATTCCCTAACATCAATAACTAGAGTATGCAATGTGCGATCTCTTCGCCGAATGCACCGGACAGCTGCTGATGTAAAGGGGATTAATATGATATCAAACATGACACATTTCCCTTAACCTGAACCATAGGTTTCACTATGCATATACCTCCTTTATTAAACATGAATTCTACTATATTTCGACATAAATGACTATGTGTTGCAACTACAATGAATGTGTACTATTTACAAATGTTTATGTCTGCGAATGTGTGTAAAAGTGTAGAAACTGTTTATTGCCACGTGTTGCGGCTGGATACGTCCTTTTACACCGTAGCGTGCTCTACGCATAATTTCAGACAAAGACAATCAAGTTTGCTCGATATTAATTGAAATGACTTTATCCAATTTGCTGACTTCGACAGCTTGTCAATGGATTCATTTGATGTAACATATTTACACTGCAGTTAAGATTTTTCCCTTATTCCCCACAATTATGTGGTGGGTTAACCCTTATAAATAACTGTAAGTTCTCTATGTTCACAACAATATCAATAGCCCTTCTAGTGTTGTCCGTTGCCTGGCATCCTGAAATAAACCCCACCTGGTCGTAATGGATCAGAGAGGGGAGGAAGGTATTCAAATAGTTCGCCAGGACATTAGCATATATTTTCAGGTTGAGGTTGAGGATGGTGATGGACCTGTAGCTTGCGCAATGAAGCGGGTGCAGCTCCATTCTTCGTAGGAATTGGAAATCGTCTGCGCCGCTGTCTGTCAGTTAAAAGACTTTTAATAAGCCGGACTCCTGTGCATTTGTTTATTTAGCAGCTCCTCGTGGTGTGTGCTGTTGGGGTGTCGGCAAGCGGTAAGAGTTTCAGTGTTTAGACAGAGGTTTGGTTTCCTGCTCTGTTGGTGGTAAATTGGAGAATGCAGTTGCTATTTATACAAGGGTTGGTTGAAAGTGGAAATGCTGCTCAATGTACACACGCGTTTCACCCCTATGTATGAGGCTTCCTCAGGGAAATTATTAAGAGAGCAGCCTGCGTTTATGTTTCTTATAGGGTGGTGCAGTCCACTCCAGACTGCCCACTCAGATGCCATTGGTCAGCGTCATCTAAGAGGGTGTGTGTGTGTAGTATTTTGATCAGAGACAATGGGGTATATTTACTGAACTGTGGGTTTGAAAAAGAGGAGATGTTGCCTATAGCAACTATTCATATTCTAGCTGTCATTTTGTAGAATGTACTAAATAAATGATAACTAGAATCTGATTGGTTGCTATAGGTAACATCTCCACTTTTTCAAACCCGCAGTTTAGTAAATATACCCCAATGTCTATATTGCTTAATACCAGAGGTAAACTTCAATCCGTTATTGCAGAAGTTCAAGGTTCAGTACAACTACGGAGGTATAATTTCACACAACTTTGTGCATAAATATTGATATTGAGTATAAGCAATATTAGAATAACTTTATGCATGTGTACGTTTAGGTGTCACGGGTGTGTGCTGCAAGCTGGTTCAGTATAATTGTGGAATCATATGCAGTAGTGGAGCAACAAATATGTCCCCCTAATTTTACTATTGTGCATGAGGCACTATAGCAGAGAAATCCACAGCGTTGGGTCCCCGCCATAATACCAAACCAGCCCCAGGCTGGTCAGCTCGGGCTGGATTCCCTAGGGAGATCGGATCTGCAAAAAATATAAAAATGTGGATTTCCTCAGGTGGTGGATGTGGTGTAGGATAAAGATTTCATGTGTGCTTTTGAAATCGGGGGTAAGTCTGCTGTGCTCTACTACACCGGATGCAGCAGATTGTGTCCAATACCTATGTGGATTATAAATTCTCAAGAGAATGCACTTGAAAAGAAAAAAAAATTGCATTATTGTTACCTGATCAAAATAATGGCATTAATGTTAAAACAGTAAAAAAAGTGTTTTATGTTATTTTTTTTACATGCAGTACATGAAATACATTTATTAGAATGTTGTTAATGTGTACCGAGCATAAAATACATTTTTACAGTTGCTTGTGATTGCAAACACCTGTTATAGCATGCATGCAAGACTGTCATCACTGTTGATCAGGACTTAGACTAGTCTTTTAGCTGAAGCAAGATATTTGGCACAAAAGCAAGTTACTTTCAGACATTCAGTGCTTGATTTGGGTGTGTCTGCAACTTGAGTTTGGCATGCCCCTACTGTAAATTCAGTACGGCAAAATGCTCATTCGCCACCCAGTTCACTCCTCGAAATCATAGGCTGTAGTAAGTGTCCTTTGCACTCGCAGGCGCACGGAACAGGACTGCATTCACAGACGTTTCTGACAATTCTGGGCATGCGCAGAGTGATTTTGCGTACAATACACTCAAAATTGGCAGATGAATCAGGCCCTACATCATACCTCCCAAAATTTAGAATCCCAAAAGAGGGACAAAATAAGCCATATCCCATGGTGCACAATCTCCGCCCACGAACTTCCTGTTTGCTCAGAAAAATGGTTAAGTCCCCGGCGCTATGTGTATGTGTGCTGTAGAGATTGGTCTAATCATATGACAATATTTATTGCAAGATAAAAGCAAAACACATTGGTGCTGTCATTGTAAACACTGCAATAAGTAAGTCCCAGTATTTGGTAAATTGTGTGGATAGAGATTTGTATATCATTTTTAAACTTGCATAGTAAAACCAGTAATCCCTTACTAATATGCAACATATTATATATTGAATATCATCATCATCATCATTTATTTATATAGCGCCAGCAGATTCTGTAGCGCTTTACAAATGGGAACAAACAGTAATAAAGCAATACTGGGTAATACATACAGAGAGGTAAGAGGGCCCTGTTCAGAAGCTTACCAATGCAATAAACTGGACTAGTTGCAAACTGGATCAATATGAGACAGAGCAATAATATTCTGTATTTTCCTTATACAATTTAAATACTGCTCTTGCCAATGGCCAAAGATTTAAAACTAGTCCACAAAAATTGTTCAAAACAGTTGCATGTATACAGACTTATTTAGTAAGGTCCGCACCAAAAAGAAAAAGTTAAGCAATATCCGACTAACAATTGCTCCTAATGTCCAAGATGGTTCCAAATCCAAAGATAAAAGTATAGCACAATCCAAATCCAGAGGTCAGAGCCCATAAGGCAGTTTCTCCTTTGGCTCTCACAGCTGTTCACAGCGCCGGATGGCTCGCGCATGTGTATACACGACCAGAGGAGTATGAATAGATGAGTAGGTAATATGAGTTCCTGTTTACTTAGTTTGTGCATGCACGGTAGCGCTTTTAGTACATAGCCGTCCTGCCCACTTCTTCCTAGACCACCAGAGAAACTGGCTGCTATGGAGACAGAGTGTAGTGCTCCAATACTGGGACAAAGTATAAGTCGGGCGGAACAGCAGTACAGTCCACTGAAATTGGGAGGTCTGTCTAAATGTCTGGAAATGCTTGCAGTACTACATTGGGTTCCACTTGTGGGGCACCACAAGTGGGAACCCACACTGTCCTGGGTGACAAAGCCTAGTGCTGGTTATAGCAAAATCAGGGTGACCCTACACTTTTTGGCCCCCTGATTTTGCTAGTACCAGCACTAGGGTTGATTAAGCTGTTTGGGTGCCTTTTTTGCTTTTTTTAACTGCATCGCTGGTTTACATGTACTGCTTTATGTCAACATTGTTACTGTTGACTTTACAACCTGTCGACATTCACAATGTCAACCTTTTAACAATGTCTTTATTATGACTGTCGACCTTCTGGTGTCAATATTGTGAATGTCGACATATTCAATGTCAACATTGCATATCCAACCCTAAATACTATACCCACATTTAGCCTTTTAAAAAAAAGTGTCACTTTTTTTACTGTAAAATATTTGCCTGCTTAGACCAGATGCAAACTATTACTTTCAGTGAAACTAAAAATGAGCCATTAGTGTCAATGGGTCAATTATTTGAATTGTACTTTTCAGAAATACAGTGCTAATTGGACATTCTTTTTTCATTGAAATCATATTTTTCTTCATGTCTTTTATCATGCAGGGAGCAGTTTGTGCCTTCCTGTAAAATTGATGAAAAGTCCCTTTATGTTGTATTTTACTAATTGTTTACAAACCACTGCTAACACTGGATAACCATCCTTTGCTTTATAAATGATGTTTGTAATTTTCTGACTGGTGCATGGAAAATTAAATTGTTATTTTAAACTTTATAAATAATACATTAACATAATATTGGTATAATGTGCAATGGCACTCAAAGTGTTGGTGTAAGAGTAAGAGTGAACATGCAAATTGAAGTCTCCATCAGGAGTGTGGGTGTCCCCATCCATACCTTCCCATGGACATCAACAAAATGAAAGTTCTGGGGTTGCAAGTGCAGTGCAATTAGTGTGGTATTTATGTTTTCTTAAATGACAGTGTGATCTCACCCTTGAAAGCTTAAGTGCCTTACTAATTGTTACCTGGTAGATGGATACGGCAAGTCCACACAAGGACCAAGTCTTAGATAGAGTGATGGCATTATTGATGTCCAATGAGCAGTTTGGATGCAAAAGTTCTACTGTGGAGAGATACAATGGATCTTGTGGGTGTACAGTTGAAGCTCTAGAGCCTCTGAAGCACATACAGGACCCTGGAGAAAAGTCCACAAATGCAATAGGTTACTTGTGCATTTGGATCTACAAGGGACCAGACAAATTGGTTCTGGAAACTTGGATCACTAAAGAATCTACAGTGAAAACTGAGAAAAGTTGAATCTGGAAATTGGTATTAAATATGAACCAACAGAATCAGATTAATCCAGCTGTTGAGGCAGAGACCATCCTCAGCCAAGACTGTGTGGAGAGTGCAGCAGTAGCAGGAAGAAAGCTTAGAGTACAGGGATCCGGGGCTACAACAAATAACATAAAATAATATTACAAAAGTGCCAGAATTGAACTAAGATAATATACCTCTGATAGCATCCACTTCAACAGTAATTGATTAGTTGGGATCAGGAAATTTGAGAATGGGTGCTGACATGAAGAGGTGTTTTATCAAAATTGTGCGGATTGATCTCAGTATTAGTCTACTCCATCAGTGGAATCCTTTAGACTACTAACATCATTACAAGGCCAACTTGCACTACTCTCTAAAGAAGCGGCAAAGACCCTCAAGTAGCTGAATCAAAAGTTGTATGAAAAGAGTGATAAAGCAGATTCTCGTCTAGCCACTAGACTTTATCAGCATTAGACACATAACGCAATTGCATAGCTTAGGACCCCGCAGAGTCAACTCCCCTATGACCCACAGAATGTTTTTGGAGGAGTTCCAATCCTTCTATAGTAATCTTTATAATTTTCCCAAATCAGTGGTTCCCCTTATGGATCTACAGAGCAAAACTGATGATTACGTATCCTCCTGTAAGCACCCTAAAATGTCACCTGAAACAATTAAACTTCCTAACTCTCCAATAACTTTATGTTACAAGCCACTGCGATCTGCGGCTCTTCCTTCCTACTTGCGTCCCGACTGTCATGGCAACAGCAGGGACGTCACTTCCTGTTTCTGGGTCCCGGACGTCACTGTAGTAACCATCGCAACGCTCTCTCTGACAGCACCACGTCCTGGAATTAGAGACACCCGGGCGCGCGCAGGTGTAGGTTCATTTATTATGTATTTACAGCCAGGTGGCTAATTTACTTGACAACACATCCTAAATTCTGATTGGGCATCCTATGTATTAAAGGCTTAGCCCCCCTGCCGGTTATAGAGCCCAGCTCCTGTTAACCTGCCTGCTCCTGTTATTGCTGAATACTTTGGTTTGATTCTCTGTGTTCTGCTTGATTTTCTGGGTTTTGGATTGTTAGGTTGTTGCCCTGACCTCTGCTTTGTTATTTGGACTACCCTTGATTGCCGGCAGCCTTGACTTCTTGCCTGCACCTTACCCTGTTACCTGCCTCGGACCCTTGACCACAGCCTGTTCCTGACTTTGCTTACATCCTACCATCATCCCCTTTCCTGCACTACGGTTATATCCATAAGCTTGCACTACGCAGAGTTTAAGACCTGGGGGTATCTGAGTACCTGTGAGTGTGACAAGCTGTACGGGAAAGACGGCTGTTATAGGTGAAGACATCTACCACCTGTTCTACAAGCTTATGACAATAGCCATCAGCCATAACAATCTATCATCTGATCAATTAAATCTGACTCTTTTCCAGGCTCTGTTGGTTTCCTGCCATCTACAATAAAAATGTAGTGGTATCTTCGCTTACTAAGCTTTTTAACTCCTTCTGAGACAGGGCATCTTTTGGTTCAGCAACTACCACTACCACTTCTACGATCTCAGTGGTTCATAAAGATTCCATAGATCCCACAGCCTGTCAGAGCTAGAGTTTTCCCTCCTGAATGTCAATCGAAAAATTTTCGATGAAAGCTTAGCAAATACACTTAATGTATGGTTTTTCCAACCTGATATATCCAGGCCAGGTTGGGTTTATCCCTATGCGTCAATCCCTAGATGACAGCAGGAGAGTAATCAAACTAGTTAATCAAATTAATACTACTAAGGCCCTGTTAATGGCCTTGGAGACCAAAAAACTCTGGTCGCATTGGGTGATTCTTTATGATGTCGTTTTGCCTGGAAGGAGAGTATTTCGACTCTCTACTACAACCATTCATCTTTAGTTTTAGTTAATGGTGTTCTCTCAACTAATTTCATATTACAAATGGCAACCATCAAGGTTGCTCCCTTAACCCTCTTATTTTTGCCCTTATAATGGAACCCTTAGTTTCCACGATTCGACATAACCTGACATATCTGGCATTAAATTTGGCTACTGCGAACACAAGGTAGCCTTGTATGCAGACGAATAGTATTCTCCATCTCTAAGAAACTAACCACTTTCCATATTGTCTTTAGTGAATTACCTCAATTTGAATCTTTCTCTAACTTTAAAGTCAATACAAGCAAGTCAGAGACCCCTGACTTGTTTTGCCTCCAGCTATTAAAAAGCTTTAGGAAATTAATTTGAATTGGTCACCTCACTTCAATTAAAATACTTTAATTACTATTATATATTTTTCCCCTTTATGAGTTTTGTCTCCCTTCAACAGATTTTTATAGCGTTCATTTGGGCTGATAAAAAAACAATAGTAAGATTATATGTTCTCCAGTGCTCTGTGCTGGTCTCTCGGGTGTAACCAACTTCAAGAAATACTTCCATGTGGTGCAATTAGTGCAATGATATCAATGGCATTCTCTCCCAGGCTCTAGAGTTTGAGTCAACATTGAATCTGACACACTCTCCTCTCTGTCAATATCAGAGATTTTATGGACCCTATATTCAACCTGGCCATCCATGGCCCATTCTCATCCAGTTATTCATTTGCCCTTTACAATATGAGCTTGCTGTAATCAAATGCATAAATTGCCCCCCTCACCATCTCCTGTTATACCACTTTGGTACAACCCAGACTTTCCCCATGGCCTCATCCCCAATGCATTTCCCTGTTGGACGGGTCTCAGATTTCTCAATGTGTTGGTTGTTGAATAAGAGCTAGAGGTGGCCATGAACTGGGGGAGATGGAGCAGAGAAATTGGGAGGGAATAAGGTTGAGGGGAGAGGTTGTAGGGTGAGATGAGTCCAGAGAATTCATCTTCAGTTACTGGAAAGAATGAATTATGGGTGGATTGGGGTGCATAGGTGAAGGTGGGTAGCATGAGTGGAGTATGTGGAATTTGGCATGAATGGTGTTGATTTTGTTTTTGAAGTAGGTACAAAGTCATGGGTTGTAAGACAAATAGGTGAATTTACAGTGGAGGAAAACGGGATAGGAATTAGATTACCTCCAGTGGCACTCGGCAGTGCGGGAACACTTTTACAGATAGCGGGTCTGTTTGGTGTGCCATGGTTGGGCTTGCATAATCAGAGATGTGATTGTATGAAAGGGGTAGCCTGATTGTGGCAGGTCAGTGCAGTTATAGGAGAAAGTAATTGTTTTAGTCAAAATGACAAGTGGATTGCATTAAGAATACTTAGGTGTCACTATGTATGTGTGGATTTGGATGCAGACTAGAGGGCATGAGGTAAGGTGAGACTGAAGGAAAAGAGGTTGTGTTTGGAGTGAGGGAAGGCTAAAGCTGGGTACACACTACATGAAATGCTAACGATTAGCGATTTATTAACGACAGACAAAAAAAAAAAGTCACGATCAGCATGCCGATTCATGTTTACACACTACACATGATTTATCTTCAGATTTACAGCCTGACACCATCAGCCTGGAAGATGTTATGGCGAGGAACTGAAGCATGCAAATGGCCTGCAGCTCTGCCCTTAAAGACCACTCTTCGTTTATTTAGCTAACCTAGTGAAGCATACATCAATGACTTGTGCTGCAGCAGAATGAATGAATAAAACGGCTGGCATTTCTCACTATTTCTCTATCTGTCACGCTGACTGTGTGCTTGCTCACTTTTCCGTTCTCCTTCACTCAGGATGCAGATAGTGCAGATTTACACTGTCAGCTAGTTAACTGTCAGCAGCTGCTGACAGTTAACCAGCTGCTAAACGACAAAAATCGAACCAGTACGACCAACCAGATGAAGCGATGATCAGCACTTTGGGACGACATTGGGTCATCGGGTAAGTATACACACTCACAGATATCTGGCCAATCAGTCGTATATCGTCTGATTGGCCCGATAATCAGTGTAGTGTGTTCCCAGCTTTAGTTGGATAAATTAGAGATGGAAAAGTAGCCGGAGAAGACAAGGCCAAAGGAGTGTCCATGACAGTGGGTGGGAGAGGTCAAAGGAGAAAGTAAATAAAAGAAGATTAGTGGCAGAAGAGACAGTGGGATTATCAATGGGAACCTAGTATGAGAGTAGGCAAGTCTTAGGATAGGAAAAAAAAACCAGGCCGCAAAGTTGCCCAGGAATTGGGAAACTGGACCTGGGAGCAATAAATAACAGCAACACGAAGGTTGAGAAGATAAAATCGATGGTTAGCATGGACTTCAAAGGAGGAGAATGAGAAGGAGGGTTCAGACGGTATGATTTGGAAGGTGCAGCTTGGAAAAATTAAAATGCCTACTCCACCACCTTGTCTGTTTCCGGTTGTGGGAGTGCGGCTGAGGGAGAGTCCCCCATAGGAGAGAGCTGCAGGCGTTTTAGTGTCAGAGAAGGGAAGCCAAGTTTCTGTAATGGCAAGGGGATTGAGGAATTTAGAAATGAATAGATCATTTATGATTGCAAGTTTCATAGTGCACAGAAGAAGGGAAGAGGGTAGTGGAGATATGAGGATAAGGTTGGCTTTATTGGAAGTACGATGGTGGATAGAAAGTTTTGATGTGTAGCGAGGAGTGTGAGCAAGCAGAGGGGATTGTACAGGGCCCAAGGTTAGGTGAGATACCACCAGCACCATGAGAAGGAGCAGGGTAAGAAAGAGGACATGCAAGAATATGATTTGTGAGTGTCAGATTTATTTCTGTTTATGTAGGCTGGTGAGTGTGGTGTGTGCAGGAGACAAAACAGTTCATGTGTGCAGACTAGCGAGAAGGAAAGTAGTCAAGGGAAAATAATAATAGGGGATAGAGAAATAGGATGATGGAGAGAAAAGAAGTTTTTGGAGAGAAGTATGGTGAAAGTGATTAGGAGAAAGAGAGAGTGTAAATTGAGTAGGTGCATGATGGAGAAATGTTAGAGATGTGGATGAATGTGTATTAGTCAGGGTAGGTAATGAGAGAGTGGGAAGGAACAATTGATCCAAATTGTGCAAGGCTAATAAAGAGGAGATGGATACTTTACCGCCCCCTGGCCCGGGTTTATACAGTAGGCCGTTTCTGCACCTCTGACACAACAAGGTCCAGGATGCTGACAGCTGGGTGCAGAGAGTCCAGCAGCCAAACAGAGATGGCAACAGCAAACACAATTGAGCTTAGTGGACAGCTGAACAGGTGTTAAAACAGCAATGACAGTTGAGCTCTGTGGGTCCCAAAGCTGAATAGAGATGGTATTCCAGAAGATCCAAAAACAGCCTTGTTTTTTGGTATGAAGTCGATCCTTTAACTTCAATCCACATGCCACCTTTTGCAGATCTTCAAGTCTCTTATGACCTCCCAACTTTCACTTTTCAGCAATTTCTTCAAACCTCTTTGACCACATTGTCTGCAAGACTGCTTTCTTCCTTTTACCAATGTTGTCTTAACAGCTTCTCATCAAAGGTCTCATTTCTTTTCTATATCACCCAATACTTACTTTGAGTGACTCTCAAAAGCCTCCCCACAAAAACAGACGGGAAAGAGATTTTAGTGAGGATCTGGGTGATGAAGACTAGTCAGATATATAGAAGGCTGTACCCAAATCTTCTATTAGTGTCAAAGAAAATTCCTACAAGCTCCTCTACCATTGTTACATGGTCTTGTTCAAGCTCCATTAACTCCTTTCCAAACAAAATAACTACTCCCTCCTTTTCCTGACCTCCTAAAACACATTAATAAACTTACCCCACACACCCTAAGTGTGGCCACTTGCGTGATAGCCAGTTGTTTGAAGAACCAGAATCTGCCTACCTTGGCAACCATTAGAAAAATAATTTAGTATATTTACGTAATGAAACATACGACTAGCATCCTGAAGCATTCATCTGTCTCCTTCTTTAAAACCTACATGGACTTAATTTAATAATGTTTCATCTCCTCAGTTTTATTTCAAAACTGTCATTAGTACACCTTAAATGAATGCTTCCACTTATCATTTGTTGCCCGAGACATCCCCTTCATTTTCTCCCCCCACGTTACCAAAATAAAAAAGACAGCCTCAAAATTGCTTCCTATTACTTATACTGTGCTTTTGTAGTTACGTATAATTCTCAAATGTAATATTTTGCATTTATGTTACTTATGTCCTTTACACAGAATGCTCTATTGTTTCCTTTTTTTATCACTCTGTTCTATTTGTTCTCGTTTGATGATGGTAATAAAACTCTTTAGGAAAAAGAGGTTTTAAGGTGTCACATATAGATTGGGCTTATGGATTCCATGAGGGAGCTTTAAGTGATTCTTTGATAAGGTTGTTAATAGGAGGGATAACTTAGCTGAAATTGTGCACAGTATGAACCACAATAGTTGGTGGAGCCAGTGAAACTTTGCAATTGCTTAAGAGTTTGTAATACCGAGCAACCAAGAACTGCAGAAAGGTTTTTGTTTAGCATTCATCATTATTCCCAAAAACATACTGGTAGGTTAATTGGCTGCTATCAAAATTGACCCTAGTTTCTCTCTGTCTGTCTGTGTGTGTGTGTTAGGGAATTTAGACTGTAAGCTTCAATGGGGCATTGGCGCTATATAAATAAATGGTGATGGTTTTTAATAGTCATTTTATTCAATACTCGGGTCAGTGCATGGCCTCAGTGAAACATTTTTCTTCTCAACAGAGAACTAAAGCTTGCAGCTAGAGAAAAGTTAGAGAATAAGGCTTTATTTTCTGGTACAAACATTTGGTAAGGTCTTTGTCCAGGAGAGAATGTTCCACTAAAGATTTTAATTTCATATTACCTATTAGTTTATTACTGATGACCTCCAGTAAAATTTCCAGCAGCTTCAGAATCAACAAAGCTATCGGATGTTTACCCCAGCTTAATAGTACCTGTAGTACTTGTAAGAAGAGCTGTTGATTCTATTTCATATATTGAGGAATTTATTAGCAAACAGTCTCCCCCATATTAAGTGTGTGTGCTTTCTCAATGCACAGCATTTGGCTTTAAAGTTCAGACAACCACAATAAGAGATACAAGCCTCATTGCTGTTGAAGGTGTCTGTCTGCTTCAGAAAGCTCTTGCCTGTTTAACCACCTTTCCTGAGAATCCAAATGTGCGATTAAGGCAATTAGAGATTCTAAGTTACTGAGTAATTCTGTATAGGCTCCATAATTCCTTAATTATTCAGAAAGCCCATTATAAAGGTAATTTTGAGGACTTTCTATTGATTCTATCTCACAGGTGAAAAATTTATGTGGAAACTTGCAAAAATTATGGACTGATGGGGCGTGGCCTGTCAGCCATATCGGACGGCCGCGCGGATTTGGAGCTCCGGGGAAAACCTCCTAATTGGGCACCTTGTGAGCCTTTCCACCAGCCACAATTCCACCTTCCCGGCTCCCGCTACTTACCGGAGCTACCCGCTGTGCTCCGCTCCACTCACGAGACGCCCGCCGTGCTCCCAGGCCATCCAGCACCTCTGAGGCCTAAATCGCGCTGAAAAGCCGGGGCCTCGATTTTTCCGGTCCCCGCGAACGCCATCTTGTCGCGGGAGCGTTTCCTCCCTCAGGACCCCTAGATTGTTGTGTCAGCTCCCTTCTCCTCTGGATCTAGGATCCCCTCTGAAGCGCCCTGCGGGGCTGTGCAGCCTGGACGTCCACACTCAATCTGGGACCTGCTCCTGAGATGCTGCCGCAAAATTGATCTCCCCCTACCCTCCAACAAGTGGTGAGTGACTGCTCCCTTCTTCTGCCTGGATCACTGACAAAATAGCACACTCTTGTAGTGTGTAAAGAAGATCCTTCCAGCAGCTTAACCTCTGTCCCCAAACTCTGTAGATCTGAGAATCTCCTCTTCACCAAATGTAGAAGTGACCCTCTCTGAGGCTGGCTACCCCACAATTCTGTAAGACCCCCTGCTGAGGATAAGGGTCCGGAGGGTCATAAATATCCACTGTCACTATACTACTCAGATCAACCAGATCTATACAATCAAATTGCCTGACTATCTGCACTTTTCAAAACCAGTGCTGCCACCTAGTGGCCAATACCTGGCATTGTATTCTGTAATTTCCTAAGAAATAATACATATATACCTATAAGTCTCTCCAGTTTCTGCATATTACCAGAGAAATAATAGCACCAACCTAAAGCTTACCCTCCCACTTGGTAGCCCCTACTTTAACCACAGCTCAACTTACTAACACACATTGTGTGCTACCAGTACTATGTGGTGACTTCCCATACTAAGAGGGGCCTTGGCTGTCAAATTCCTCACAATGTGGGAGCTTCCACATTTCCCTTCAATTCTTCCGCCCTACGAATTGCGGATGCCTGGGTGCTGATTACGCCCTTCTACTCCCCATGGCCCTGAACCATATGTAACGAAGCAACCAAACCTCCTAACCCACCATTTCTTCAACTGGTTTCCCTCCTATTCTACCACGATGCCCAGAGGAGGTAAAAAACCGCCAGGAGGCGATCTCCTTCCTTATCTCTCCAAACAGAAAACTCCGGCCAGATCCAGTGAACACTCTGATTCGGATCCGGACACTGAGGATTGCTCTCCTATGACTCGCCAAGATTTCCTATCCCTCCTCAAAGAACTGAAGGATGTCAAAGCATCGGTCCAAGCCCTCCACTCACTAAAAGCAGACATTGCTGGCATAGGTGATAGAACAGATCATCTTGAACACAGAGTGGAAGAAGTAGTAACTTATCAACAATCACATGAAACGGATCTCAACCAAATCCGCCAAGATATTGTCCAACTTCAGGAAGGGCAGGAGGACCAAGACAATAGAGCACGACGCAACAATCTGAGAATCCGCGGAATCCCGGAACAGGTTGAACCCGCTCACTTGGACCTTTATCTCAAGAAACTTTTCACCCAGCTCTCACCTTCGACTCCCGAGGAGCTCCTTCTCCTAGATAGAGCCCATCGGGCACTGAGACCCCGCTCCCAGGATCCATCCCAACCCAGGGACGTCATCCTTAGAATGCACTACTTTACGGCGAAAGAAGACGTCATGAGAGAAGTCCGCCGCCTTCAATCTATCACCTTTGACAACGCTAACCTTCAAATCTTCCAAGATCTCTCCCCACTCACCCTAGCCAAAAGAAGAGACTTTAAGCCTATCACCACACTTCTCCGCCAACGACAAATTAAATATCGCTGGGGATTCCCCTTTCGCATCCTGATATGGCATCAGGGCTCAATGCTTATGGCCAGAACTCTCTCTGAAGCCCAATCCCTGCTTCCGAAACTTGGAATCACTACTGGTCTTCCAGCCACATCCGAATCATCCTCTCTTCCTGACAGAACAGCAAGACCTTCGCCACGTCAAACTCCCAACACTGAATGGACCACCGTACCGGCATCATCACCACCGCCTAACGAAGCTTCCGGGACTTGATTACCCTTATCAGGTTTTGTTGTTCTTTTTTCTACACTATGTGTTCTTTTTCTCTCCCTGATGTCCAGCCTGGTGCTGCACGTTGGAGAGAGCCTATGTATAGCTCGGGGTCTTCGCTTCCGGTGAGGTCCCCCTCCCCCCCATTTTGAGAGGTTCACACAGGAACACTACTTTTTTCTATGATATTTACCTCTTATTGTTTTATATGTTACTTCCTATATCATTATATAGGTATGTTAGTCTTATCTAGCGTTAACTGGCGGGCCCTGGCTCCTATTGGCCCTTTTCCTCCTGTGGGGGACGGGGTGGTTGGACCTGGAGTCCCTCAAACTGTTCTGCATTATGTCCGTTACTAGTACCGTTTTTTAGCATCTTTGCTATGTGCTCCTGTGTTGCAGACCCTCACCACACGTGCCTTCTGATTGCCCACGTTTTCATTTGTCTAATCCTCCTGCATTATTTACATACCTGACCTGCTTTGAATGGGGGCTGTTACATGAGACCACCCAATTACTTACTAATCTTTGTTTTACTGCATTATCAATTGATACCACTTTACCAGGAGCAATTGTAAAATGTATCGTTATATGGTTCTAGTATTTTACTGCAATACCACTTAATGCTACTCTACCATGCTTAATGTTAAAATGTTTACTTACATTGTTATGTTTTGCTCCATACTCCTACCCCTCGCCATACCTTTGACCTCTCCCTCCCACACTCTTGACCACCCCCCTCCTATACTTCACCTCAACTCCCACCCCTTATAATACTATACAATTTCATTATCCCTACCTCCCTCCCAGGTTGCTTCGCCCAATACCCACATTTAATCCAGTTCCAATGTCTCTATCTCAGGTTCCCCAAGGGGAGACACCCCCCTGACCCGTTCTCTATGGTCTGCGCGATGCGTCTATTGGATGCCTCGCCACGCTCCCCTGGAGCTCTTAGTTCCTTTGCTGACCTATGTGCTCCCCCAGCACATAGTAACCCCTCCCGATGTCGGCACCACTGGTCCCGGCCTACTTTGCCGTGTGACCCACTTCCTACCCTTTCCCCCCCTCTCCCCATTACTAACCTTTCCCTTTTTCCAACTGACCACATGAAACATTCACCCACCAGCCGCACTGCACCAAGCCATCTCCTAAGTTTTTACCTCCTCGCTGCACATGGGTCTTAGAGTCCTCTCATTTAATGTTAAAGGGCTGAACAGCCCTCAGAAAAGGGGTAAGCTTTTCACTACCCTCAAACTCTATTCGGGCGATATAATTTTCCTTCAAGAAACACACCTTCAACACAATTCCCATCCCGAACTCCGTTCAAAAGCATATCCTGATACACACCATGCATGTGATCACACATCTAAAAAACGGGGAGTTACAATCTTATTTGCCCGCCATCTCACCTTCGAACCCATTGATTCCCTAGCAGACAAAGAGGGTAGGTACCTTATCTTAGTAGGCAGAATTAATAATAAACTTTACACCCTGGTTAATGTATATGCTCCCAACCAACACCAGAACCGCTTTTTCTCAAAACTAGATGTCTTAGTGTCCCGCCTGCGTCAAGGAGACCTTATCGTAGCGGGAGACTTTAATACTGTCTTGAATAACTCCTTGGACTGTTCCACCCCTGTGGCCGCACCCTCTTCCGCTTCGGAATCAGCATTGCCTCTAGGAAGAAAAAAGAAACTTTCACCTTGACTAACGAGCTATCCCTCAAACTTCAATCCCTAGAAACCCAACACAAAACCACTCCAGACCCTGCCACTTTACTAGCCCTCAGCGAGACCAAGGCCCAACTTGATCTCCTTTTTTCCAAACAAGTAGCCAAACGCCTTAAATGGCTCCGTCAATCCTTTTATGAAAAGGGAGACAAGGCGGACAAAATCCTAGCGGCACGGCTTTGCTCAGCCAGGACCCACAAAAACATTATAGCAATCCGGGATTCCAACAACCAACTTCACCACGACTCCACTGCTATTAGAGAGGCTTTCCAACAATACTATTCCACCCTCTATAACCTCACAGGCCCACCCCCCTCCTCACAACACTCCAACGCAACACTGATCTCAGACTTCCTTGCTGCATCTAAACTCCCTAAGCTATCCCCTCAAGCCCTTCAACAGCTTAATGAAGAAATCTCAATAGAGGAAATCCAACTCGCTATTAAGTCACAAAAAAGTGGCAAATCCCCAGGCCCCGATGGCTTTACAGCATTCTATTACAAGAAATTTTTGGGCTTGCTTGCTCCCCACCTGCACTCTCTGTACAATGGTGCCCTTCAAGGGACCCCCTTCCCACCCGAAATGCTCGAAGCCAGAATTGTAGTCATCCCAAAAGATGGAAAGGACCCACTCCACTGCGCCAGCTACAGACCCATTTCCCTCCTCAACCTGGACCTGAAGATATACGCTAAAATTCTGGCAAATCGCCTGAATGAATTTCTCCCATCATTGATCCACTATGACCAGGTGGGTTTCATTCCGGGGCGCCAGGCGAGAGATAACACCAGGAGAGCCATTGATGTCATCCACATTGCAAACACCAGGAGATCCCCCACTATTCTTCTCTCTCTGGATGCTGAAAAAGCATTTGATAGGATCTCCTGGGGTTTTATGAGAGCAGCTCTCGAGGCCTTTGGCTTCACTGGTGATTTTCTCACCGGCGTCCTGGCACTGTATTCCTTGCCCTCGGCTAAAGCCCTGATCAACAGCACACCTTCAAATTCGTTATCCATCCAAAACGGTACGAGACAAGGTTGCCCCCTCTCTCCCCTTATTTTCGCTCTAGTAATTGAACCATTGGCCTCCCAAATTCGATCTAATCCTAACATTTCGGGCGTGCAGGTGGAGGACATCAACTCTAAGGTTTCACTTTTTACGGACGATGTCCTGCTATCGCTTTCTCAGCCGGCCATCTCCCTCCCCAACCTCTTTAAGATTCTCCAGACCTACAGTGAGATATCGAATTACAAAATAAACTATACAAAATCAGAGGCCATGCTGCTTCATGTTCCCCCTCAGGAGGCCGAACTGTTACGGCCCTTTTTCAAATTCAAATGGCAGACCAGGAAAATAAAATATTTGGGAATCTATCTTACATCTCGTTATGACCTCCTCTATCAGGAAAACTTCCCACCTCTATTTTCCAAAACACAATCTGATTTGGCATCCTGGAACCGTCTCATCATCTCATGGCTGGGTAGGATCATAGCAGTTAAAATGAATATCATACCCAAATGGTTATATCTCTTCCAAACTCTACCAGTTGCGGTCCCTGCCATCCTCCTATCCAATATCCAGAAAGCTCTGACACGTTTTATTTGGAATCACAGGCCCCCAAGGGTCTCGCTCAACATTCTCAAAAAACCCATCTCTAGTGGAGGCAGGGGACTACCTGATATTAAGTTATATTATCTGGCTTCCCATTTCTCACAAATTGTTGCATCATACGCCCCCTCGGGTTCCACCTCATGGCTTGACCTAGAGGCGGCACATTTAGCTCTCCCTGATTTCACCTCATTATGGGGTCTATCCCCTATACACCGTCCCCCTCCATCCAAATTACTTCCTACCACTAAATTTGATATCAAGATTTGGGATTCTCACTCCTTCAAATTGAAACTCACATCTGCCCTTTCCCCCCTGACTCCCATTTGGTTTAACCCTATATTTCCTCCTGGCCTCTCCAAGGTACGACACCGCCATTGGACTCAAGCTGGGCTCAAATTTCCATCAGATTTCTCTAAACAAGGCCAGTGGCTTCCGCTAGCAGAACTCCAACCTCCCCCCCCCCCAGCTCGAGTGCTTAACCCTTTCGAGTTCTTCCAAATTACCCAGTTTTTACGTTCCCTACCACCCAAATTTCTACTACGTCCCCTTACCCCATTCGAAAATCTTTGCAAACTTCACCCTATGGATAGGGGTATGATATCACAACTTTATAATATCTTTCTTGAATCCACTATCCATCCACAACTCTCACATGAAGCTGACTGGGAGAGGGATTTGGGGCCCCCCCCCCCCAGATGAGGAGGCCTGGGAGGACATGAGACTGGGGATAGCTAAGAGCTCCATATCGACTAAACTAAAAGAGACATCCTATAAAATCTATTATCGCTGGTATTATACCCCTACCTGTCTCCACGCAATGTTCCCCTCCTCGTCACCCGACTGCTGGCGGAGCTGTGGCCACAGGGGATCAATGCTACACATCTGGTGGACTTGCCCAGTTATCACCCCCTTCTGGGACGCGATCCATGGCTTTATCAACACTCTATTTGAGGCTCCCGTGGCGAAGGACCCCTGGATCTTCCTCCTTTGTTATCCTCCCCCAGACCTTGATAAGTTTTCTAGAAAACTAATTGCACATATCCTCACAGCCGCTAAATCCCTTATAGCCCTTAATTGGAAACGTACCTCTTCTCCATCTCTCTCTGCCCTTAAAAAGCAAATCTGGCACGTAGCAGCCATGGAAGAAATTACGTACTATTTACATGATAGAGGTTACGCTTTCAAACAAGTGTGGGCTCCTTGGCAGTTCGCAGCACGCTCGTTCCCCTCTGGCCCTTAATGACTCCGTTGTGACCCGTGTGCGGCGGGCAGGATTCGGTCCCCGTCCCACCATCCCCTGACCCTCTAACATTCATAATCTCACCTCCTTTCCGATTACACTCATGCATCAACCTTTGTGGTCTTCCCTTTCCCTTCCCTCCTAATTCTCCTTTACCCCTCCCCCTTCCATTCTACTTTTTCCATTATTGTATCTTACATTTATACAAAAGTATAAAAGGAAAATATGGTCAATGTATCTCTCATGTTGTCAAAAAACTTTTTCTTTAGACTACATTACAATGTTAATGCCCTTCTATGTATACTTTGTAAACTTTTGACTTCGTATTGTATATACCTTTTCCTGTTTGACCATTCAAAATAAAGAATTTAAAAAAAAAAAAAAATTATGAACTGATGATCTTCCCAAGATCAGTCAACAATTCTTCAAAATTGGAATAGATTTGATCTCTAGTCTCTCAAACAGCAGTTGCCCAATTTAGAGCTTTCAGGGGCATGTGCCCCCCCAGCCAGTCGTCCAGATTACATTTTGGGTCGCCTGGTCAGTAGGGCGCAAATACCACCCGAACGTAACCACTAGACTAACTATTGAGAGAGAGCCGGCGTACTTTCATGTGTCCATGGTATGTGATTTTCTGCTTGGGGGGTGCAATTCAACACGTGTTGCAAAAAGTGTTAATTGAAGACTGTGCCTATAGTTAGCCGTGCTGCATTCATGATCTATTGAATATTTAGTCTAAGGCCCCTAATTATCAAAATATCTTCTCACGCCTCAATATATAAATAAAAAATTTCCAGGGTAGCTGAGTGATGCTTCCTGGTGATACTGGCTTGCAGCGGTATGGTTGCACTTACTACTTCACCAGTCCAGTATGGGAGCCTATGTGCAAGTGTGAGTACATGTTTTACTTAGTATTCATACATTCTGTATGTATGGAATGTTACAAATGTGCTTACTGACTCATATAGTGTATATCTGTGATTGCATGTGTGTGTGTGTGTGTGTGTGTGTGTGTGTGTGTGTGTATGTGTATAAAACTATAGTGAACTGTTTATTAGTAGCAAAACTAAAATGTTTTAAATGACAATTTAAATCAACTCTCCAGAGGCCGTATTTCTTTTTAAGCTACTACATTCAGTTTCCTGTGTATTTTTATGAAGTTTGCAGAAAACTACATTTGGTACAACTAGGACTTGTTATATGGACTATGTAGCAAGAAAAAAGCAAAGTTGTCATACAGTTAGTATTATAATAAAAAATATATTTATGTGTTTTGTCTTTTTTTATACTAAAAATGTATTTTGGCCTTTTTTATAAAAATGTAAAAGCCACATTGTTTAGTCTTAATCTACACCTCTAATATATATTGAATTTAATATGGTTGATCGTACAAGTACAAATTACAAATCACTGACACTAATGTATATCAATAAGAGTGAGTATGGAATGTTGCTTGTTTTAAGTGTGGTTTTAATGGGTTGAATCACAGTTCTCACACAGTGAAACGTTGTATGAAATGTGCTTTTGACGCACTTTGCAAAGAAAGAGGACAATAACATTGAGTGGATGCCTAACTGGTGAATACGCTTTAAGTAGTTAATTGTTTCCAGTAATGCCAGATATAATACCCTGGTTATTCCATTAAATCCATGGAATTTCCTGTGTTGTAAGGAGTATAATAATCCAGGAACTCTTTCAAATGGTGAGACCTCTGAAGTGTAATTTGTTGCAGTTGTCTAATTGTGAGAAGAAATTGGATGAGTCTGACCCGGGGGCAAATTCATATATTGCATTTACTCATAGGAAGACAAAAGAAAAAAGTATTGTCTAATGAATACACATTTAAGTATTTGTTCCATGAACCATAGCTTGTAAACTAATATAAGACATTATGGGGCGTATTCAATTGTCAGCGTTAACGCTGCAAAACGAGTGCTCGAAAAATATTACCGTTTATACGGTAATATTGCGCGCGAAAACCGTTAATACGGTAGTTTACTCGCGGAGCTGCGAGCTGAAATTCCGCGAGTAATTACCGTATTAACGGTAAGATTTTTCGAACGCTCGTTTTGCAGCGTTAACGTTGACAATTGAATACGCCCCTATCTGTTTTACCTGCAAATACTTCTATTTTCCTTTCCTAAATACTTGTAGAATGACCACTTGTCTGCTCCTCTCATTTAGATGTGTTTATCTATTTTTTATTATTTGTTTGTATTTTATTTGCCGTCATTATTGTAGTTTCTATTCTCATTCCTTCTCATATTCAATTAAATTCCATGTAAAAAATATAATATAAATAGTAACAAATAATAATAATAATAATAACTAGACCTTTCTTTCAGTGCAAACATTTGGTAAATTGAATATAACTTAATGAGTACCTATCACAGGTACAAATCAATATGCTGAAAGGGACCTCCTTTCCCTTGTCATTAAGCATTGAGAATATCTGCAGTTGGGCAATTTCTGCAGCAAATAAATTCCCACCACCTTCCCCATGTGATGTCACAACCCTTCCCGTGTATTAATTGCTGGAAATACAAAATATTCAATCATCATCATCATCATCTTTCATTTATAAGAAGACACCGATTCCACAGCTCCATACAGCAAGGATACAAAAATACAAAACAAATGCATACAGTAATAATATGTAAACTCAATAATATTTGATTATACCACAAGTATAGCCATGCATATTACTAACATAGGAAATACCACAATACAGCATACCACATACCATGTCCTAGATCAACTTTAAATTTCAGTATAAAAATAAAGATATCAAGTATTTGTGTGTTAAAGGAAAAAACGGGCAGTATTTATCTTATGTGCAAAATAATAAACTAATTTGCACCCCTTGTATTTTAACACGGCTTTGCCAAGGAGAAAACTCACTCATTGCTTTGCCTTGATTTCCTTAATGAATCAGGCCCATAAGGTTTATGAAAAGTTAGTGAAGTAATCCTCGAGTAACCCCATTGCATTGAAGTGCAAGGGGAGCCCTGGAGACTTAAGTAGATGAGAAGAAGAGATGTCCTGGCTACTCAATCAGTCTCCTTAACAAGCCTTTATTAATGAAACGTAGAGCAGGACTTTGTGACTTCACTACAGACTTTGAAACTCAACTGAGAACTGTTTACAGTTGGTGAGTACTAAGAGTACTGCAGGCTAATTTCAGATAGAACTTTACTTTAACCTGGGTACAAGTGATATTGTAACTGTTATTTAATATTATTACTAATTTTACTGTTTATGAAGCATTTTACTGTAAACAAATCATTACACATGCAGACTGGAGTTTGTTTTATTTCTCAGGGAAGAAACCTCACTTATTGTTTGATGTGGCTGGTTGTGTGACTCTAGCATTGGGTGAGTAAAACTTGATTGGCATTTACATATTGAAAAATAATTTACTTATAATATATGATTGCTACAATTTGGCCAGTTTGACTTCTCCTAGCATTACCTTGAATCAATTATATAAAACTTTGGATTGTCTAACTGTAGCATAGCTACACATACAACCTGTTCTGGACTAGTATCATATGCTACAGTGTGGATGCTATCTGAAGCATATTGAATTTTATTGTGCCTAAATTAATCATATGAGCAATGCCTTGGTACACCAACCTTCATCAAAAGTAATCATAAAGCCACTGATCTCTCTGGTGCAAAGTTATAAAGATTGAAAACAAACACACATAAATCCAGAACCAGTTAAATATATCAGGTGAATTAAGGAAACCAAACCTTTTGTCCTAATGTTATCTCATTCAAGCACTGTCAGCTGCTGCCTAGTGGGGTTACTCTGGGGCCTGCAATATGTGGGTAGCTCTCAATGAAGCCCATTCCGGCCTTGCTGGAAGACCGGTTGCCTATTAGACTCTACACCCCAGGGGATTCAGTGTCAACCACTAGCAGCACAGTGGGTCTACACCTAGATTCAGTGGCATTACCCACAGTCAGTGATATAACATGACTACCGGGGGTAAATGTATCAAGCTGAGAGTTTCCGGTGGGTTTGCAGAATGGAGATGTTGCTTATAGCAACCAATCAGATTCTATCTATCATTTTGTAGAATGTACTAAGTAGAATCTGATTGGTTGCTATAAGCAACATCTCCACTTTTCAAACCCATCGGAAACTCTCAGCTTGCTACATTTACCCCCAGAGCTTGTTATTTACAAATGCACACAAACAAATTACATTTCTTGATGAAGTTAGCTGCCCATGGTCATCAAATACTGTTTGGAAGTAGTAGAGTATCACTCTTAGATAGCAAAAGTCGCTGATGCTTAATATAGGTCACATATGGAGCTTTCTTCACCAATACAGTATGACATCTCATAAGGACCCCAGTAAATGCACTGTCTCTGCACCTTGAATCTTATTTAACTATCTTATCTTAGAAAATTAATTCTTATGAAAATGAAGCACATAAAGCACAGCCTACATTTCAAGGCTGGGCTTTATGAAGCCCAGTCTACATTTCAGTAGAAACACCACAATCCACCAAGCTACAACTTTAGAACATACAAACTATGCATCCACCCAGATGCTGCCATCCTAATGTGCAGATCCATGCACTTGCAATAAAAATGGGCTATGGGGCTATTAATAACACAGCCCAACAAAAAAATATTTTTGTTCTAAATGACTCCAGTCCTTGATATAATGGATAAGCTCAATTAACAGGGAACTTAGCCATAATGTGTGCATATGGGAATCTACCAAACCATTCTACCTCAGCATTCTCAATGATCTGATATGGGACCTCAGTCTGGCAAAGCATGCATCTGGACTTTTAGCATCTAGACCAAAAGAACTGTCTACATCCAGAAACTAAAACAGATTATCGGAAAAGAAAGCCGGAACTTCTTCCTTGCTTCAGCCAAGATGAAGAACTTGTGTACCGCAATAACATCCCTGGACTTCTTCTCCAAATGGGAATAGAATATCAACCAGGAAATTGCCAGCTTTTTATAGACATCGCCAGTAGAAGCTTGAAATGTGTTTTATTGCACAATGGCAACTGATATGCATCTCTTCCAATTGCTCACTCAACAAAACTTAAAGAAGAATATTAAAATATGAAAATCGTCTTGTAGAAGCTCTGTCATGAGCACCAGTTGTCTGTTTGTGTTGATCTAAAGATGGTAAATTTCTTGCTTGGGCAGCAAAGTGGATCTACAAAGTACCCTTGTTTCATCTGCTTGTGGGATAGTAGGGCGCAGCAAGATCATTGGGAAAAAGTGACATGGGCTTAAAGAGAAAACATGAATGTAGCTAGAGCGAACATCGTTAAAGAGCCATTGGTTGACATGGAAAAAATCATTCTCGCACCACTCCATATCAAGCTGGGACTAATGAAACAATTAGCGAGAAGATAATGATTGCCTGACATACATTTGTAGATCGTTTCCTTAAGTAAGTATGGAAAAATGATCCCCAAATTTGTAAACTTATCAAGGATTCTAATTTCACAAAATGTATGAATGGTGTTGCAGCTTCTGCCTGGTGCATTTAAGTCTCAATTGTCAAGAACTTCTTGGGTAACCACAAAGCAGATTATGAAGAATTGGTACAAAACATGCTCATAAACTTCGGTACTAATATGAACATAAAGGTATACGTTCTCCATAGCTATTTACACAAATTTCCGGATAATCTTGGTGCTTTAAGTGAGAAACAAGGGGAGACATGTCATAAAGATGTAAAGATGATGGAGGAAAGGTATCAAGGCAGATGCGACAGAAACATGATGGCTGACTATTTGTCATTTCCGGCGGCGGGCATCCTGTTGGCAGGCAACAGGGGCGCAGCTACCCTCAGCCATCTGAGCGCCGTTGGGCACATGCTCAGTTTCCTCTCTGACTGTTCATGTTAATTATTAAAAAATTATATATATATATATATTTCCGATTGCGGGGGGTCCGCCCCCCTTAATTTCCAACTATTTTAAAGTTGCTGTGACTGAAAATACAATACACAATGCAAAATACAGATGCAGGTGCACCCATCTGAAAGTTTACCATATAGCTGTCTCTAATTATGTGTAAATATGTTCCTTGAGCTTAAAGGTTGCACCTGCATCTGTGTTTTGAATTGTATATCTATCTTTCTATCTATCTATCTATATATATATAGAGAGAGAGAGAGAGAGAGAGAGAGATAGAGAGAGAGAGAGAGATAAGTCCAATAATTGAATGAAGTCGGCTAAATTAATTACTATTGATTTACTGTGGGACTGCAATTAGTACGCTACGTCATACTGCGGTTAATAATGCAATCGCACAGGTAAACAGCACATACACTCACAATCACACCTACATTTGTAAATAGGTCACATTTATTAAAGTTACAACCCATATTCATTTATTGATGAGAACTTACAGATAATTTGTGCAAAGATAAAACTACAGTAAAGGTATTTATGGTTCAGGTCCTCAGAAATGTATAGAGTTTGGTCTCATATTAATCCATATTTTACCAGCGGGAATCCGGTATCAACGGAGGAGCGATCGCACAAAGCGATTGCTAGTTATTAATAGTATGAGATTAATACTCAAAAGCACTCTGTTTATGGGTCAGTTTAAACAGCTTTTTTGGCGGAAAGACACGTATGCAACAGTTGGAGTGAGTTGCCCCCACCTTTGGACACAGGATCGATTGAATTGACCTATGACCAGCATTCTTCTGGAACATCATATACCATGGACCAATAAAGAATTTTGATATTGTTATCTGCGCATTATTGTGACATCATCACTGTTTCTTTTTAAGCAAACTGTATATAAACTGGTCTCTAGTACCGGAACAGCCTCTTTGCCAACATAGACTTCAGCTGGATCCAGAGTGCGTTGCATATGTATCGGTTATACTTTGTAACATTTTTATTGTATTTTGTTCCTTATTGCTATTAAATCTCTCTTGTGCATTAGAACCACACTGATCGCATCGGACAACATTTATTGGTGACGATAGGCATGGACATAACAATATATACTGTATATATATACCTGGTAAAAAAATTCACTCCATTCAAGCAATGCTGAAACATGTAAATATAATTATTAAAGGCTAACAAAAAAATTATTTTGCATCAAATTAGAGATTACATTAATATGAAACTTGAAATAAAATTCATATTTACCAGTACTTCATCAATTTAGTTATTAGGTGAGTCCCCCCCATCTAAAGGATACTTGTTATATGGCCAAGACATTACCTCTGCATTTATTTTGTCTTCCTTGTATGTCCTTGTTTTATGTATGCTCTTTTTTCCCCACTGTCTGGTGCTATTGAGGACAGTGGTACCTTACAAATCAATGACAATAATTATAATAATAATAATAATAATAATAATAATAATAATAATAATAATAACACAAGCTTTGAAGGGAAACAGTCATAACATTTTTAGCCTCATAAATGAATCCTAGAATTTGATTAGGTACATTCATTAATAACTTGTTATATTAAAACATGATATTGAAACCCTATAGTAGGCAGCTATTATTGAATTTCATGGCTTTCAACTAATAAAAAGTGTGTGCCTGGTCCTCTGCATAAGCATTCAAAGCTCACATGTAAAGATATGTGTCCCAAAATTTCACATGAGCAAAGACAACATACTTTAAATTATGTTAGGAGTGGACACACCTTCCCTGGGAACCACTTTGAGTAAATTGACATGGCACAGTTTTCTATATATAATAAAAATATTTTTAAAGAACACACAAAAATTCACATAAATAAACAAAAGTGCTATAACATTGAATATAGGAGCCAACAAATTGGATATATGAACATTGATTTATACAGAGGTGTCAAAAAGACAAGAAAAAAGGTTTCTAGAGCTGGGGGGGGGGGCACATTATTTTAAACTGCCACTTCTAAGACTCCAAATTGCTTTTCAAAGTAAATATTTTGAGTTATTAACATTTTATTTTATTTCTCAAATTGTTAAAATATGTGTCCAATAAATACTATATAGTGTCCTGTGATCTTTAGCGATATATTAATATAAAATTGTGATATGTAAAAACAAAATTGTCTGTGTGCAACAGATTAACAGCAAAGAGGAGAAGAGAATATACCCCATGGAGATGGGGCTCACAGAATAATTTTCCTATATGTCTTACAGTTTATTTATTTTAACGTCTCCTCTAATGTTTAAATTCTCCATGTACAATATTATTTTATCAATCAATAGATGTGGACTACTATAGGGCTTGGGGCCCCTTTTTCTCGCATTTGTTATCTCTACAGTGACTGTAGATATATAAAGACTCCCAATCCTATGTTAATTTTGGTCAATGTTTGCCAGATTCATTGTTTCAGTGTTTGTCAGTTTCATTGTTTATTTTACTATAAAAATGTACTTATTAGAGAAGCTCGGGCTCGATTTTCAGAAAACCAAGCCCACCCGAACACAGCCAAACCAGAGTACTGAGCGGAGCCGGCTCTGTACTTTTACACACCCTCGGAGCTGAAAACGAGGCAAAACGTCATTGTCGCGTTGTCGGATCTCACAAGTTTTGGATTCTATAAATACCGCCTTCCACGGAGATCCCGGGGAATTTCACAGAGAGACACAGAAGGGGTAGCAGGGTTGTTGGCAGTCTCCAGTGCAGTTGGGCAGCGTCATAGCTAGAACAGAAAGAGGAGGGGTGACAGTGTTCTTCAAAGTCTCCAGTGACATTCTACAGCGTTATAGTTCACACAGAGGAGAGGTGGCAGTTTTCAGTGCTGAAAGACAAATTATAGTGCTGGCAGTGTTCTCCAAAGGCTTCAGTGACATTCTATTGTGCCATATCTCACCCAGAAACAGGAGAGGTGGCAGGGTTGAGTGCTGAAACAGAAATTCTAATAATAGGGCTGGCAGTGTTGTTAAAAGTCTGCAGTGACTAGAGATGGGCAGGCTCGATTCCCCGAGAACCGAACCCACCCGAAATTCAGTTATACGAGTACCAAGCTGAGCAGACTCGGTACTCTCCCGCCCATTCAGATTCAAAATCGAGGCAATTGTGACGTCGTCGGATCTCAGAGCTCGGTTCTCGCGATATTTGAAATGCATAAATACCCGCCTACACAGCAATCCATCGCCATTTGACAGAGGGAGAGAGCAGGGTTAGGTCACAGGCTGTATTAGAGCAGGGACAGAGCAATTATTGTATATCTTATTCTTTCTATTATTATTGAAATTCTGCTAGCAATTTTTCTAGCAATTGTTATAGCAGGAAGAGAGGAGGATAGAGGAGGCATTTTTTAGAATATTTTGCACTACAAGTGCTTTGGGGTGTCTCATATTCCCCAGTGTGAAACAATAATTTTTCTGGCTGCAGAAAGTCATATCTAGCAACACTATCTATTGAATATTGTCACTCACCGGACTGTGAGTACTACTTCTCGTGTATTCAGGAACCGTGGCCATCCACCATCTTGAGGGTCTGCGCATGTGCAGCCCTTTCAAGCCTTCAGTATCTGTTCCTTTTAGTTAATTGGCTGATCAGGCAACACTCCCTATTTAAAGCACCTGTGGTCAATACCTCGTTGCCTGATCTTGGAGTCTCATTCCCCATGAGCCTCTGAAGGTGTTCCTGTGTTTCCTCGTGTATTCAGCTCCTGCTGATTCCTGTTATCCGTCTGTGGTTTCCAGACCACTTCAACTCTCCTGTGTTCATCGTGTCTGCAGCAGCTGATTCCTATCCGCTGCCTCCGTGCTTCTACAGAGTCCTGCTCACTTCAACTCTCCTGTGTTCATCGTGTCTGCAGCAGCTGATTCCTATCCGCTGCCTCCGTGCTTCTACAGAGTCCTGCTCACTTCAACTCTCCTGTGTTCATCGTGTCTGCAGCAGCTGATTCCTATCCGCTGCCTCCGTGCTTCTACAGAGTCCTGCTCACTTCAACTCTCCTGTGTTCATCGTGTCTGCAGCCAGCTGATTCCTATCCGCTGCCTCCGTGCTTCTACAGAGTCCTGCTCACTTCAATTCTCCTGTGTTCATCGTGTCTGCAGCAGCTGATTCCTATCCGCTGCCTCCGTGCTTCTACAGAGTCCTGCTCACTTCTACTCTCCTGTGTTCATCGTGTCTGCAGCCAGCTGATTCCTATCCGCTGCCTCCGTGCTTCTACAGAGTTCCTGCTTACTTCAACTCTCCTGTGTTCATCGGGTCAGCGCTCCGCTGCTTTTATCTCTGCTACTGGATATCAGACCGGCTTAACTCTCCCGTGTTCTTCACGTTCCAGTTCTTCTTACTATTGCTTCCAGAGTATTGCCTCGTTTACCTGCCGTGCGCTGCACCAACCTGATTACCGCTTCCACCCTCCAGTGGTCTCTCCTCCTGCCGGCCTTCAGCCGCTCAGGTATCTCTGCACGTCTCTCTGACAGCCTGCTCTCCTGAACCGCGGTATGCATACTTCTCATTGACTTTGCTTGTGTATTGCATATCTAGCTGGACTGAGTTGTGTTCTCCTCCGGAGTCTCCTATCCACTGAGACTATTCTTACCATTGACTTTGCTCACTATTGTCTGGATAGTTATTGTGACTTTGTATATGTAGCAGTGCTGCTTAGTTATCATTGTATTGTGGATATCAACGTGGGATCAAGTTCTGTGTGCCCGTGTATACTCTGTATTGCATTCATCTCCTCGTGCCCTTCCTCACATATATATTGCAGTGGTACAACTTGCTATATGCAGACCACTGACTCCTGTTCCCTGTAACACCAGTTTCAAGTATCCTCTCACATAAGCAGTGGTACAACTTGCTATACGCAGACCACTGACTTCCCTGTTACCTACCTTCACCTGTATTCCATTCCTTCACCTAGACAGCGGTACAACTTGCTATACGCAGACCGCTGACTCTCACCTCCTCCTCGCTACTTCTGGACATTCCTCCTCACTATAGCAGTGGTACAACTTGCTATAAGCAGACCACTGACTACCCTCACGTTTCCTTGTCCAGCTAGTTCCTCGTGTACAGTTATTTACCCATCACCGGTGCTGCTAGTCATAGACTTTCCTTGAGCATTCTCTCACCATCTGCTGTCTCCTGTTCCGTGGTCACCCCGCTACCAGAGTACCATATTACCAACTATACTACTCTGGTAAGTCCATCATCTGGTGATACCTGGGTAAAGACTCCTAGTGCCCAATATTTTGGACTACAAGTGCTTTGGGGTGTCTCATATTCCCCAGTGTGAAACAATAATTTTTCTGGCTGCAAAAAGTCATATCTAGCAGCCCTATCTATTGAATATTTTGCACTTCAAGTGCTTTGGGGTGTCTCATATTCCCCAGTGTGAAACAATAATTTTTCTGGCGCAGAAAGTCATGTCTAGCAGCACTATCTATTGAATATTTTGCACTACAAGTGCTTTTCGGGTGTCTCATATTCCCCAGTGTGAAACAATAATTTTTCTGGCTGCAGAAAGTCATATCTAGCAGCACTATCTATTGAATATTTTGCACTACAAGTGCTTTGGCCTCATTAAAATGAATTCAAAGCAGTCCACATATGAGCAGGATCAGCAGCAGGTGCTGGCACCAGTCCTGATGGTAGTGTTCCCAGTACGTCATCTGGTAAAGCCTATGTAAAAGTACATAGTCTTTTTAAATCAGGGAAAAAAACACACACAAATGTTTTTTTTTACTGTGTTGAAGCGAAAAAGAACTGTAACTGAGGAAAAGTTAACTGCCGATAAAAAAAATGACACCAATCCCTGTGGAGAGTCCATCCACCAGTGGTATGTGTAATCGTGAGCATTCTGTTAGTGTACCCATAAAGAAGGGCCCTTTCAGCAGTTCTGCTGATGTGTGCCTGAACAACCCGAGTGTAGCCGGTGATACACCAATTGAGGATGCCACTTTGGAATTAGAAGAGGAAGAGGGGGATATTTGTGTAGGCGACGAGGGCGCTAATGCGGATGTTGATGAAGATGATGCAGACAGATACCAAACTGCCTTTCTCAATTTCTATTTATATTCTACAGTCTATAATGGCTGAATAGTTTTTTATTTTACTAGTAGTGGAGAGGGGGTCTGATGCAGACAGATACCAAACTGCCTTTGTCCATTTCTATTTAACGTCCAGTCAAAGCAGGCTTATTTTTTTCTATTTGACTACAAGTGGAGGGTGTAATATACACCCAAAGACGATGGCTACATTGCCAATAGTCAAAGATGGAGGGGGAAGACAACCAGGTTTGTCTGTATAATTTGCAGGCAAGTGTTAGAATTAAGGACGGCCTACCAGGGATTAAACTGTTTTTTTTTCATAATTTATTAGCTTTACAATTACCTTACTTATCCAAGAAACTGTTGGAGCACTAAATTAGGTTATTTTAGACCAAAAAAATTGTATTTTTTTCAAAAATAGCAAAACAAAACCAAACAAAACCAAAACCAAAACCAAAACACGCAAGGGCGGTTTTGCCAAAACCGAAACCAAAACCAAAATTCGGGGGTCAGTGAGCATCTCTAGCAGTGACATTCTACTGTGCCATAGCTCACCCACATACAGGAGATGCGGCAGTGTTTAGTGGTGAAACAGAAATTCCAATAATAGGGCTCACAGGGTTGTTAAAAGTCTGCAGTGACATTCTACTGTGCCATAGATCACCCAGAAGCAGGAGAGGTGGCAGGGTTCAGTGCTGAAACAGAAATTGTAATAATAGGGCTGTGAGTGGTCTTAAACGTCTCCAGTGACATTGTACTGTGCCATAGATCACCCAGAAACAGGAGAGGTGGCTAAGTTCAGTGCTGAAACAGAAATTGTAATAATAGGGCTGTCAGTGTTCTTAAACGTCTCCAGTGACATTGTACTGTGCCATAGCTCATACAGAAACAGGAGGGGTGGCAGTGTCCTTGTCACCCTCCAGTCTACAGTCACATTGTTCTCGTCACTCTCCAGTCTTCAGTAACATTATTCTTGTCACTCTCCAGTCTCAGTGCTGTCGGTCACACAGAAACAAGGGTAGCAGTGTTCTTGTCACTCTCGAGTCTTCAGTAACATTATTCTTGTCACTCTCCAGTCTCAGTGCTGTCGGTCACACAGAAACAAGGGTAGCAGTGTTCTTGTCACTCTCGAGTCTTCAGTCACATTGTTCTTGTCACTCTCCAGTCTTAGTCATGATGATACTAATCCCTCTACGTCATGTGCTAAAGCCTATGTTCATGTGCATAGTGGTTTTAAGTCAGGGAAAGACAAAAATGTAAAAAAAAAAGATTGTACCTTTTTATAGCAAAAAACACCTCTCTAATAAAGGTGAAAGTTTACTGTAGAAAAACATAAAATTGCCAACCTGCCATTCTACCCAAAATATTACCATGCATACCAGCATCAGCTAGCTCCCTTCTCTCAGCTAGATCTCAGCACCTGCAATCTACACTGTCATCATATTCACCCTCATCAGTGTGTACATCATCCTCACACAATACTAATTAATCCCTGCTGAAATCCAGAATTACAGAAGTCTCTGTACTTTGATCTAAATGCCAGTAAAGGCCTTCCCTGTGGAATTTGTAGTTCATTTTATGACAGAGCTGTCACGATTTTTGGGCAATTCTATTAGACCAGGCCAAATGTCAAAATGTTCTGCTGAATCATCTGCTGAATCATCTGCATTATCCTCTTAGAAAAGCTTAGTTTTTTTCCTAGCAGCAGTAGCCTGAGAAACTAAAGGAGGGGATGACGTCTTGTCAGGTACCACTTCAGCTGTCAACTTGCTCACCAGGAGTTCATTGCATCTCTTGTAATCTGAGACAGTGGGAAATAAAGAGAAGACATAGCTCTTAAACCTAGGATGAAGCATAGTCGCCAAAATGTAGTTGTCACGGGCACTAGGAGTCTTTACCCAGTATCACCCGCTGATGGTCTTATCAGAGCAGTAGAGTTGGTATATGATACTCTGGTGGCAGGGTGATAATGGAACTGGAAACAGCAGATGGTTAGAGAATGCTCAGAAAGTCTATGACTAGCAGCACTGGTAAACAATAGGTAACTGAACACGAGGATCCGGATGGACAAGGACACGGGAGGGTAGTCAGTGGTCTGCGCACGGCAAGTTGTACCACTGCTATAGTGAGAAGGAATGTCCAGGAGTAATAAGGAGGTGGAAGTCAGCGGTCTGCGTATAGCAAGTTGTACCGCTGTCTGTAGTGAAGGAATGGAATCCAGGTGAAGGTAACGGGGAAGTCAGTGGTCTGCGTGTAGCAAGTTGTACCACTGCTTATGTGAGAGGATATATGCAACTGGTGACACAGGGAAACAGGAATCAGTGGTCTGCCTCTAGCAAGTTGTACCACTGAATATATATGTGAGGAAGGACACGAGGAGATAAATGCAATGCAGAGTCTACACGGGTACACTGAACTTGATCCCACGTTGAACTGCACACAATAATAATAATGAATGAACAGCACTGCACAGATAAACAAAGTCACTAGAATAGTCCAGCAAAAGGAAACACAGTCAATAATAGCAATAGTCTCAGAGGATGGAAACTCCGGAGGAGAACAACTCAGTCCAGATGGATATGCAATACACCAGCACAGTCAATGAGAAGTATGCATACCGTGGTTCAGATGAGCAGGCTGTTAGAGATAGCTGCAGGGATACCTGAGCGGCAGGGAACTGACGAGATGAGGAGTCCTTGCAGAATGGAAGCGGCAGGTAGGTGCAGCGCACTGTAGGTAGGCCAGCAAGGACGACAAAATACTCAGGAAGCAGTAGTATATCGAATTGAACAGCAGGAGACCAAAGGAGAGCTGAAGCGATGTAGCAGAGCTGGAAGCCGAGGAGCGTAGACTCGATGCTTACAGGCAAGTTGACACAAATGGACACACTGTAGAAGCAGTAGGCAGCGGGTCAGCTGACGGCAGGTAGAATGCAGACTGGAGCGCTGAGACGAGCAGGACTCTGTAGACACGCTGAAGTAGCTAACAGGAATCAGCTGGAACAGTAGCGATGTAACACAGGAGAGTTGGAGAGATCTGTAACTTGTTAGACACACGGAGGCAGCGGATAGGAATCAGCTGCTGGAGTCACGATGAAACACAGGAGAGTTTGAAGTAATCTGTAACTGTAGATATACGGAGGCAGCGGATAGGAATCAGCTGCTGGAGTCACGATGAAACACAGGAGAGTTTGAAGTAATCTGTAACTGTAGATATACGGAGGCAGCGGATAGGAATCAGCTGCTGGAGTTACGATGAAACACAGGAGAGTTTGCAGTAATCTGTAACTGTAGATATACGGAGGCAGCGGATAGGAATCAGCTGCTGGAGTCACGAAGAAACACAGGAGAGTTTGCAGTAATCTGTAGCTGTAGATACACGGAGGCAGCGGATAGGAATCAGCTGCTGGAGTCACAAAGAAACACAGGAGAGTTTGCAGTAATCTGTAGCTGTAGATACACGGAGGCAGCGGATAGGAATCAGCTGCTGGAGTTACGATGAAACACAGGAGAGTTTGCAGTAATCTGTAACTGTAGATACACGGAGGCAGCGGATAGGAATCAGCTGCTGAAGTCACTAGGAACACGAGGAGTAGAAGTGGTCTGGAAACCACAAACGGCAAACAGGAATCAGCATAAGCTGAACACACGAGGAGGCACTGGAACACCTTCAGAGACTCATGAGGAATGAGACTCCAAGATCAGGCAACGTGGTATTGACCACAGGTGCTTAATATAGGGAGTGTTGCCTGATCAGCCAATTAAGTTAAAGGAACAGAACTGAAGGTTAAAAGGGACTGCACATGCGCAGTACCTCATTATAATGGACGGACACGGTTCCTAGCTACCTTAGAAGTAGCACTCACAGTCCGGTGAGTGACAGTAGTGTGGTAATGTTTCCTAGATATGTTATGCACTGCTGTGTATTTGTGCCGTTGCTCTGTCGCTTAGCATCCAGCCTGCTTGCTGTAGTCTTTGCCCGAAAGTTTATGAAAATAATATTATGACCTGTGAGGTGGTCAAAATTAACTGCAAATGACTGAAAATTAGTGTTATTGAGGTTAATGATAATGTAGGAACATAAAAAGAGCAAAATTATGTGATTTTAGCATATTTTAGTTATTTTTCTAAAAAATACAGATCCAAAATCAAAAACAAAACCAAAACATGCAAGGGCGGTTTTGCCAAAACCAAAACCAAAACACAAATTTATTCCAGATCCAAAACCAAAATCAAAACCAAAACACGGGGATCAGTGAACATCTTTAGTATTTATACATTATTAAATAAATATTAGTATTAATATTAACTACCAATTAGTACAATAGCCTAATCTCATTTGATTGGGAGTATTTTTAAATCTATAGTCACTGCCTCACTGGTTATGGAATGTGCTATAAATTTAAATTGCTATATCTCATGTTACTGGACGCACCACACAAAATTCAGGGTAAAAGTAAAGTGAATAGTTGTTCATCATCAATACAGGTTATTTATTAAATGTTTATGAATGGAACACTTAGAGTTTCTTAAATAAACAAATCAATCAATCCGTATTAAATCTATACTAAGCCAATCTATGTTAAAGAACATTTGGTAGTTATTACAAGACAATCTATCATTTAAAAAAGTTTCACAAGTTTAGATCAGATACCATGAAGTAGCATGAAGGCTTTTGTGTAGAAGTTCATGGGGGGGGGGGGGGCAACAGCCTTTGCCCACCCAGCAGAAATCATAGGGGGGCAACTGCCTGCTCTGGCCACCCCCCACCCCCCCACCCAGCCCTTCAGTTCCGACACCCCTGCATATGGATATATCAATCCAGGCTGTAGCACTCAGGCTGTAGTAGACATCTTTATATCCCCATTATATATTATTCTATCACAGTACTGATATATGAGGCTCCAGCTTCTTGTTACTATACTTGTACAACTTGGAGCCCTCCCATTCACATATAATATTATAATTGAAATCACAGAACATACACTGTCTGTCTGTTGGCTTATTGCACACAGCTGATCACTGTGAAGAATGATTTTCTTGAATGCTTTAAATGTTTAAATGTTACTGTAACACATTTTGTACACTGTCATTATATTTTGTTATCTTAGCACTGCATTATGTGCAGCTAGCACAATTTATTTCACCACTACCCGCTATGCAGGATTAATATGTGGGGCTAGTTACCAATTGCACCACTCATTTATGCTAGAGTAGCGTATTATCAGGCCCGGCGCTCCCATTAGGCAAGGTTAGGCACTTGCCTAGGGTCGCCAGGCTCTGGAGGGCGCCTGGAGGGCGCCACAAGAATGTAAATTACTTAAAAAACTGTGCGGCGACCGCTGACCATACCTGTCACGGCCGCCGCACAGCATTCAGATGCACGGGGGAGGGGGGAGAGGCTATTGCTCACCACCGCCGCCTCTCTGCTCCGTCTCCTCCCCTCCACTCACTAGTGTCAGTGAGTGGAGGGGAGGAGACGGAGCAGAGAGGCGGCGGTAGTGTGACAAGGTAAGGAAAGACGGGGTGAGGGGGGAGGAGGGCGCCGATTTTTTCAAAATGCCTAGGGCACCATGGACCCTAGCACCGGCCCTGCGTATTATGTTAGCACTATCTAGTGTCTAGTGTTACTTATTTTACGACTACTTATACAGAGGTGTGTTACATACATGCCTCTCTCTATATGCGAATAAGTTTAGAGGGAGCAATATAAAACTATGTGGTCCCTGCTCTTGTGCAGTAAATCAGTGGTGACATATGGACCTCACCAATTTCAGGTCAATAACCAACTGACATCTTTTTGTAATGTCCCAAAAAAGACACTTGGAGATGATGGATGGGTTTAACATACACAGTTGGGAACTATGATTATGTTTTCAATTTATATAGTTCTATGGTGCGCAACTAATATAAAGCATATTTAACAATGAAATTGCACAGAACAGTCTGGAAAAAGTTTTCCTTTAATATTAATGTTTCCTGGATGTAGAAATATAATAAAATATCTTGAAAACTCACTTAAATGTGGAGGAGGTCACCTCTGTGTCACATTCCATTTCTCTTATTCTAACCTTAAACTCCCCCTCCATAAACACCCCGTGTTAATAGTTTTCTTCTTGGCAGCAGCTGGAGACCAGAGCAGCCCATTAGGTTAAATACATTTGGAAGGGGCACTGAGCCAAATTCTCTCAAAAGTCGATGCAAAGGGATAATACTGGTATTTATTGGGGGGATGATGGAAAGTACAACGTTTTTGGTTCATTGTGTTAAAGTGTATATAGTGAATAGGTGTTCCCATTGCCTTCCTTGCCCCCAGGATATACATAGATCAGTCATCCTGATAATATGTAATGAACCTACTCTCACTGGCCAAGGTTAGCATAGCGAGATTGTGGATGGTCTTGGAGGACCTCAACTAGAAATTGGTGGCTTTAGTGTATGAGACCATTGGACATAAGTGACTTGTATATACCAGCAAAATCTGTGAGATTAAATATGAACACATGTAGTCAAAATGGCCTCCATCAATGATCCGGGAGGGGCAGAGACTCCCCTGGACACTCCTGAGTGCACACCCTGGGTAAGAGAAGCTGATTTGTATTGTAATGACTCTCATTGTAAATTATTCTTTCTCTGTGTAAACCATTTCTAAAGTGAATTTGCAGATGAGACCATTTTATAATAATATATTCAACTGATCTCCTGTACTTGCACCATCACTGTCGGATCTTGTATATTATATTCCCCTATTGCACATGTACAGTTATTTGACAATGTAAGATCTCTTTGTAATGTTGTACCAAACTTGGGTATTGGCTGAAGTACTTATTTTGTCCTCATATTTGTAATATTAAAAAAACTTAATAAAAATAAATGTGATTTAAAGAAAAAAAATCCTGATATTTTATTCACATTATTTCTATGACATGGGTGTAACTCATAGTGCTCAAGACTATGGAGTAAATGTATCAAGCCTTGTAAAAAAGACAAGTGGAGGTGGTACCCAAAGCAACCAATGAGATTCTTGCTATCATTTATCAAGTACATTCTAGAGAGTGATGGCTAGAATCTGATTAATTGCTATGGGCAACATCTCTACTTTTCCTTTTTACAAGGCTTGATACATTTACCCCTACATCTATACATGTCCTGAAAAAGGCTAAACAATCCATACAATTTATATTTCACATGTTTTTTAAGCAATTATTTAGTGATTGTATTTGCATCTTGTATTAGGATAACACAATTATAGTGGACCTGATTCATGTTTGGGCCCAACTTGCGTTTTACAAAAAAGCATAGAACTTGAGCGTAGTTCCAAACACCTCTCAAGATATGTTTCCATTTGAATCTAGGGGCTAGATTTTCTAAGCTGCGGGTTTGAAAAAGTGGGGATGTTGCCTATAGCAACCAATCAGATTCTAGCTGTCATTTTGTATAAAACACTAAATAAATGAAAGCTAGAATCTGATTGGTTGCTATAGGCAACATCCCCACTTTTTCAAACCCGCAGCTTAGTAAATCTAGTCCTAGGTGTAAGTATATATAGACACAACAGAGTGCAGTATACGCACAAGCATCTGTTCACTAAAATGTCACATCAAAACACATACAAAAAAATAAATTCTAAACTAAATGAACAATTCTTAACAATATAAACATACAATTCTGGATTTAATTTTTTATCTTAAAAAAATAAAATAAAAAAAATTAAATACATTAATCAAGATGATTTTAATGCGCACTGCACATACATTGCGTTTAATGAATCAATCTTACTTGTATACACATGTTCTGTGATAGCTAAATACTATGCTATATTAGTCATCGCTATCAGTTGCACTTGTACCTGGTGATTTGCTATAGGTCTTAACAGGATTTTTCCGTGTAGACCGATGGTCCCCCCATGTTGTAATAGGGTCGCTTGGGGGCACTGTAGTTGGACCGCATCTCTGTAGGTTGTCATTTACACTGGCAGCGCAGCCTCTAGCTGCTCCATGTAGCTCCGCCTGGTCAAATTACGCACTACTGCTCATACTCGTGAGAAGCATCTTATTGACACGCCCCTTCAGCATGAAGGAAGAAAGGTGAAATAAGACAAGCAGCTGGATTAGCTGCTGGACAGTAAGATCCCAGAGTCGGGAAATGTACAGGGGGGAGAGGAGCCTGTGCAGGGTCCTGGAGGCTATGGAGGAGAGGTCTGGGCTCCAGTTAGCATGATGCATAGTAGAACCTGCACGATTCAGGATTTTTAGGTTTTAAGGTAACCCAATATGTGCATCACTAAGTCAGGTTTTGCACCATAATTGCATGTGGTTTGTAGCTGAGAAGGAGCCGAGGGGATTTTACATGTGTCAGCTGCAATAGGGCAGATACGTTGGGTAAAGTTTGTTCCTGTGCACTGTACTAGTGTCAGCTGTCATGCAACAAAACCTTATTCGCACAGTCCAAATACAATAATTGTCACTATAACCTTTGCTACTGCTCTCTGCTCCTTTCCTTTCGTAATTGAATGCAAAGTATGATTCTCATCATATCTACCCATTTCTTCCCCTGTAGAAATTTGCAGTTTGTCTGCACATGTCTGCCTCTGTCACCCCCTGTCTCATTCTGCCCCTTTGTCTCTCTATCTCTAATTTTGTATGTGTACCCAGAGCCGTAACGACGGCGGTGCGGGCGGTGCGGCCGCCCAGGGCGCAAGCCTAGTAAGGGCGCAACACCCGTCAGCACGCCCGTCCGCCCGTTACATCCCCGATGGAGTGGCAATCTAGTCCTTCAGTGGCAGCACCGCAGGACTACTTTGCCCATTGAAGACTGCAGCGCAAGGAGCAGGGTCCCGGCTTACTGCTCCTGCAGCGTCTTGACGTACAAATAATGACGTCAGGACGCTGTCAGAACAGGCGACGAGGAGCCGGCACTGAAGGAAGAAGATGACAGAAGTTTGGTAAGTAAAACGCTGCTGTATAAATAAGGAAAAGAGAGAGGGCGCAGAGGAGTTGAAATGACCGTAGATAATGTTTATAGCTCCTCCGTGATTGTGTCACATAGAACTGTGTAGATGCACAGAAGCAGTATTCGATTTTGCAGAAAAACGGTGTAACAAAAATCAAAAAGAGGTTTCTTACCCTACATTTCCCTATGGAAGTCCTGGGACTCAGTGCAAATTGATGCACCGAGTCCCGGGACTTCCATAGGGAAATGTAGGGTAAGAAACCTCTTTTTGATTTTTGTTACACCGTTTTTCTGCAAAATCGAATACTGCTTCTGTGCATCTACACAGTTCTATGTGACACAATCACGGAGGAGCTATAAACATTATCTACGGTCATTTCAACTCCTCTGCGCCCTCTCTCTTTTCCTTATTTATATTGTTATTTAAAAGGTGCTGCACACACATCAGAGAGCGCTTACCTTTCTTTATTTATATTTAAAACACTGCTGCACTGGTGAGAAGAGGGGGCAGGAGAGGAGAGAAGCGGAGCGAGGGGGCTGTGAGAGAGGTCTGGAGAGAAAGGTCGCTGTGAGAGAGGGCTGGTGAGAGGTCTGGAGAGAGATAGATCTGAAGAGAGGGGGCTGTGAGAGAGGTCTGTGAGAAAGGGCTGGTGAGAGGTCTGGAAAGAAAGGTGTCTGCAGTGAATGGGTGTATGGAGAGAAGGAGTGATGTATCAAATTTGAATTTTGTGCCTAGTTCATTTATCCAATATATGGTTCTCGGGTAGGATAGATACTGGATGTACACATTAAGTCGGAGTTTTGTAGCTGATTTATAGCCTTATTTTTTCCCCTCCAAGCATTAAGCTATAAAATACTTTTAGACACACACAAAACTAGGGGGCGTTAAAGTGTACCTTTAATTTACTGCTTACTACTTTTTAACTACAGGTAAAGTGTACTTGTATATGTATGTGTGTATATAAGTCAGGTAATGCTTTGAATAAACGGAACTTTGAATACGTTTTTCTGGACTCTGACACATGTGTAAGAGATTTTAATTGGATTAGCATGAGGGAATGGCTGTTTAATCCAGTAATGAAGACATATCCCCACTGCTCTGACAAAGACCCAGGACAGGTTGAAACGTGTCTGTAGAATAGGTTAATTTGGTGGAGTACTTGGGTCTTTACACTTGAGAGTGTTTGGATACAGCAGCTCTAACAGAGGAGGAATTGTGGGATTAACATATTTTCTCCTTGTTTTACATGCTAAATACAAGCTCTTGCTTATGGAAATTACATTTTCTACAACTTAAATGGGATATTATCTAATTCAAAGTTTTATAGTTATGTTACAAATGTGATTGCATACCTGCTCTTTTTATTGTGAGTTATAATAAAGGGTTAAACACTAGGAAAGTCATTGTTCTCTCTTTTTTTTTCTTTTCTGAGATATACTAAATAAATAGAGAAAGAAAAAGGTAACAAATGTTCACCCAATCTAGATCTTCACCCCCTGAATCACACCTCAAGAAGGGGAATATTGTACAGCTGTGCAACATGTCATGTTCAATGCAATTTCAACACAGAGCCGTAACGAGGCATGAGCGGGCGGTGCTGTCGCCCAGGGCGCAAGGCCAAGGAGGCGCAGCAGCTGCCCGCTACCTGCCTCTGTACCTTCAGCCCTTAAATTCCGCAGTGGAACACATGTGCGTTCCACTGACAGGAAGTTAGGCATTTTACATACAGTTTATGTAAAATAAATATATACTTTGTCCTCTACATAAAACAACTAAACTTATGAATTTCTTCAGCAGCGCTGTACAGAGAACTCATTTACATCACTCCCTGCCCCATTGGGGCTTACAGTCTAAATTCCCTAACACACAGACACATTCTTATTTGATTATTAAGTGCATGAAATATTATAATACCTTTCGCTATATATTTTTTGCATACTTTAAATGGTCATTAGGGCAGAGAGCCGGTTGTTAATTTTTTTTCAATCTCACCACTGTATGTATATGTATGTATGTATATATATATATATATATATATATATATATATATACATATATATCATGCATTTGCAAATATGTGTAACAGAATTCTTTCAGTAAAGTGCTAGCCACACCCACACATTAGGTTGGCCACACCCACCTGCCAAATGCCACTCCCACTTAGATGGGGGGCGCCGGTGCCCTGTCTCGCCCAGGGCACTAAAATGTCTAGTTACGGCACTGTGTGTACCAATCTCTCCCCATCTATATCTGTCTCCCCATGTATTTCTCTCTTTGCCCGTGCCCCCCTCTCCCCCCACATTGCTTGTATTTGTCATTACATTATTGGTGCCTTTCACTTTCTTTTTTCCCCTTTGTTCCCCCCATCTCTTCTATTCCCCTATTTTTTTCTCACATCGGCCCCTTGTGTCAGACCTTCTCCCCTCTTCACCCCTTTCCTTCTCTTTTGCTGAAGTCAATGTGGTAGGCTAAACCAGTGTTGGTGACTGTTAATCAGAAGTGGCGTGGATGAATAGAGGGAACAACATCACATAGTTGAACCTAACCTGTGTCTGAATAGTAGACTTTTGTTACATTATGGGGCAGATTCAATTACCCGCATTGTTCTTTAGAACAACTCGGCCCACGCACTTTTACTGTTACTACGGTAATAGCTGCACATTATTACCGTTACTATGGTAATTTCTCTGCTAATTTTTGCTTGCAGCTCTGTGAGCCGCAAGCAAAAATTTGTGTTGAAATTACCATAGCAACAGTAATAATGCGCCGCCCGCATTGTTCTAAAGAACAACATGGGGAATTGAAGCTGCCCCTATGGGTCTTATTCATCATGCTGAAAACCCCATTAGTGCATGCTCTAATGGGCTTTTGAGATACTGTTGGTCAGAGATTCCTCATTGAGGATTTTTTTTTTTTTTTTAAACTCTTTATTTTTGACAACAATACAGATATAGCAACATAATTAGGAAACAGGAAAAGAGGAAGGAGTAAGATTTCCAATAATATACGATACGGTACGAAATCTGAGAGTACGGGAAATTTACCTTTTGTTGTGATGTTACTTATACTTTTTCTTTCCTCTATTTCCCTTAAATCTTTTTTTTTTTTTTACTTAATTTCTTTTTTTTCCTTTGTTCCTTAATATCATCATCATCATCATTTATTTATATAGTGCCAACATATTCCGTAGCGCTTTACAATTGGGGACATACATAATAAACTAATAAACAAACTGGGTAAAACAGACAAAGAGGTGAGAAGGCCCTGCTCGCAAGCTTACAATCTATGGGGTAAAGGCTTTCCTAATTTCTGTCCATCTGGAAGAAGGAAAGAGGGGAGGGGAGAGAGGGAAAGAAGGAGAGAGAAAAGGAATGAGAAAGAAGGGAAAAAAAAAAAAAAGGAAACAATAGGTTCCCCAAAGGGAGAGCGACCAGCGCAACCCACCTTCAGGGAGCAACATGTCTCAAGGGAGAAGCTAGTGAGTAGATTGAGGAGAGAGTTGGTGCCCACCTTCATGTTGAATTAAGGGTACGTTAATAACAAAGAAAGACCATATCTAGAGGGAGTAAATAATACAGGGGATTAGAAGACCGAGATGTGGAAGTGGAATAAGTTACTGAATGGCAGGCATAGGAGACTGATGAAAGGCGTACCAGGGATCCCAAATCTTATGAAAATTGGTGATTTTATCATGTAGGAGACTTGTGATATATTCCATTGAGGCTATATACCAAACCCGGGAAGTTATGCTTTGGAGGCTCGGTGGGCAAGGTGATTTCCATTCCTTAGCTATTTGAAGGCGTGTTGCAGCACATATATTTTGTACCAGCTTGTTACTGAACTTGTTGAGTGATTTATCCCGAGAGCATAGTAACATAACCAATGGGTCCGGAGAGACCACGACCTCCAGAATTTTAGAGATAAAGTCGGAAACCTGGACTCATAGGTTGGATATATAGGGGCATGTCCACCATATGTGGTAAAAAGATCCCACCCCACCACAGGACCTCCAGCAGAGGTCTGACGTACCTGGATAAATTTTATGAAGTCTCGTGGGTACAAAGTACCATCTCGTATAGACCTTGAATGTGTTTTCTTCCTCATTGAGGATTTTAAATGTCCAATTTATTAAAGGGCTAGAAACCCTTTAAGAAAACATTAGCGGTACTAGTACCACAGCAATACTTGTTCTGTTATAGCCATCTCTGTCATTGGCCCCGCTAGATCTAACGGTGTGCTAACCCCAAATAATTTGTATTGGCTTCTCTATACTTGTTTTGGTCCCACCTACATGAGGCCACTTTCAGATTTTCTTCCAGGGCCACTAGAGGTTCCAGTGCAACACTTCCTAGTTCCTGGTTCCAGTTTACCACTGTTGCTGTGTGTTGCTGCTTCATCCTGTTTGCTGTGATACAGACTTCAACTATTTACCCTCTGAGTGAGTTTAGCATCACTCTGTTTGCTGTGATACGGACTCCAACCATTTACCCTCTGAGTGAGTTGAGCTTCATCCTGTCTGTTGTGATACAGACTCCAACCATTTACTCAGCTTCACTCTGCTTGCTGTGAAACAGAATTTAACCATTAATCCTTTGTGTGAATTCAGCTTTATTCTGCCTGCTGAAATAAGAACTTTGGCTATTAATTCCTTTTGTGGATTTAAGTTTGTTCTATCTGCTTGTGTACATATTCCAGTTGTTACCTTTCATGTGGATCCTCCTCTCTTCAATCTCTTCCTGTCTCTCCTACTGGCTCTCTGGGGTAGTAGGTAGTTGTTCTGAGTCATCCACGTTCTAAAGCAATCTCTGTGTCTCTGGGTACCAACTTCCAGTTTCAGGCCTACCCCAGGTTCTGAGTTCTGAGTTGTCCAGGGACAGTTCCAGGCTTATTCTGTTCAGGAGGTTGGCAGGAATAGAGTAACCACTATGAGCAAGACATTCATCAGGCCTCCTAGTTTCCACTACATTCCTGCCAAAGCTAGCCCCAAGGGTCCTGGGGTGGATCCCAGAAACCCTATTGCCACGATAGTTTGCAGTGGCCCAATGGATCCGGCAGGGAAACATACCCCAAGGGTGGACTTAGTCCGAAGCCTAGCTGAACGCATAGAAAGACAGGAAACTACCCAGGAGCAAGTGATGAGATATTTGAAAGAGCTATCCGTTTGTATGACAAACCTACAGACCGCATTGACACGGTCACCTAAACAAATCCCTTCAGAGAGCACCAGTGCCATTGTTGTACCGGGTCCACCATCTTCGTTGGTTCTCCCTACACCAGCCAAATACGAAGGAGACCTGAAGAACTCTAGAGGGTTTCTGAACCAATTCAGTAATCCAAAAACATACAAGCAGGGTAATTGGCTGCAATCAAATTGACCCTAGTCTTTCTGTTTGTGTTAGGGAATTTAGACTGTAAACTCCAATGGGGCAGGGACTGATGTGAGTGCGTTCTCTGTACAGCGCTGTGGAATTATTGGCTCTATATAAATAAATGATGATGATTGTGACGAAATGAGTGGGATAACCCTGTGAGCATTCGGTGTCTCATTTCTCACATAATGTGGATTATAGTACTTTTTATAGCCCATGCTTTGTTCCCTAGCTCACCAGACTACAACTGCATTGTCCAATAACATGTGGCTAAGGGGATATTGTAGTTCAGTGTACATATGTATATTGTGTATTATATATTGATGACTTGCAGTAATGTTATTCATTGTCCTTAAACGGAAGCCAGGAGGGTTATGGGTAAAGATCAGGTGGTGTTCAGGATACAGGTGAGAGGGCTGGAGCTGCATTCATTCTCCCCCCTCCTTCCGCTACAGGAAGCATGGAACAGCTGGGGACCCTGTGACATCACAAAGTAGTGTAAGGGGTTAATTTTAGGAGGGGCTCACTCCTACCTTATCCTTGGAAGTAGGGGAAGCCAATTAGCATCAATTGTTCTTCTTAGGACTAGTCCAGACTTGCTTTCTGCATCCCAGCAGGGGGCTTCTGTGAAAGGACATCTCATCTTCACTGCCCTGTCCAAACCCCCTAGTCCTGCACTGACCAATGGTTAAGAAGAATACACCCAGGGGTTTGCCCAGGGAGGGGAAAGACTGTGGAAATTAGACCAGGGGATAAGGAACAACTCCAAGGGGGAAGGGTGTTCATGCTGGGATTTCATTCATAAAGGTGCATCTAGTTTTGAATTATGGTTTTCTAACTAGTCTCTATATATGCAACTGAGAGGGATCCATGGGTCGTGAAGACTGGACAGCAGGTGACTATATCTCCTTAAGTTGTTGGGGTAAGGGACAGATAATGTGGTAAATCTGCCTGGCATTTATTTACTGTGTGTACATAATATTCTAGTGTTGTTTGTATGACAATAAATATACTGTTGTATTTTTATAACTGCATTTTGCCTGAGTGACCATACGAATCCTAGAAGGTACTGGGTAGAATTCCCTGGCATAGAAAGGCACGTGTGGGTGGCCAGCCAGCGTGAAGTGGGTAGCATTGGGCCAGATACACCCGGTATCTTCACAATGATGATGATGATGAGTATTCACTTCGAGCTGCAGCCATCTAACTTTCCCAGAGACCGCACTAAGACTGCTTATATTATCTCCCTTCTATCAGGACAACCCTTAACCTGGGCATCTCCCTTCTGGGAGAAGTCTGATCCCATCAATGGGTTCCTGATCCTCTTCAGACAAATATTTGACGAGCCAGGGAGATCATCGTCTGCCGCTGCCGACATCATGTGGCTGTGATAGGGCCGATCGTCTGTAGGCCAATACGTAGTCCAATTCAGAACCCTCTCATTGGAACTCTTATGGAACAATGATGCACTAGTGGCAGCCTTTTGGTAAGGTCTCTCTGACCGCATTAAGGATGAGTTAGTCACACGAGACTTGCCTACCAGTCTGGATGAACTGATCTTGCTAAGCATTCGGGTAGAACTGAGGTTCCGAGAGAGACTTTTGGAGAAAAGGGGCTCAGAGTATGTCAAGCCTCATCAAACGCCTCGAGCATGGTCCCCTTCTCCCCCTCAAGGAGAAACCATGTAATTGGACAGAGCTCAGCTCTCGCCCACTGAGCGTGATTGGAGGTTCAAGGAAAAACTCTGCATCTACTGTGGTGCTTCCGGCCACTATCTGAAGTCTTGTTCCCAGAGGTCAGCATACGCTGCCTCCTAACCAAAAGTGAGGAGGTTGGGTTAGGAGTTACAGTTCGTCCTCAAGCTAGAGACTGTGTTCTACCAGTGACACTGAGACTGTCTCACAATTCTGTGCACATCTCTGCTCTCTTAGACTCAGGAGCTGCAGTCAACTTCATGTGGGCTCAGTTAGCCAAGCAGTTAACCATTCCTCTGTTCCTGAAGTCTCCACCCATCTTTCTAATAGCTGTAGATGGAAGTCATATCCCTGGTGGCACCATCTCCTGCCAAACATCTCCAGCAACCTTGCAGGTAGGGGTCCTGCACTCTGAGACTATTCAATTCCTAATGATTCCCGATGCCACCAATTCCACTGTTCTTGTTTCCCATGGCTCCAACGCCACAACCCCTGCATCGACTGGTCTTCTTCCCAAGTGCTCTCTTGGGGCTCTGAATGCACTAAATCCTGTCCTCAGAAGGAATTGTCTCATCTCAAGACCCCCAACAAAGAGACTCTTGTTATTCCTGTACCCTACCAAGAATACATGGATGTCTTTAGTAGACGGGCTGCAGAAACTTTGCCATCTCATCGGGTCTGGAACTGTCATGTAGACTTCATACCAGGGAAGACTCCACCCCGTGGACGGGTCTACCTTCTCGAGACACAGGCAATGTCTGAATATATCAAGGAGAATTTAGAAAGGGGCTTCATTCGCCCATCTTCTTCAGCTGCTGGGGCCAGATTTTTTTTGTAAAAAGGAACGATAGCGGTCTTTGCCCCTGTATAAACTTTCAGGGACTTAACGACATCACTGTAAAAAACAGATACCCGCTACCTCTCATCACAGAACTCTTTGATCGAGTCAAAAAAACTACCGTCTTTACCAAACTTGATCTCCGGGATGTCTATAATTTGTTCCGTATTAAACAAGGTGATGAGTGAAAGACAGCCTTTAGCACCAGGGATGGACATTATGATTATCTTGTTATGCCCTTTGGCCTCAGTAATGTCCCTGCGGTCTTTCAGGGCTTCATGAACAAAATTTTCTGAGATCTCTTGTACAACACCATAGTAGTTTACGTGGGTGACATTTTTATTTTCTTTCCGGATAGCAAGTCTCATAGAGCACATGTAAAAATGGGTTCTTCACCGTCTCCATAAGAACAAGTTGTACTGTAAGCTGGAAAAATACACCTTTGAGGTTAACTTCATCCCATTCTTGGTTTACATAATTTCAGGAACTGTTCTACGCATGAATCCAGACTAGTTACAAGCCATTATAAATTGACCTCAACCTACCACCTTGAGAGCAATACAACGTTTCCTAGGGTTTGCTAATTATTACCGGAAGTTCATTCGAGGCTACTCTATTGTAGTAGCACCTATTACCGCTTTAACCTGAAAGGGTTCCAACCCTACTAAGTGGTCTCTCGAAGCACAGACAGCTTTTCAGCAATTGAAACAAGCATTTGTTTCAGCTCCTATTCTCTCGCAACCTGACATTAACAACCCATTCTATCTGGAGTTTGATGCTTCCTCGGTTGGTGTGGGGACCGTACTTTCCCAGAAGTCTCCCGATGAACAGTGGCAGCCATGTGGATTCCTCTCTAAGAAATTTCTCCCAGCTGAGCGGAATTATGCCATTGGAGATAAAGAATTACTTGCTATTAAGTTGGCTCTTGGCGATATTTGCTGTAAGGGGTTTGTTAACCAGTGACAGTTTATACAGATCATAAGAACTTGTTATACCTGAAGACTACACAGTGTATAAACCCTTGTCAGTCTCGTTGGGTGCTGTTCTTCTCTAGGGTCAACATTCATTTTACCTGCTGTCCAGGCTCTAAGAACTGTAAGGCAGATGCTCTGTCACAGTCAATAGTAGAGAATGAGGATCCCAATCCTTCTGAACCACACCCTATCATCAGTCCTAAGAACATCGCAGCCACCAAACCTGAGCCTATTCCTCCTCATGGAAAAATTTATGTGGCAGAAGCCTTATGCAAGAAACTTCTCCACGGGGCGCAATGTTCTAAATTTGCTGGACATGCTGGTGTGTGGAAAACTCATGCTCTGATACAAATGAGTTATTGGTGACCTACTCTTTTTAAAGATGTTGAACTGTTTGTCACATCATGTCCCAACACAAGAGTTCCAGGCAAGCTCCAGTCGTGTGCTACTACCCCTGCTGATTCCTTCTTGGCCATGGACCCACATATTCATGGATTTCATTAATGATATGCCGAGTTCTAACAACTTTAACACTATATGGGTAGTGGTTGACCAATTTTCAAAAATGGCACATTTCATCCCACTCCAAGGTTCTCCAGCTGCTCCTAGACTTGCCCAATTTTTTACGGTTTATGGATTTCATCCTCGAGTGCCAGTATTTTCCCCATTATCAGCAACTTCTGTTCCAGCTTCTGAAACAGCCCTGAGAAAATTTGCAAACAACTGGCAGCAGGTCCATGAATCATTATTCAAAGCCTGGCACAACTAAAAGATTTAAGCGGATAAAAAACGTATAGCCATTACTGACCTGAAAATAGGAGACAGGGTTTAGCTATCTCCTCCTCAGAGTACCTTCCATGAAGTTCGCCCCTCGCTTCATCGGTCCATTCAAAATCTCCAGAGTAATCAATCCCGTTTTCTACAAACTTCAGTAGCCAGAGTACCTCAAGGTACCAAACACCTTCCACATTTCGCTTCTAAAACAGATTTTATTCCCCTAAAGCTGGATCACCCCCCTTCCCCCCCCATTCTGACTGAACAAGGAGAGGGATACAAAATAAAGACCATTGTGAACTCTCGCTTTCGACATAATCACCTGCAATATGTGGTCGATTGGAAGGGCTATGGCCCTGAGGGGAGGTCTTGGATCAAAGCTTCCAATGTTCATGCTCCCGCCTTAGTCAGAAAATTCCACCAGAAATTTTCTGCTAAACCCCATCTTTGGTGTCCAGTGGCCACCCTTCAAGGGTTGGGTATTGTCATGAATCGTGGTCTTATTCCTGTTTACGCCACTCGGTGGTATCACATCACCGTGCATCTCCCTCCTGTCAGAATACAGCATTCTAAATCCAGGGACAAAGCGTGACTTTAGTCTGCTGTACTGGAGGTTGCCATCTTCTGTGAGACATTTGCTAAACATCCTGCTGAGCCTGAACAGCTGATCTCATCCACCAATTACACAATGTCACAAAATATATGTTGTCATGTTGTTCCTCCTTCTCTTTGGTTTTATATAAGAGCAAGGTTTTTTACTTCTTCATAGACTCTAGTTACTGAGAATAGGACATAGGACTTCTACAAAAATTGCAATTATAAATTATAATTATATGTTTGTGATTTGACTATTTATTTCAGATTTAGATATTTAGGGCTAGATTTACTAAGCTGCAGGTTTGAAAAAGTGGGGATGTTGCCTATAGCATCCAATCAGATTCTAGCTTTCATTTATTTAGTACTTTCTGCAAAATGACAGCTAGAATGTGATTGGTTGCTATAAGCAACATCCCCACTTTTTCAAACCCGCAGCTTAGTAAATCTAGCCCTAAATACGTTTTAAACACTGTGATGTTGTTGCAATATTTATCAATTTATCTGTTTTTATGAGATTCAACAACTGAGCACTATCTATAATTAGCATCCATTTTTGTTTCAAATGTTTAGTAGGATATTAAATACTTTTCAATTGGATTGGTTCCCTCCTTTTATCATTATTATTATTATTATTATTATTATAATTATATTGTATTCTTTAATTTATCTATCACCACCTTGAAAACCTGTTTTGCGCTGGTACTTAGTGCCTACAGTACGGCCATCATCTTCTGAACATATTCCAAGGACTCTTTTGGTTTAATAATCTGCTGGATAAGTTAAAATACATATATGGTGTGGACTGTGCTATTTGTGTGATACATTATAGTAATTGTTCCATCCATTCCATAACACAAAGGGTGTTACATATTAATTATTCATATTAATTATTCATAGACATAAGCATAGATCGAGATATGTATCTACTATTTCATAATGAGAAGGGTCATGTGACTTGAGCACTAAGTATAGTATAATTAATCTACTAAACTTGAGAGCTTGGATAACTCCTTATACCCAGCAGGCATCACATACAAACTAGTACAGTAACTAGCGGCACTGTCCATGCTTTAAAAATATATCCACAAAATGAATGCCTTTACTCTAGATGACAGGTCAATGATAACATGTACAGTAGTTCTAGATGACAGGTCCATGTTAACATGTACAGTAGTTCTAGATGACAGGTCCATATTAACATGTACAGTAGTTCCCTGTACAAATGTTCCTTGGGAAGTCATCTAAATAAAATAACATTTGACATGTTAGGATATTTAATAGGTGTGTCACACGTCGGGTACCCGCTAGCCGGGACCCGGCTCGCTTACCTCTCCGCCGCTTCGATGAACTCCCGGTGGCGGCCGCCATCTTGGACGGGTCTTGGAGGGGTCTGCTCATGCACAGACCCGATTGCTGTTGTAAAGGCTTTCTCAGCCTCCTATTGGCTACAGAATCTCCCTCCAGTATTTAAACCTTCCTCTTCCTCTTCTCTGAGCCTGTTGTTAGGTTCAGTTTGGATGTTCCTAGCGAATTCCTCCTGTAATCTGCAGCAGGTTCTCTACAGCTTCCGCTATCCCAGCGGTCACTCTGCAATCCGCAGTACTCCATACAGCTTCCCGCTATCCCAGCGGTCATCCTGCAATCCAGAGCAACTCCGTACAGCTTCCGCTATCCCAGCGGTCATTCTGCAATCTGCAGTACTCCATACAGCTTCCCGCTATCCCAGCGGTCATCCTGCAATCAGCAGCAACTCCGTAAGCTTCCGCTATCCCAGTGGTCATTCTGCAATCCGCAGTACTCCATACAGCTTCCCGCTATCCCAGCGGTCATCCTGCAATCCGCAGCAACTCCGTACAGCTTCCGTTATCCCAGCAGTCCTTCTGCAATCCGCAGTACTCCATACAGCTTCCCGCTATCCCAGCGGTCAGCCTGCAATCCGCAGCAACTCCGTACAGCTTCCGTTATCCCAGCAGTCCTTCTGCAATCCGCAGTACTCCATACAACTTCCCGCTATCCCAGCGGTCACCCTGCAATCCGCAGCAACTCCGTACAGCTTCCGCTATCCCAGCGGTCATTCTGCAATCCGCAGTACTCCATACAGCTTCGCTATCCCAGCGGTCATTTCTGCTTCCACCAAGCTCTGACCTGACTCTGACTCTCCGAACTTCTTGGAACCTGCCACATTACCAGAGGACCGCGACCTGCGTGGCGGTTGCCGCAAAATCCATACCCCCTTGCGGCGGTTCTTGGTGAAGGCCAGCCGCTACGTTAGACTCTGCGTTAGACTCCGCGCCTCTGGTGAGTGTTAGTCTTGGCAGGTCAGGGGTCTGTATCCCAGTAAACCGTGACATGGTGTTGTTGAAGAGCTTTCAAATTTGTTAAACAGCTGCAGTTACACCTGATAGACCCACTCCATAATTCATGTTTTTCTAGTATTTCTGCTAATTATGTATTGTAAAATGTGATTATTATGGAAAAATTATACCTGTCATGTAAAAGTAAATTCAAATAGGGAAGAAAAACTAATGTCATTTTAATGGGGCTCTCCTATGATGTGAGAAATGAAGAAATTAAAAACTTCAATTCTGTATTAGTTATTTCATTAAAATAATTGTATATATAACAGGATCCCTATTCATTACCACTAGCAAAAATATTAAAAACTAGATAAGTGCCAAAACATGGGAAATTGTGTTACGTATGAATAAAAATGTGCAGTATAAACTGCAATGCCGTGTGTCTCCTTTTATTATAATAGATTATTTACATAGTATTAAGAAACTTCCTATATAGTATATCCTAATATTTCTCACAATTATTGCTCCCTTTATAATGAGGTATGAAGACACCTGGGGCACAGGAGCGAGACTAAGAGTAAATCCCTTCCCACCACCCCAGGTACTCACCCGATCCTGATATACTACTACAGGAAACCTGAGGACCAACCTCAGTGTTCAGAACCCTCAATGTTTCAGTCTAGGGAGGAAACCAGATGGGTTACTGAAGGGTAGGGATACTGGAGGGAAGGGGAGAGGGTGTTCGAGGCAACAAATAGAGACACATTACACTACCCAGATTGTCAAAACCTCATTTTGTTCAGAGAAGAATCCCACCTGAATTCCCTAATCACCGTTGTATGTGGGAGGGCCCCACCAAGAGAGGGATGCAATGCCTCCTGTTATTGGTCATCTGCAACCTTCCACACTGATGCTTAGGAAACAGGGAAAACAAAGCACAGCTCATCCACAGAACTATCTACTCTCTCAAATGTGTCTCCCACACTATCATACTATGGCTACAACAAAGCAGCGCCCTGATCCTATCAACAACCTATGTGATCAGATGTTGCGCAACTATAACGCTATTACAACTAGGTGTGGTGCACTACTCTAGCTCGAAACCCTACAGTCACAGAGAAACCAATGCACAAAAATGCAGATGAGGGATACTAATACCAAAAGCCTAGCTTTAATGGGGGCCTGACTTCTGGATTCTGGAAAGAAAATATTCATGATAAGTACACAACATACCATACAATGCAACACTTAGCAGTAGCCACACAGAAATGGCCACTTCTTTCTTTCGAAGGAGAACAGACCAGGCACTTCAAATCCACAAGCCTAGAGCCTGAATTGCCTCCACAGGCGGCCTAAAGCCTGAATTGCCTCCACAGGCCTAGAGCCTGAATTCCCCTCACAGGCCTAGAGCCTGAATTCCTCTCACATGCCTAGAGCCTGAATTGCTTCCACAGGTCTAGAGCCTTAATTGATCCACAGGCTTAAAGCCTGAAATGCCCCCACAGGCCTGAAGCTTGAGCTGTCCCCACAGGCCTAAATCCTGAATTGCAATTCTCCTATGTGCCTAAAGGAGATAATACCTACTTCCCTATTTTGCCAGGGCACACACACACACACACACACACACACACACAGACCCAGAGAGACTAAGGACAATTTAATAGCTTCCAATTTACCTATCAGTATGTTTTTGGAGTGTGGGAGGAAACTGGAGCACACCCACGCAAACACAGGGAGAACATACAAACTCCACACAGATATGGCCATGGTCAGAAATTGAACTCATGACCCCGGTGCTGTGAGGCAGAAGTGCTAACCACTAAGCCACCGTGCTCCCCACAACATCCTGCTTCCTTATCACCTACAGGTGAAATTCTTTAGGATATGTAATTACATCAAAGACATCCCCCTTGCCTGTCACCTTGGGGGCAGAATGATCCAAATTGATTTTATGACTCTTGAAAATCAGTCAGGAAAGTTTATATGGTACTTATTTACATCAAAAATAGCCTTTATATTAAGGAGAATGAATACAAGATTCTCTACAGATGGTATCTTACGCCTGACAGACTAGCTAAAATATACCCAACTGCCTCCCCGGTCTGTTGTCGAGAATGTGGTCATAGAGGTACCTTCTTTCACATCTGGTTGTCTTGCCCTGTCATCTCCTCCTTCTGGGATAAAGTAGCTACTCTCCTTTCCTCCCTTCTTCAATTCCGTATCCAGAAGGATCCTTGGTCTTTCATCCTTTGCTACCCTATACAAGATGCTGATGTCCCCTCTGCAAAATTGGCTTTGCACGTTTTGGCGGCCGCCAGGTGCCTGATAGCCAAATCCTGGAAAAGTGCAGCGCCTCCCCGTGTCTCTTCTCTAAAGTCCTATGTTTGGTTCATTCCTAGCATGGAAAAAATCACTTTCCACCTCCGGGATAAAGACGATAAGTTTTACCAAATCTGGGCCCCTTGGTTACACCACTGAGGTCCCCAATACTTCCCCTCCTGTAGGTTGACTCGTTCGTAGCAGTTACTTCTGTTTATATTAATCCTTCAGATAAAGTTACTCCTTTTGAGGTCTGAGACACTGACCTGTATTATCTTACTAGCACAGACGACCCCCCCCCCTTCCTCCTGCCCACCCACCCCTTTCCACCCACCCATCCCTTTCCATCCACTGCCCTCTATAATAATAAGCAGGGCCGGACTGGCCATCTGGCACTTCTGGCAAATGCCAGAAGGGCCGATGGCCAGATGGGCCGGTTGCTAGCTGGCCGGCCCCATAGCTCAGCACATAGACTGTCATGCCAGAATCCGGCATGACAGTCTGTGCGCTGAACGGTGGGGTCGGCACTACACTTACTTCCTGGTGGCACGCATCCCCTCCTCCTCCCTCCGCTCCTATGAATGGCTCTGGAGATGTCACATGGGACGTGCATGTGATAGGTGCCGTCCCATGTGATAGGAGAGACTGTACACAGAGCCGCGGAGCGCACAAGGTAAGAGGGGGGGGGTAGTTTGTGTGACAGGGGAGCTATTTATTTGTGTGACAGGGGATCTATTTATTTGTGTGACAATGTGTGTGTGGGCCGGCGTATGACCATAATGTGTGTGTGTGAGGGCCAGTGTATGACAATAATGTGTGTATGGGTAGCTCTTAATATAATGTGGGAGGTAGGCTGTTAATCTAATAGGGAATTGCAGGTGGTCGCTAATTATTGGGTGCTATTCTATTTGTGGGGTGATGGTGGGGGCAATTTAATAGTGGTGCCTATCAATTTCAGATGGGGTGATTGTATTTTTAATTTAATGCTGGGGTGCTTTGGAGAGAGGGAAATAGTTTTATTTATTAAATGGGAATACTATTTAATGTCAGGGCTAGTTGGAGGGAAATAGATGTATTTATCAAATGTGAATACTAGTATTTTAATGTTGTGGTTGCAGTGAGGCCTAATTTTAAAACATGGATGCTATATTGATTTAACACCAGGGCTAAATTTCATCTGCTCATTTTTTTCTCCAAATAGGGCATCCAAAATTCCAGGATCCAGACAAGCAGCAACTGATCTAAAGACACCAGCAGCCACAAGTGGTGACCATGACAAGACAGGTATAAGAGACCAGGACAGTCTGCCAACTGTTCTGAATTCGGTGGGTGACTGTCCCACTTAGTCAGGATTTGGTCTGACTACAAGGACAGTTGGGAGATATGTCCTGCTTCACACTGTACTGCTTGTTAAGGCAGAACTGTGTGCACCTAACAGTAGTGCACACAGTATTGCCTTTGTATTTGTCAAAAATTTGTCTAATAGCCAAATTATATCATAGGAGCCCCCCTGACTTAAGTGCCCGGGCCCCCCCGAGCCTTAATCCAGTTGGTCAGCAGGAGGATCTGTGCTCCGTCCCGGACAGGGCACAGCCTGCAGAGCAAGCCGAGGATCTCTAAGTCTCACGAGATTTATTGATCTCATGAGACTAAGAGCTTCCCTGCTCACTCTACAGGAATGTCAGCAGCATCAGAAGCATAGATGTCACGGGCACTAGGAGTCTTTGCCCAGGATATCACCAGATGATGATCTTACCAGAGTAGTGTGGGTTACACAATGGTCCTCTGGTAGCAGGGTGACTAGCGGAACATATGACTCAGCAGATGGTGAGAGGATGCAAATAGAAAAGACAATGACTAGCAGCAATCTGGTTAATGATTAGGTAGATATGAACATGAGGATCTTGATGGAAGTGAAGAAGTGCAGGAAGTTAACAGGGAAGTCAGTGGTCTGCATACAGCAAGTTGTACCACTGCTTATGGTGAAGAGACTTGTCCAGGTGCAGGTAGGTAGCGGGGAAGTCAGTGGTCTGCGTATAGCAAGTTGTACCACTGCTTATGGTGAAGAGACCTGTCCAGGTGCAGGTAGGTAGCGGGGAAGTCAGTGGTCTGCGTATAGCAAGTTGTACCACTGCTTATGGTGAGAGAACTTGTCCAGGTGCAGGTAGGTAGCGGGGAAGTCAGTGGTCTGCGTATAGCAAGTTGTACCACTGCTTATGGTGAAGAGACCTGTCCAGGTGCAGGTAGGTAGCGGGGAAGTCAGTGGTCTGCGTATAGCAAGTTGTACCACTGCTTATGGTGAGAGGACTTGTCCAGGTGCAGGTAGGTAGCGGGGAAGTCAGTGGTCTGTGTATAGCAAGTTGTACCACTGCTTATGGTGAGAAGACTTGTCCAGGTGCAGGTAGGTAGCGGGGAAGTCAGTGGTCTGCGTATAGCAAGTTGTACCACTGCTTAATAGGTGAGGAGGTGTACAAGTGTTGATGAGTGGAAACATAGAATGTAGACACTGAGAGCACAAGGAACTTGATCCCAAACAATATGCACAAGTCTATGTTGGTGTGGCAGGCGCTGCTTGACAGAGACGAATTCACTACTGGAATCCAGGCTAATAGCAGAAGGTCAATTAGCATATGTATCTCACGACTGAACAAAGAGGTAAACTTCCCAGCAGATATGCGGAGTAATAACACAGTCTCAGGGAGATAGAGGATTCCGTGGGTAAGTGGAGAACAGTCCAAGCGGATATGCAGTAAACGAATACAGTCAATAGAAAGTAAGTATACCGCGGTTCGGTTGAGCAGGCTGTCCACGAGAGGATACAGGAACAGCTGAGCGGCTGCACGCCAGCACGAGTAAAGAAACAACAGGTGAGTGGTAGCGGTAATCAGGGTCCGGGTCAGCACACAGGCAGAGAACTTGACACGGGTAGAACAACGATGAGCAATGCAGGAATCACTGGAGATAGCGAACACGAGTAGAACACTGGAGGTAATAGCGGACTGGAAGCCGCAGATGATTAGAGCAGGAATCAGCAGGAAGCTGAAGACACGGAGAAGTACACAGGAACACCTTCAGAGACTCACAGGGAATGAGACTCCAAGATCAGGCAACGAGGTAAAGAACACAGGTGCTTTAAATAGGGAGCGTTGCCTGATCAACCAATTAACTGAAAGCGGTTCAGGATAGGTGCTGGCAGGAATACTGGAGAGCCACGCACCAGTGAAGAGGCACTCACGGTCCGGTGAGTGACAATAGATAAGTACAGTGGGCTGGGGGTGTCATAATGTATCTGGGGGGGTGGCGTAATGTGGATGGGGAGGGTCTGATAAATGTAATATTTTATTATAATGTATGTATCAACGCACCATTTTGACCATGCCCCCAGCATAATGTAGCTACGCGTTTGGTGGCACCGCCACTGCACTGCAGCACACATTTTTTTTCCTGCTAATCAACAGAGGTGGGCCTGTGTGCTTTAAATGCCAGGGCTGATTTTTAGCCCCAGTCCGGCCCTGATAATAAGGATATAGTCTGTGTCAATACAGTTCTCCAGTTTTGCGCCACATGTTGCTATGAACAGCAATTACTAACATGTATTGTGACAGTGTTTGCCTTTTGTTTTGTATTATGTTTCTGCTATGTCTTTGTATGCTGGCTGTCACCCAGGTTGATTGAATAAAAATTTGAGTTATAAAAAAAAAATAGCCTTTATGGCCCCTTTTGTTTCTAAGGGCATCTGGAAGATAACTTAGAGTGATTGTGTCATGGGAAAGGACAAAGCTATAGAAACACATGGTGGGAAAATCAAATCCCATGTTTGAAGTAGGGGGATGTATGAATATATATATGAGAGACCAGGACATTGTTAGTTAGTTCAAAAATACAAGAAGTTAAACTAGGTACACACTACAGGGTTTTTGTCCAATAATCGGCTCAACCAGATGACATACGACTGCTCGTTCAAAAGTCGGGTCAGTCTGTATAGTGACACGATGGTCGAAAGTCTGCCCAGATGGACGATTGTCGCCTCATTTGGTTGGTCGTACCGTTCAATATTTTGCAATCAATTACCTAACGATCATGTACTGTGTATGCACTCATGCTCCATAGAGTTTACAGAGTTGGGCTCTTTTCAGCCGATGTTAGCACTGAATGTCAGAGTGAATAAATGTAGAGAGTGCTGTTTGTTTGTTCTGAGACAGAATATTTTGTTTCAGAGTCACAGAAGCTAATGAAAGTCGTTAGGACACGTGGATAGCTATAACAAGGCGGTTTTAATCAGTGTGACAATGTGACAGTAGTAAATGAATGAATATTGTGCTGTCATTCTCCGGACTAGAGGACCAGATGAAGAGTACAGATCTGAAGATGAATCGTGTCAGTGTGTAAGCATGAATCGTCAGACTGATTGGACCTTCAGTCGTAGGTATAGTCACTTGAGATAACATGTCGGTCGGAAAAATTCTTCAGTGTGTACCCAGCTTAAGTAAGGATATGGAGTGCAGGAGGAGATGAAGCAGACAGAATCTATTATATCATCTAAAAGATAGCTATACTGTTTAATTCTTGAAAGGATATAATATGCAAATTAACTGTTGAGTGTTGTAATATAGACTTGTTTTGTGTCTTGTGTTGTGTAAGGAAGAATAAATAATTAGAAGACTTATAATCATTGTGTTTTTCATGTTTTGTAATCTGTATAACCGTAAATGAATATTAGTAAAATAGAGCTGAGTTTCCATGTCAAATTACTTTTTTGGAATCATTAAAACTATAGATATATAGCAAAACTGTATACAAATATATTTATGTCAGATTGCAAAGGTTTGGACAAAATGCTGCATAGTCAATTAGCTAAGATAATATATATGTGTATATTGTATATTTATTATTGCATAGATATATTTCTTGGACCGTAATGAAATAGATCCCGTTTTAAAAACACATGAGCCAGTCATATGCACATACGTGATAAATGTGTCTATATAATGTATGATTGGATTAGAAATAATTTCGCCCTTTTATGAGCCAACCAATTGCATAGCTGATATAAAATACCTGCAGACATATAGGTGGTGCACATAAGATATATCTATATAGATATATATTATTAATTATATGTTAAATAGAAATATATATATATATATATATATATATATATATTGAGGAATCATTTTATATATATATATATATATATATATATATATATATATACAGTCAAGTCCATAAATATTGGGACATCAACACAATTCTCTTCCTTTAAAAAGTAGGAGGCACATATAGAAATCGTTGTAATTCCTACACTGTTCACCTGATTTGGATGTATATACCCTCAAATAAAAGCTGAAAGTCTGCAGTTAAAGCACATCATGTTAGTTTCATTTCAAATCCATTGTGGTGGTGTATAGAGCCCAAAATATGAGATTTGTGTTGATGTCCCAATATTTATGGACTTGACTGTATATATATAAGATCGCAAATACACAGTACATAAATTGTAAGAAATTGCGATCTTCATAGCGGCTGAGGATACTCAGCTGTGATTGATTGTGTATACTCCTATAAAGGGTGTTTTATTTGGGTGTGGATCCACCCCTCCTGATGAAGTCTGTTTAGATGAAACGCGTAGAGATGGCTCTGGATCCAGGGTCTATCTATGATGTCCGCTGATGCATGGAGTCATTTGATTGCTGGTTCAATGCTTGATTATACTGTCTATCTGGTACGTCTATATTCTGTTTTTAATAATATCTTTTTACTTGGATAATGCACTATGGAAGCGCCCCCATCTGTTTGATATCCTAGGAATTGATTGACCCATGGAGATCGGCTTAGTAAAGGGGAAGACGCGCAGACCAGTGACTGCTAGTGCCGATACCGTTCGTGGGAGTATTGCTTATGAAAGACTATCTGACGCGGAAACAATTAAGCTATTTATATATATTTAACATCCTGATAGGTGTTGTAACAGAATTGTGTTTGAGCGCACTGTATTTCTTTTATTTTGATTAAATATATATATACAGGGTGATTCAAAAGTCGCAGTACACCCTTTTATTTCAAAAACTCTACAGGAATTGGGCCGATTGTCCGATTTCAAGATGGCTCCCATGTTTGGTACATACCGTAAAAGATTGACCACGTCACCCATACCTTACTGGAGTATTCAGGTTTCCCAATTTCCTGTAGAGTTTTTGAAATAAAAGGATGTACTGCGACTTTTGAATCACCCTGTATATATATATATATATATATATATATATATATATATATATATATATGAATAACGATTTTGCAACACTGTGCCTGGATCCTGGGATGGGTAAGTCTTCTTGGCTTTCTCTTTTCTTCTATCTTCCTGTCTTTTTCCTCTTCACGGGTTCAGGATACACAGAACACCATCTCACAATGGTATTTTAGTTTTCAATAGTAGTTGTCACTGACACTGATCCATATTGCTTTCATAGGGGCATATTCAATTGTTAGAATATTCGGCCGTGTAAAAACTATTACCGTTATTACGGTAATAGTAAGCTGGATTTCAGCTCGCGGTTCAGGGAGCTGCGAGCTGAAATCCAGCGAGAAAACGACCGTAATAATGGTTTTTACGCGCACTATTACCATAAAACCAGTAATAGTGCACGCACCGCAAGATTTTCGGTGTTTCCGCCGACAATTGAATATGCCCCATAGAGTCATAACAGTTAAATTAGACCTTTTATATTAAGGCATTGACCTAGATATTAATATCTCCTTAAGTGTCAAAACCATTTATAAGTTTCAGTAATCAAACGGTTAGTGTGTAGGCTTCAGACACCATAGTGTGTCTCCTGGCTCAAAATACACCCATTTATCAAACATACATATTATAATACTCTGTTCACCCTCCAGTGTATATAAAAAATATATATAATTCAATAAACCAAATTAGGTGTATATTTACCACATTTTATATAACTCTAAATGATGTTTCAGTACCTAGTGCAGTTGGAACAGTTTTCTCTCTTATCCTGAATGCAGTCACATAAAAGAACCCCGGTTTTGTTACCACTAAAAGAGAAAACAATTTTTAAAAATACATTGTTTTTCAAGAACTAGCTAGTGAATTGCAATGCTCAGAAAAGTGAGAAAGGGGTGTTTCATCAAATCATTTATTAAGGTACTGATTATCTGGGAAGTGTGTAAGGGAGGAGAAGGGACAAAACAAAGACCATGCTTTGTATTTTATAATTGGTATTTGATATTGACAACATTGTGTTAGAAAAAAAGAGTAGCAATTAAAACTATATATATTCACATTACAGCAACAAGAGAATACAGATTTTAACCAACACTAGTAATGACAACCTGACTGTTACAAAAATGTTTTTTAAAAACAGTTTCTCCACTTTTATAAATAAAAATTGTTGACCTTATTTTTCATGAATAAAACAAAATATTGTTGTGCTGCTATTGATGAACAAGAAATGAACAGTTATCTCTTCTTACATTTTAATTAATTGAATTGATTCACATACCATTCAGCTCTTCTTTTTTGTATTGGAGACACATTTTCCCATTGTTACATCTTCTTATAATTGGACCAGCTCATTAAGATTCAATAGCATGTTCCTAATGTTTGCATAAATTTGCTTTCATTTACACTTCAAAGACCCATCACTTGAGGTGGCGCATATGAATTTGAGTTGGTTATTAAATACTGAGAAATCCATCACAAATTTTTATTTTTATTTGATGATTAAGCCATATCCCCCAAACTTGATCTTTATTATCTAAAGAAAAAAGGGTCTCATTTAGGTAAGGTGAATGTATTTGCACTGTACTACATATGTAGGAAAAGAAGCACATACAAAAGAACGTATGTATGTACATATGTTGATTTGGTCGCATTTCAAGATCTGTCCAGCTAAAAACAGTAGCATTTGTGCCAGACTTACGACAGGCATACAAATATTTATACTAATTCCCCTACAATAGCATAGAGATAGCGCAGAGATACGGCTTGACAGTTTTAATAGTAAATGCTATGGTGGCAATTTATAATTAATGATCAATAGTTAATACAGCAGTTTATTTAGAAATGTGATGTGTCTTCATATTAATATCAAATGTATTGTGTGTATAAGTTAACACATGGCTTTTCAGTTAGATATTGGGTGTGACTAGGTTTTATGACTTTCAGCAGAATAAGCTTCACAAAGCTGAATGGACAGAAATTCCAGTGAATAGCTGATCACATTTATAAGTGGACAGAGAAATTAATTTGATGTACCATGTAAATCTCCTTATCAGGTTTGTAGGCACACACCATGTAATACTGTTAGGACCTTATTCTGAATTTGCCTGTAGTACTGACCTGTGCACCAGAAGTGCTGTTGTTATACCTGGACAGTTTCTCCTTGACTGCAAGGGGTTAAGCCCTCTACATGTGATCTGCATAGTGATCAGCTGCATCTGGCATTTTTAAGACTGCTTTTTCAAGACTGCCTTTTCCTGCTGCCGGTCTGTCTGTGAAAATCCTGATTGGATCTTGACTTCTCCCTATATTTGACTCCTGATTCGTTCCACCGTCCTGCATCATTTCTTTTGACCCAGACCTGGCTACAATTGATCTTGCTCCTGTCCACTCCCTGGTATTGTTATGGATTTTCTGGTTTCTGACTCTGGCTTGTCTGACCTTCTCCTGTCTGATTCTTCCATGGATCATCCTATTGTGCCTGGTATCCAGCTTATCTGGTAATCCTGGTAACCAGCATGTTCAAGTACTTTTTTCCTG